>NC_136261.1:201789146-201867764 GCF_964187855.1 Myxine glutinosa | reverse complement strand
AGGTGGAGCGGAGGGGTGGGAGAGAGGGGAGGGGGAGAGGAGGAGGAGAGAGGAGTGGGAGAGAGGTGGAGAGGAGGGGTGGGGTGGGAGAGAGGGGGAGGGAGAGAGGAGGAGGGAGAGAGGTGGAGCGGAGGGAGAAAGAGGTGGAGCGGAGGGAGAAGGGTGGGAAAGAGAGGGGAGAGTGAGGCTGGAGGGGATAGAGATGATAGGGGTGGAGAGGAGGGGAGTGGGAGCGAGAGAAAGAGGGAAGGGGGAGAGAGAAGGGAGATCGACAGAGAGGTTGGGGAAGAGAATGCTGCACTTATTAGGAGGCGCGAGGGGTGGGAAAGGGAGAAATAAAGGAGAGAAAGGTGAGGGCCAGAGAGGAAATCATCAAAAATATTATATGTTGTGCTTTATGACCGAACACACACACACACACACACACACACACACACACACACACACACACACACACACACACACACACACACACACACACACACACACGGAAAAATAGCAAAATTCAATAAATATATCAAGCCTCTGAAATAAATTTTAAAAAATCATTCCATGCTTTCACAGCTAGAAAGACCATTAGTAGGGCACCAGCTAATAGATGCCGTGACCATTTTCTCAGGACCATGGTTTGAAGGCATATTTTGGATGATTAGGCAATACTAAAAAATTTTAACCCGGGGACTGCTCGCAAAAGTGTGGGCTAACTCCACCAGAGGGCGCTATCCAAGATGGCCGCCAATAATACTGATTTGGCCATATTTCCACTTCTAATTAAGTTAGAAAAATAATTTTGTGTCTAAATATATGTTCTAGAGGTCAGGGAATTCAAAAGTACAATTGCTATTGTCATTTTCTTAATATTTGATGAGTTATTGAAGAAATTATTATTTTTACCATCATTATTTATTAATTTTTTTCAGAGATTCTTTTCCAGATATTCTGACAACAGCTGAAAGTCTTATACCATTAAACTCTAACAACCTTTATATTGTTGCGGATATGAGATTGGCATCCATCCATATCCGCTTGTAAATATTCCCCTATTTCCTCCATACTTCCCAACTATCCCCAATCCCCCATTCCCTAGTCCCATTTCCTGTAAACAACACTCTGTAGACCCGACCTCCCCCTATTTCCCCTATTTCCCCCATTAAATGTCGCATCCAGGTCCACCGCATCTCACGTAGACAACTATAGGACATCTTGCTAGTTATTCTTAGTCTATGTCAGTTAAGGACTCGTTTCCATTAATTCTGACTCTTCGTTGCACCAGAATGTGATTGTATGGCACCGTTAGGAAGTTTAGGACCTCCCAATACCTCCCCGCAGCTCTTCCTCATGGTACAACAACAACAACAACAACAACAACAGCGGCGGCGGCGCGGGGAGTGTGCGTCCTCACTCCGGCTTGGTTGGTGGGGGGTGTTGGGAGTGCACCATGCCTTTCCAACGAGCCGCCATCGAGCATGTGCTCGACGGGGTTACCACGTAGGGGCTCGCTGTCAGCTCCTCGTCAAGGGCGGAGCCCGGTAACCCCCCGCACCCAATAGAAGCGGCGGACCGATCCCATCTAATGGGCGGAGCCAACGAGCCGAGGGCGTGTCACTCCCCGCTGAGCATGCGCAGGAAGAGGGAGGTGACGTCAGATGCGCGCAGAGCTGAAGGAGAAAGGACGCACCCTCCGAGCGCTGAGACCTCCCAAAGACTGAGCTGTATCCTGTCCCTGAGCCAAGGTGCACCTTGTGCTATCAACCGACCTGTCCTTCCCTGCCATCAATCCCTGTGTAAGTCAGTCTTGTTCCGTTTGTCTGTGGTCTGTCGGGGATAAGATAAGACTGTAACTAAGTGCCCATCTTTTCTGTGCTTTACCTCATACCTTGTAATCTACCCCTTTTCTCCACCACCAATTATATCCTCCTCCGGAGGTCTTGAGAACTGTACCCCTTGTGTCGTTTCATTTATCCCAGTCGTTGTGTCTTTTCCATCATTGATTTAGCATAGCGCGACCAGGTCAACGTCGGGTGGAATCGGGTGAGTTGGGGAAGAATCGGGGGAATTGTTAGGTCGCGGCAATACCACCGCTCGGTAAATAACATCAAATCCGCGATCCGTAACAACTGGTGTCGAGGAGTGAGATCGGACCCGAAGCGCGCTTAACGCGCTCAAAATTACAAGTAACCGAAATTTGTTTTGTTTTAAAATAAAAACCCGAATTTTGAAAGTCGCGCTATGGCGGATCAAGACGGCTGGGTTCCGGTAGAGGAGAGTGAGGCAGGGTCGATCCAGGACCAAATTGAGGGACATGAGGAGAGCGAAGCAGTGAGGGCGGCAGGTTCGCAAAATGGCGTCCTCGCGCACGAGGTTACGGGCGCGCAAAATGGCGCCTCGCACATGGCTACGGCGACCGCGCCCGCGACCGTAGCAGCGCCGTTGGTGGATTTGAACCTTTTTTTTATACAAATGAAGGCCCTTATGGACAAGAATAGCGAAGAAATGGAAAGCAGAATGATGGGGGTAATGGGGAACCGGATGGATGCTCAGAGTGAGCAAATGAGGGCTCAGAGTGAGCAATTGGTGGTAATGAGGGACGAAGCGAGGGGTACCGGTGAGGGGTTAGGCAATGGGATAAAAGAGGTAAAGAATGGGTTAATGGGGGTAGAAAACAGAATGGCCGCTCAAGAGAATCAAATGGAAGGGATGCAAAAGGGGTTAGAGGGGTTAGAAAACAGTATGGAAGGCAAATTGAGGGACATGAGGGACCAAGCGGAAAGGGAAGTTAAAAAAATGGGGCAGCAGATAGAGGGGGTCAGAATGGGGGTAGAAACTAAATTGGATGCTCACAGGGAGGAAATGGAGCAGATGAGGGTGGCATCTGGGCAGGAGATGCAAGTGATGGGAGAAGAGATCAGAAGAGGTGTGAGTGAGGAGGTCGGAGGAGTGCGCGAGGAGGTGAGGCACTGTAAGGAGCGCATGGAGAAGGAGGTGAGAAAGGGGACTGTAAAATTGCAAGGTGGTATAGAGGAGTTGACGCTGGGAGTAGAACAACTGACAGTGGGACAAAAGGAGTTGGGGGACCAGGTAAAGAAGAACACAGCGGTAATAGAGGGTTTAAAATCGACACAGAAGGAGATGAAAAAGGACGTAGGGGTAATTAAAAAAGAGTGTCAGACGGTACATGAGGACCTGACGAGGAAAATGAACAAGGTGGTAGAGGTGATGGAGGTTAAAGAGCGGGAGGTGCGGGAGCACATAGAAAGAAATAAGGTGGAGTTAGAGGAAGAACTTAAGGGGGCGCACGAGGAGATGAAGGAGGTGAAGCAGAAATTAGAAGAAGTGGAAGAAGGGGTGAGCGAAATTAAGAAGTGATGGAGAGAGGATAAGAAAGAGATAAAGGAGGAAGTAAAAGAATTGGTCCAAAGTCTGTGTTCGGATCGTGATGATGTGCTCATTAACCGGATGAGGGATTCGCAGGTGATGGAGGAGAAGCGAAGAGAACGAGGACCCGGTGTAAGTGGTGACCAATATGGTCGTGCATATGATGCGCCAGGTGATTTAATAAGCTTGGGGGTCGAGATAGACCCGGATGTTCGTGAGAGGCCAAGAGTGAGGTGTATGGCTGGTCCGGAGGGTATGGAACGAGGGTGCGAGCGAGAGGGTCCGGTGATGGGAGAGGTGCGAGGTGTGAGTGAGCAAGGTTGTGGTGGTATGGAATGGGTAGCGGGTTGCGGAAGTGTGACCCATGCATTGACACCAACAGGGGTAGTTTTTAGAGGGACAAGGGAGGCACGGGAGCCCCTTGGGGGTAATGTACTGTGGGGGCCCGGCCGGTTCGGCCCCGCGCTGACCCCGCAAGGGGCGACGCACGGGGTCCGGCAGGCGGGCAATGACTCACATACGAGGTGGTCCCACAAGGTCCCACTCACGCCGTATGACGGTGGGTAAGGGTGGCATCCCTGCCACCCTTCCCATGAGTGGGGGCAAAGGAGCTATAGTTTATGGGGTGTATGGCAGTGAAAACTAGCCCGGGTGGGTTAGGATATTGTGTGTAGGGATCTAGCGAAGATGACATTAGGTAACGTTAAGGTTTAGATAGTGACTGATACCTGTAGTGGGGACGTAGTAGCTTAGTGTTTGATAATGACGAGGGAGCGCAATAGTTTAAAGGGACGACTGGGAAGCGCAAGTTTCAGAGGGGAGTAGTTAGATGAGATGATGCTGTGTGAGAACTGGACAGGTGTGTGGAGCAGTTTATGAGTAGTGAGTGTTGTGGATCAGCGCGAATGTGCTTGGGGGAGAGAAGGGTGCAGGCGGCACAAAGTATGACAGCACAGGTGTGCAAGTACAGGTGTGGGGAATACATGCAGTATTGGAATGAGGGGTGTGGAGAGAGTTGGAGTAAGTGGTACGGAGTGGTGTGCATGGTGCGAAGGTGTGGATGGGGGAAGAGTGGACCCCTTTCACGAGTACCCGGGGCGGGTAGTGTAAGTGTTAGGTAGAGGGTATAGGTAAATTGTGGTTGGATATTGGCATTTGTGGTGCGGTTGCAGAATGGTATTGTGGATGGGTGCATTAGTGTTGTGGAAATGGCTGGGCGTGTAGCCTGTTAGTGTGTGTAGTTGGTTTGGGCACTCCACCACTGTGAGGATGTCGGCCAGGTGAGGCCACAGGTGGGCTCTGGGAGCCGTTAGTGTCAGTGGGTGCCTGAGGATCCCGGGTGTGGATCGGGCAGTCCGTGCCAGAGAGGGCACTGAGGGGGTGAGAGTGCGAGAGGGCCTTCCCCAGTTAGTTAGGTTAGGGTGAGGAGCAGGTAAGCTCGGGTGGCAACTACAGTGGTGGAGGTGTGCAGGTGGGTAGACCTGCTGGGAGAGCTACACGTCACAGCCCAGAAATTGTGCGAGGGCACCGGGAGATGAATCGGGGGAGTGAGACCCCAAATTGAGAAGCACCACAGTTTGGTCAATGGGAATTGGTTTTTAGAACCCATAGTGTAAGTTGGCCAATGGATTGGCAGGGAAAGACCCCGGGTAATGTAAAGTTGTTAAAGTCATTTAGGAAATAGTTAGGATTGATGAACCTGTCGCACCATACGCAGCCACTTACCTGAGGTGATGATGATGACTCCACACCTGTGTTTTCTTTGTTCTGTGTTGCAGGAAGGGAGAATTGCTGTGTGGATTTGTGAGACGCATCACGACGTGGATGAGACATTGGGGTGATTCCATCTCTCCCTCCTTAGGAGGGACTGATGATGAATTGGTGATGGCAAATTTTGATGTTGAGTTGGAGATGGCAGATTTTGATGAGAGTTGGAAATGGCAAATTTGATTGGTTAGGAGGGAGAGAAGACGAATTTGGTTTATGGGAGGAACGGGGAAGACAGTAGGGACGTTTGTTGATGTGTAAAGTAGATGTTTATGGGTAGCGTTGTGTTTTGTGGATACCGTAAGGGGTAAGGGAGGGGCAATGTAGGTTACCTGGTGGGGGGGGGGGCATACGGTAGGAACGTACCTGTCTCACCTGGTTCCCATGTGCCCCCAGTGTGCATTACCTTACATTGCGTGCACTTTTGCGCCCTTACCATCTTACTCACTTGTCTTCTCTTGTCTCCCACCTCCGAGGATCTGGCTTTGGGGCGGAGAGAGAGGAGAGAGAGGTGCTGGCTCCGCAGTTGTGGGCCTATACTTTCGCTGCTTGCTGCCTGGATCGATACACCATATGGACCGCAATTTTTGTGGCCGCCCACCATGGACCGCAGTTCTTTTGCGGGCAAGCACCACCCGTTGATGGACCTCTGGGTCAACGTGGCACCTATGCCATACAGGTGAACCACTTATAGTTGGCCCCCCCTGACGGCCACAATTCAGAAATGGACGCGGTTGGCGCCTTTCTTTATTTTTAAAGAAGCCAGAAGGCCAAGTGCACTCCAGGAAGGCAAGACCAGCGGCAGAACATCGGCCGGCTGCGACACCACCGGTGACCATGAACAATTGATTGTGCATTTTTTGTATTGAACACTTTATTGGTGCACCGGATGGTGCTGACTGTGTGTATGGGGTGGTGCTTTTGGTGCTTGGATGGGGTGCTCTGCACATTATTAAAGGCCGTAGGGCCACAGGGCACTCGTGGGTTGGTGTATCGATGCTGGCATGCGTGCTCTCTCTATGCATAACATCTGCATGTGTTCCTCCAAAAACAGGTCCTGGATCGTAGTGTAAATATCAGCGTAGTCTTGTGTAAATAATGCTCCCTACCGGCTGTATGTTTAGTTTGCGAATTCTTTCCGCGATTCGGTTATCCTGTGGGTGTGTTTCTGTGAGGAGAAGGGTGCAACGTCGCAGGGGGACATATTTACTCATTTGTGAATATCTGTAAAACTGTCGCACTCAGGGTAGAGTTAATAGTAGAGGGAACTACATCTGAGTGCCACACTAAAGTAGGTAAAAATTTATCGGGTTGGGACGCCCCGAGGGTAGAGAAGGGTGCAATGTTGCGGATATGGGATTTGGCCTCCATATCCGCTTGTAAATATTCCCCTATTTCCCCAATACTCCCCAACTATCCCCGCACATATACTCCGCACATATATCCAACATATACTCCGCACATCCACCGAACCATTCGCATTTCCACCCTTTCCAGCCTTCGTTGCTGCTCTACGTTCATCACCCATGTCTCGCTCCCATAAATCATAAAACTTCTCACACATGCAGCATACACCTTTCCCTTCAGCTTCAACGACACTCCCCTCCTCATCAGCACGCCACTCAGTTCCCGAAACTTCTTCCATGCACATCTCTCTAGCAACCGTTGCCAAGTCTGATCCACCTTCTCCATTCAGCATGTCTCCGAGGTAGCAAAATGTCAACTTTTTTGACATTGTCAACTTTTTTGTCAAATGTTTTGTACTTACAAGAACGATAAGATTTTAAGCTTTAAAATGTTCACCAATAGTACTGTTGTGAAATCAATCAAGTCCACAACTTTGTCCCATAGGTAGGTTTAATAACAATCAGATCTCTGGCATCATCCTGTAGAATACAATCATGCAATATATATATCAGGATCGTGGCATCATATAGGAAGGATCAATAATATTAGTCAATGCAAGCAAGCCTAGAATGTCTGCATGTACGTACCATCCGAGTCTACATGTCGTAGAGTAAATGTCGCAGGAGTGGCCCGGAGTCGCGGACGTCCGAGGTCTTATAGACGCCTCTCAGTGGTTTAAGTGAGCATCACACCTGGGTTCAACTTTGATACATTTTCATTACATTCTCCCCGCCGTTAGAACTACACTGCCGCTAGGCAGGAAGCAAGCATGCGTCAGCATTAATTGATTAGTGTTGTCAGTCCATGTCAGTTGGTCCATCCGTTGCGGTCAGGGCGGCGAATTGCCCTGCCAGCACGGGTCTGGAAACTACCGGGTACGACATCCCCAAGCCTGGAGTCCCCTGCATCGGAGTAGCCACTGGAGGCAGGCGTCGGAGGGGGCACCATAGTGCCTTCAGGCAGGGGTGTCTTTGACGACGGGAGGGACGGCAGATGCTCCATAGGCGGAGCATCGGGAGAGTCCATAGACTCATAAATCGGTTCGTCGATGTCCCCGTAAGGGTCGATGACCCCACAAGGGGCGAGATGGCGTACGGAGACTGTGGACTCACGTCCATCTGCCGTCATTACGCGAACATGCTCGGGATTAGCCTGGAGTACCTGCACCTTATCCACTAAGGGATCGTACTTGCTCGTGCGGACCGCACGTTTGAGGTAGGCCGGCCCCGGCTCAGCGAGCCAATTAGGTAAAGATCGGATACTACCCGAGCTTCTTGGGTGGTGGAACAACCGTTCGTGAGGAGTCTGGTTGGTGGCCGTACATAGTAGAGCCCTGATCGAGTTCAGCGCCGCAGGTAGTGACCAAGCCCATTTATCTCGGCGCCGGCCGAGGGTCCTGAGGCTTAGCATGGCGGCCCTCCATATAATCCCATTGAAGCGTTCGACCTGCCCATTCGCCTGTGGTCTGTACGGGGTGGTATAGCTAGAAGTGACATTATTCTGGAGCAAGAAGCTCCTCACTTCCTGGGACAGGAACACCGCACCCCGATCTGTATGCACGTAGGCTGGATACCCAAACATAGAAAACAAGTTCTGCAGGCACAGTATGACTGTGGCGGCCGTCATATCTGCGCACGTGAAAGCAAAAGGGAATCGCGAGTACTCATCAACGATAGTGAGCAGATGACGAGAGTTACTCGACACCGGCAGCGGCCCTTTGAAATCCATCGCCAATCTCTCCCACGGTCTAGTAGCCCTGACCAGCGTCCCCAATGGGAGGGTTGTAAAAACGCGGTTTGAGTTCCGCACATACAGCGCAGTCATGACAGACCCGGCAGACGTCCTCAACCGAGTACGGCAGGTTACCACGACGCACAAAATGAGCGAAACACGTCACCCCAGGATGACACATAGTGTCGTGCAAAGCGTGCAGACCCTCCAAAGATATGAGACCCGCACACGTAGCCGGCCTCGATAAGGCGTCGGCGACCAGGTTATCCCTCCCCGGGCGATATTTGATGGTGTAGCAGAAGTCGGCGAGTTTGATACACCAGCGAGTGATTTTCTCATTCTTAATGCGTTGAGCATGTAAGGTGTCGTACATAAACGTAATGCTCTGTTGGTCCATGATGATTTGGAAGCATCGTCCGAGCAAGTACGGACGCCAACGCCGAATCGACTCGACGATCGCGTACGCTTCCTTTTCGACAGACGAATGCCTCCGCTCAGCGGAGGTGAGAGTCCGCGAAAAGAAAGCCACAGGGCGCCCTCCCCCCCCCCCTGGGAGAGAGTCGCCGCTATCGCATGATCCGAGGCATCACTTTCCAAGACGAAAGATTTGCGCTCGTCGATAGTTGCCACAGCGGCGCCAGCGATGTCGGACTTAAGGCCCCGAAAAGCAGCCATGGCTGCAGGGCTCATGGGGAATGCTTCGCAGGCCACAAGTGGGCAGAGTTTCGCGGAGAAATTTTGCACCCACTTAGAATAATGGGCGAACAGCCCGAGAGCACGCTTCAACGAAGCTCGATCGCAGGGCGGGGCCATATCGAGCAAGGGTCGCAGACGCTCCTTATCTGGAGCAACAGAGCCATGGGTCACGGTGTACCCCAGAAGATCGATAGTGCGCATGGAGTAATGGCACGAAGCCTCATTCATGGTTAGGCGATACCTCTGCGCGACCTCGAGGAAGCGCTTCAGATTAGCATCATGATGCCCCTGGTCATGCCCGAAAACCGTAAGATTGTCCAGATATACAAAGACATCTGTCAAGTTCTCCTTAGCGATGAGGTCGTCCATAGCCCTCTGAAAACAGGAGACCCCGTTCGTCACCCCAAAAGGTAGTCGGGTGAACTGGTATAACCTTTGACCCGATTCAAAGGCGGTATAGATGTGATCGGCCCCGAAGATGGGGATCTCATGATACGCACTATGCAGATCGAGAGTGCTTTCGACCGAGTACTGGGCCACCTGTCGAACCAGTGCGTCCATCCCCGGTAGAGGGTAGGCATCCAGCTGTGTAAATCGATTAATCGTCTGCGAATAGTCGATTACCTTGCGTTTGCGATGCGCTTCACTTCGCACCACTAAGACCTGGGCCCGCCATGGCGACCGGCTAGGTTCTATGATACCTTCCTTTAAGAGCTGGGCCGTTTCTTCCGCAATGAATTGCGCGTCTGCTCGTGAGTAGCGCCGTGATTTTACCGCTACAGGTGTGCAGTCCGTGGTCATGTTGGGGAACAGCGAAAGAGGCTCAATTTCCATCCCTGCGAGTGCACACACAGCAAGTGTATCAGTCCCACCAAATTCCATTTCCAAACGTCCATGTCGCTTAAGAAAATCATGTCCTAACAAAATATCAGCACATAATGCATGTAAGACCATGAGATGTACATCTGGAAATATGCGTCCCTTTATCACAAGCTTCAATCGACATTCCCCTTTTGTGCTGAGCCTAAGCCCTTGGGAGGCCATAAAGATCCGACGTCTTGTCCCAAGGATCGGCCATCCATGTATTTGCACCAGTCGATGATCGATATAACTATCTGTGGACCCCGTATCGATTAAAGCCCGAGCAAAAATGCCTTCGATCATAAGTGGGATAATGGCCTGAGTAAGGCTGGGTGGACCGGCAGGTATTGAGCTATCCGAGCGAGATGATCGCGCCTCGCGTGTAGATCCAATGCCGGCTACAGTTCTCCGGTCGTTCGAGCAGCCTCCGGAGGGCGCTCATGTCAAGCGCGTAGTTTCAAAACCGACTGCAGTTTGCCGTGCCAAAGCAGGAGCTTGTAGTTCGTACGAGCAGCCAGCGGATGGCACTCGTGTCACGCGAGAAGGGTCGAAGCCAACTGTAATTTCCCGTGCCGAAGCAAGAGCTTGTAGTTCATACGAGCAGCCTTTGGATGGCGCTAGAGTCACGCGGTGAGTCTCAAAGCCATCATGAGACGTTCGGATACCAGCCAAGGATGGTCGCTCCGCGTTCGGTCGTGTTTGCGCCATTTGTTTTAGCGGCCCGATGAATCTCACCAAGGTCGAGCGCGCAGCCAGGGGCCCACGAGGAGGTGCGCCGCTCATCAAAGTCGGGTGAGGCGCCCCGCTCTTTGCTCGGCCCGTTGGCTCGGCGATAAGCCCATTCAAGGTCGCGCGAGTTCGTTTGCCTCGCGCAGCCTTTCGGCAAACTTTTGCAAAGTGTCCTTTTGTTGAACACAAATGACATATCGCTTCCCGAGCCGGATCACCGGATCACCGATCACCGATCTGGGATGTTGTCGATTTCCGCAGAAGTAACACGTAGCGTTTCGTCCAGGCTTTGATCCTGCCGCTGCGGCTGCCGCCAAGCCGGAATCCGGGTCCTCCTCGGGAGAGGCCAGGGGTTCCAGCAGTGAGGTTGAGTCCGCTCCCGCGTCCTCGGTGGTACCTCTCTCCGGTCGAGCTTGTTGAGAAGTCCCCGCAATGACACGTGTGTCGTTAGATTGTTCCCGGGCCTCAGTGTATACGTGTGCCAGCCGTAAAGCTTCCATGAACGTCAAGTCCGCAGTTTCCAAAAGTCTTTGTCTAATGGTTGAAGAGCTGATCCCAGAGACAAAAGAATCGCGGACAAGATCATCTTGTACTTGCTCATGAGTGCGTACCTCTGGAGTACTATCTGCAAGTAGACGTCGCAGCTCTTGGGCGAAATGATCCAGCGTCTCAGTGGGCTGTTGACTCCGCGTTGCGAGCAGATGCCAGGAATAAACCACACTCAGTTTCTTAATGTAAATTCGTTTCAGCTCCGTCACAGCTGCATTGAATGTCGTACACTGTTCGATTCCCCTGTAGACGTTATGGTGTACTTTAGTCTGAAGTACGTCTAGTTTCGTTTCATCAGTGACAGCGGTGTCCTGGGCTTTGAACTGATTGTCCAGTGTCTTGAGCCAATGCGTCAGCTCCGAGCCCGAATCCGCTGCTTGTGGGTCGGCGGCAAATATCGGCACCTGGATCATCCTGTGTCCCGCCATGTTCACCTCTTGTTCTCGAGTGGACGGCGAGACTGATTGTTATTAAGTGTTGTGAAATCAATCAAGTCCACAACTTTGCCCCATAGGTAGGTTTAATAACAATCAGATCTCTGGCATCATCCTGTAGAATACAATCATGCAATATATATATCGGGATCGTGGCATCATATAGGAAGGATCGATAATATTAGTCAATGCAAGCAAGCCTAGAATGTCTGCATGTACGTACCATCTGAGTCTACATGTCATAGAGGAAATGTCGCAGGAGTGGCCCGGAGTCGCGGACGTCCGAGGTCTTATAGACGCCTCTCAGTGGTTTAAGTGAGCATCACACCTGGGTTCAACTTTGATACATTTTCACTACAAGTACCATTAATATTTAAGATATTATTACACATCTATTTTTCGATATATGGAACACATAATATTGTATTGTACTTGCTAAGTTTGTTTTGTCTTTTTTCAGGTTGATGTAAAAAATGGCAACATCATTTGGTAAAGGTCAGAAAAGGAGTGATGAGATGACCTCTGGCTGCTGCATTATTTGCAACCAAGACTGTTATGAAGACAAAAGCAAGACATCCTCAGAATCTTGGGAACATTTGAAACAATAGGCAAACAAGTGGAGAGGACTCGATAAATATGGTAGTTTATTTGACAAAGTTTCATGGGAAAATGGACCAAATGGTATGTACTACCACAAATTGTGCAAAACTGAGCTCACAAATAAGCAAAAACTGGAGCATGCTTTGAAACGTAAAAGCAAAAGTGAGCAACCTGCTACACAGAGTAATCCTGAAGGCCTTGTTACTTCTAAGCTAGATGCTGAAATAAGAAAATCACGTTCAGCCACAGGAACAATACATGATAAGCATTTGTGCATTTGATGTATGAGGCCTGAGGATACAAAGCATCCTGGGCGTGACAAGTTTCACACCATGGAACAGATGGATGCCTGGAACATTTTCAAAAGTCATACAGTTTATCTGGAGGATGAGAGTATGAGAGACAGACTTTTAGCACTTATTGAATCAACGCCAGATCCCTTTGCTGCTGGGATTCGTTACCATCGCTCCTGTTGGAAACTACACATATCGTCAATGCAAGATGCTTCTGGTGATGAAAAGAGAATCCATATACAACGCATACATTTATCTGAAGTAAAACAGATGTTTTACCAACATGTGCGTGATGTTATATTTCAACAACATGAATTTCGTACTTTACAAAGTCGACTTCAAGACTACACTGGTATGTTACAGAACTTTGGCATGACTTCAATTGTGAAATCAGCCTACCTGAAATCCATGCTGCAAGAGGAATTCCAAGACAAAATTGGCTTTCATGACCGTTTTCATAAAAATGAAAGTGCTTTAGTGTATGACACCTCATCTGGAGGTACCTATGTTGAAGCAGCAATGAACAGTTGTGGGGCATTAGCGATGAGAATCTTGCCGAGACAGTAGCCCAAAGGCTCATAAGTAGGTCATCAACTATGTCAACTATGTCACCCTAAGAATTCCACCTGACAGAGACTCCCATGACCTTAAGGTGAAGAGAGTGAACTTCCAGACATACTTACTGCTTAACTTTGAAAAATCTGATCCTGCTACATCTCCCTTGACCCAAGGATGGACCCTGGAAAATGGCTTGTGCAAACCAGTGCGACATCTCAGGCCAGCACTTCCCAAAACCTTGCAAGAATCAACCATTCTAGATTATTCTTTTCTTTCAGAGGAAAGTGACTCTGATGAAGATGAATATCTTGTAGATTACTAACTTCCAACATGTTGTGTGTGGCTTGGGCCACTAAATTGCTTACTTTAGTTATATATATATATATATATATATATATATATATATATATATATATATATATAGTTACGGTTTTCCGCCACCCTTCTTACCCTTACCAAGGGGAGATTAAGCCCCTTGTTCTTTCTGGGCTGGCGTAACCGAGACTTGAAATGCCCCTCCCGGGCAAACGCAAGGTAGGGTTTCGGGACGATTCTCGCACGTACCTAAATCCCCGCGCCGCCGCAGAAGCGGGGAAGCAAGCCTCCCACGAGCCACGTGTAATTTGGGTACACCGAGCGGATTGCGTACCACGTGGTCCATACAGTTACCGTTAGTATTGGGACCCAATTCGAGCGGTTCTATTCGTTCCACGCTTAGTCAATGATGGAAAACACGAGACGGTCGAATAAAGGAAGAACACTATTTAATTATTATTTACACTTATATGTACAAGTCGGTAGAAAGCAGACACAGAGCAGAACTTAAGCAGTCTTATATTAACCCCAGACATGGGCCCGATCACACTCACAAAGGGGAAATGCAGGTAGGATGGTGTTCACGCGCTGCCTTGGTCGTCCAGGAACGGCTTCGCCCGGCGTGGCTCTCCACGGTCACAGCACGTCCCGCGATGAAGGAAAGCAGGTGGTGGAAGGGACCCTTGGAGCGCGTCTCTCAAACAAAGGGCAGCAGGCAGGCGGTCTTCCACAGCGCGTTGAGTTACCGGCGCGCTATCACCCGCGTAACCCAATAGAGGCTCGGCCTCAAGCTCAACCGAGTGTCCACTTTGGTACGAGCGCTTATACTTAGTTCATGCGCGTCCTCTCCCTTGTACAACACTCAACTCTCCCAGGACTTAGTCAAGCGCCTCCCGTCGCAGAACTGCTAACTCTCAACAGAACTCACAAGCTCACCGTTCCACTCAACTGCTCGTGGGGGCTTCGCGCAACGGGTTTTATTGCCACGCCCTGAGCCCTCTCGAATGTTCCAACCACACCCTGTGATGCAGTGCCGCAGCCACTCCCTTCGAGCCCTGATTGGCGGCTCGCGCTTACGTCAGCCTCTCCGCCGCCCTCATTCAGTCCCTGCTTGATTTGCCAGGCCTGCCTCGTGTTAATTCGCGCCAAAAAGCCAAAGGCAGCACAAGGAGGCGTAAGGTGGCATAAGGCAATGGAGGCGGCATAAGGCAATAAAGGAACCTACTCTCATTATTCTACTCAACGCAAAACTAACACAGGAAAAGGACTATTCTCACAAATACTAAGAAATAACTGAACTATCGCGAGGCTACGTGTTGTTGTGTGACTAAACGATGAGGGGGAAATTTAACCTTTATTGTACAAAACTCAAAACCGCAACACTACCCCTCTCCCTCGTCAGACTCGTTCCTCGAGTCGAACCCAACAAAAATGGAACGACCGGTTTTGAAAATGCTCTGGAAAATTACTTTTACTTTTACATGTGACATATAGGTGTGGTTCCCCCAAACATTTACTCTAACCCGTGAGTGCGACAGTTTTAAAACACTAAATATGTCCCCCCTATTGCGTTGAGTAGCTACTCTAACAGAATCACGCCCACAATTAATAGTAGGGTCAATATACAAAAAAAACTCACCTAACCCCCAAAAAATTGATATAAAAGGTTTTTCAATGGATTCTGGTACCATTGGGCATGCTAAATAACATACTAAAAATCTAGTAACATCTGACTTCCGGAAAGGGGTCATTTTCAAGATGGCGTCCAAGATGGCTGCCGGGAGCTTAAAATGGCCATATCTCAATTATTATTCAACCTAGAAAGGTGGTTTTGGTGTCTAAGCCTAGGTTTTAGGGCCCAAGGAATCCAATTGAATCAATAAAATTACCATCAGTTAATTATTTATTGACAAGTCCAAGATGGCATCCCAAGGTGACATCCTGATCCACTAAAATGGCTCTGTCGAATAGTAGTCAACCTAGAGAGATTTTTTCAGTGTGTATACCTAGGTTTAAGGCACCCAGGAAATCATCAAAATTACTTAAATAAGCACAAAGTAATCAGGTAATCCAGTAAGCCAGGTTTACCAGCCCATTAGGCATTTGTTGTCTTATACAGTTAGTCGCTATTCATCGTCATCCTCCGACTCCTCTGGAAGAAAGTTGTTATGTGGATTGTCACATTCTTCAAGTTGGCACAGTCCACAGGCAGTAGTACATGGTAGTCCATATCGTCTACAAGAGCAGCGGAGTGTCTTGCAGGCAGTGGAGCAGTTACAATGAATGACCTTCAAGAGACTGTCTGGAGCAGCGTTCATTCTTGACATAAGTGGGGCAAACTGATTATCCTGCAGGCTCCACCCCCATTTCATGGCATCCATACCCTCTTCTTTTCCCATCCACACCATGATCTGGTAGTACGCTCTACGACAGTGAAGTTTGGTAGCAGATTCAGTTGGGGGCAGACGTTCGGGTGTTACAAAAGACGAAGCAGAGACAACCTTCTTGCTGAAGGTGTTATATCGCATTGTTGCAAGGGAATCTTTGCACTTGCCACCAAAGAGGATAGCCATTACTCGGCATCCAAGGTCATCGATCACCTCTGTGGTCTGGTTTGGGATGGTGAATGTGTTGGCACAAGACCGAAGGACAGGGTCTCCTTTTACAAGCTTCTGGAAAGCAGTCTTTTTGCCAACACCAAAAATCCGAGAAGTCGTGTCACAACCAGTCATGGCATGGATGAATATCAACTGAGAACACATGTCATGTCCGAGGATTTCTTTTAGACGGTTAATGTCATACACTTTAAAACTGCCATCAGCTTTGGACTTGTCTGATCTGAAATAAAGGCTCTTACTGTCTCCCTGCGCATAGTAAAGGAGTAAGACAAAGAGATCAGTATCTTCTCCAATCAGTGTAGTGGTGTGTAGAAGAGATGCCTCCACTGCAGCCTTTACTATATCTACGTCAGCATCTCCAGGTGCATTGACCACAGTGCAATACCTTTCTCTCAGTTCATCACTTATCATCCCGATCAGTCTCTGTTTATTGATATCTCTTGACAGGACCTCCTCATTCTTGCCTGAGAACTTTGTCTCAGCAGTGAAGCTGACAATGGGATGAATATTGTGTCCTCTTCTCTGATGCGTGTTGTCTTTAATGGACAGCCCTTCCTCATAGCCATCAAAGACAATGGTCGTAGCTGAACCATAATGCTGGATGGTGAAGTCAGCATACGACTGCGCTATTTCACCATAGCTTTCTCCACTCTTCCATGGTATTCTGTGAAGGAGTGAACTTCCATCAAGGACGTGGATTGCCATTTTAGTGGATCAGGATGTCACCTTGGGATGCCATCTTGGACTTGTCAATAAATAATTAACTGATGGTAATTTTATTGATTCAATTGGATTCCTTGGGCCCTAAAACCTAGGGTTAGACACCAAAACCACCTTTCTAGGTTGAATAATAATTGAGATATGGCCATTTTAAGCTCCCGGCGGCCATCTTGGACGCCATCTTGAAAATGACCCCTTTCCGGAAGTCAGATGTTACTAGATTTTTAGTATGTTATTTAGCATGCCCAATGGTACCAGAATCCATTGAAAAACCTTTTGTATCAATTTTTTGGGGGTTCAACCATATATTGACCCCTCTATAACCGAATCCGGAATTTGTCAATCTAAACATATAGCCGGTGGGCAGCATTTTATATACAAGCACAAAAAACTTAACCTTATTTACAGTTCTATGACCCAGGGCCTGTCCTTTTTGAAAGAGATTGGAGGGGAGAGAATGCACAGCAAAGCACAAAACACACTCAAAAATCATCACATTTGCTGCTTGCTTCTTGCATCTTGCTTCTTGCATCTTCTGTGTGCATATATCAAACCGGCTAGCCCCCGGACCAGCATACAGGCCATTCCTGATCTTCAGGGCTAACTAAACTTACAAATCTTCTCGTCCCTAGCACACCACAATAAAAATGCACAACAAATGCGTTTATTTTGCCAGCAGGGCCAAACTCATGTGGTCCGACTGCGTGACATTCATGCCACTCAAAACAAGTGGTCCGAAGATGCAAGGTGATGCTGCAGCAAGGTGCTACACAGCAGAGGTGTAAGGCCACAAGACTTGTGGTCCATAAGTGTGTGTGGTGCAGCAAAGTGTTTGTGGCAGCAAAGTGCTGCACAAGTGCAGCAAAGTTACTTAAAAGGATATGGCAGCAAAGTGCTGTGTAGTTCGGCTGCACAGATGTAGCAAAGTGCAGCAGGGGTGCTGCACAGGTCGCTGGTGCTACACAGTTCCACCTCCAAAATGGTCCTGGGGTGGGGGGAGAGACAAAGCACGACCAGCAAAGCAGAAAGGGCGCAAAGGTACACAGCAAAACAAGGTAATGCAGCACAAGGGGCGCGGAAGAGCGAGCAGAGCAGGCTCGTCCCTAGCCATCCGTACCCCCCCATCGTCGGCTTACACTACCCTACCCCTTCCTTGTATTTACAAATTCGTCTCTACGTCTTGTCTCCCATATCCTACTCTATCTCCGAATTCGTCTCCCAATCTCTCCCAGGAAGGAAGGAATGGAACAAACACAATGTCTCCTTATGTCGTGATGCGTCTTACACTCAAACAGTTCACTTGGTCTTGGTGTAGAGCTTCGTCCTCCTCGGTGCATGGCTGTGGATGGCGCGAAGGGATTTCTCATCCTAACTACTCTACTGACATTTACTTTTACACCACCCGGGGTCGTACCCTGCCAATCGGCATCTTTAAACTATGTGGTTCTAAAAACCGAATTCCCATTGTCCACCCTGTGGTGCCCTTGAAATTTGGGTCTCACTCCCACAAATTTTCATACTGTGCCCTTGCACAATTTCGGGGCTGGGTCGTGTGGCTCCACTAGCAGGTCCAACTACCTGCGCACCTCCGCCACTGAAGTCGCCACCCGAGCTTACCTGCTCCTGCGACTACCTAAACTGGGGAAGGCCCCCCCTGGCTCTTTACTCCCTGATGCCCACCTTGGCATTGGGCAACCCGGGTCCTTCCTTTGGATCCTCGGGCCCCACTGAACAACTCTCAACTACTCTAACTGGCTCCCAGAGCCTACCTGCGGCCTCACCTGGGCAACAAACTACCAGTGGCGGAGTGCCCCAATAACCATACGCACCAATTAAACCACACGCCCAACCATTCCACAGTCTCACGCACCCTCCAAAGCACTACTTTGCCACTACCTGCACCACAGGTGTCAATATCCATACAAATTTTGCCTAAGCCCTCTACCTGGCTTTACACTACCCACCCCGGGCATCCGTGAATGGGTTCCACTTCCCCCCATTCACTCCTTCACACCATGCATTCCACACCTTTTATTCCACACCAAGCATTCCACACTACTTATTCGCACACCATTTTCCTCACACACCATTTGTCTCGCACACCAAATATCTTGCACACCTTTTGTGCTCACACACTTCCAACACAATTCCTTATGTTCTCAATACACAAGTCCTCACTCACACACAGCATCATCTATCTAACTGCTTTTCCCCTATCACTCGTGCTTCCCCGTCATCCCATTAAACTATGCACTCCCTCGTCATTATCATCCATCTAAGCTACCTACGTCCCCACTATAGGTACAATGTCACTACTTAAATCTCATGTCTCTAAATCTTCTAAATCCCTAACATTATCCTAGCCCTCCCTCGGCTAGCTTGGGTGCCCCATGGAGGTAACCATGGCTGGCACCCCCATGTGCCTAAGACTGCCATCCCCCTAATCTAATGCTCATGGGCCCTGATGAGGAATGGTAAAACTACCACTCCTCCACGCAGGGTACCATTCCCCAACACTACTCCCCCCAGTCCTCTGAACAATTAGCCCCCGTGGTTAGAGGTACTGGGTCCTGCCTCGGCCTCTAAAGCCAAGGCGATCCATGAGGGCGCCTGTTCGCCCGTGTAGGGACTTACTCGGTCGGCATGGATGACCCGAGGGAGGGCTCGTGGTCCCATATTGATCTTAATGACCACGTCACAAATTTGCGCCAGGACGACCCCCGGGCCTTGCCAAGGCGAGGTGAGTTTGGGGCACCTGCCCTTCCGCCTCCGGGGATTGAAGAACCAAATCTTCATCCCCGGAGAATACTGACTCCCCTGGCTCTGGTGGTCGTACCTGCGCTTCATCTTGGCGTGCGAAGGCATGGACCCTCTCCATGCCTTCCTCCAGGTGATGTGCATAGCCCTCCCCTGGCGGTCTATCATGGGTTTCTGGCACGGGACCGCATAGCAAGTCGGCGGGAGCCCGCAACTCCCGCTCATACATAAGCAGCGCTGGACTACATGCGGTGGCCCCGTGCTGGCTGGTTCGGTAGGCCATCAACAAATACGGGAGATGTTCGTCCCAGTCGTCCTGACGGGTGGTGGTAAATAGTGCCAGTTGTTGGACCAATGTTCGATTGAACCTTTCCACCATCCCGTCAGATTGTGGCCGCAAGGACGTTGTCCGTGTTTTCCTAATTGACAGGAGCTTGCACATATCTTTTAACAATTGGCTTTCAAAATTTCGACCCTGGTCGGTGTACAGCTACTCTGGATTCCCATGCCGACATACAAATCCTTCCACAAAGGCCTGTGCGACCACCCCGGCTTCTTGGTTGGGGAGGGCATAGGCCTCTGGCCACTTGGTGAAATAGTCCATAACTACTAGGATGTATTTATTACCTTGGTGGGTGCGGGGTAGTGGTCCTAGAATATCCATAGCCACCCGCTCAAGGGGGGGCCCCACCTGGTGCAATTGAAGGGGGGCCCTCATCCTCCGTGCTGGTCCCTTTTTAGCAGTACAGGTGTCGCATCTCCGACACCAGTCCTGTATATCGCGCCCCATATTTACCCAATAGAACCTCCGGCGGAACCGAGATGTTGTCGTTGTCCTGCCAAAATGGCCGCCAAAGTGGGTACCATGCACCTGCTGCAAAATGGTGTTCTTAAATTGCTCTGGGACTATCACCAACCAAGAAGTTTTCTCAGAGGGAATCTCTACCCACTTGTGGTAGAAGATGTTATTTTTCAATTCCAGGGTTTGCCATTGAGCCCAATATGCCTTTGTCGGCGCCCCGAGGGGGGTGACCTCTTCCCCACTAGGTCTTCTCCCGAATCGAACCCATTCATACACCGGTCCCAGTACGGGGTCCTCCCGCTGGGCCGTGCCCCAAGCCAAAGTTCCAAATTCCTCATCGGCGGTTAGTGGCAAGATTGGCCCTCTCACCCGGGTTGCACGGACTACGAGGGCAGGGGTTGAGTCTGCCAATCGTTCACTGTCCTCGTGTCTCACACAAAATTTACAATTTTCCCCCAAACAAGGACGTCGAGAGAGTGTGTCGGCATTCCCATGGGCCTTCCCGGCCCGATGGGTCACACTGAAATCGTACTGCTGCAACTTTTCCAACCACCTTGCAATTTGGCCCTCCGGCTCCTTGAACCGGAGGAGCCATTGCAAGGAGGAATGGTCAGTTCAAACCAAAAATTTCCGCCCGTACAAGTACGAGTGGAAATGGCGCATGGCAGCCAGCATAGCCAATAACTCTTTACGAGTGACGCAATAATTTCGCTCAGGCCTACTCATGGCCCGACTATAATACGCGATCACTCTCTCCATGCCCCCCTGCGTCTGGGACAAAACCGCACCCAATCTCTCCTGGCTTGCATCCGTGTTCAGGGTAAATGTCCCGTCACTGGTGGGGTAAGCCAGAATGGGTGCGGATGTCAAACACCCCTTCAATGTTAGGAAGGCCTCCTGGCATTCCCTTGTCCAATTAAACCTCGTCCCCTTCTCCGTAAGCTGGTGAAGGGGCCGGGCCATCTCTGGAAATTTTGCCACAAAACGCCGGTAGTAGGAGCAGAGTCCCCAAAATCCCCGCACCTCTTTGATATTACGTGGTGCGGGCCACTCCTCTACTGCTGTAATTTTGCCTGGGTCTGTTTTTACCCCCTCACGACCAATGACGTGACCGAGATAGGCCAACTCTTTAGCAAACAAAGTGCACTTACTCGGGCTCAACTTGAACCCCGCCTGTCCCGGGTGACGTCGGGATCCCAGGCGCGTGAAAAATCCTTTCGCGCCAAACACTTTCACGCCAAACACAATCCTGCTTACCTTCGGGACCATTTTCCGCAGCAGCGTCTGCAAATTCTCATTGGGGTTAGAAAGCACGACATCACAATGCGAATGCAGACTTTGAATGCATTCCAATTCCTTCTTCGATAATTCCTCTTTCCCTGCCGTCTCCTGAACCCCAATTTCAACTATAATTTCTTTTTCCTTATTAAGCTCGACGACTGCTGGCACACATAAAATAAAATTTTCCAATTCAGCGGCCGTCGGCTTTTCTATACCCTGTGTCGCGATTTCTATCCCGGTCCACTTAACTGTGCCTCGCTCAGGCTCGCTTTTCCCGCGTTCCTCGAATCGCGTTACCTCGTCGCGTACACCTGCGACCTTCCCGCTCGACCTGCGATCAATGTTCTCCCCGAATTTTTTTATGTGGCCACCCATTCTGCTACCACACCCTTTTAACCCATCTTCATCCCTTTCATTCGATTCTCTTGGGTGCCCATCCTGTTTTCCAACCCCACTAACCCCTCTTTCATTTCTTTCATTTGGCCCCCCATGTCCTTCAATTGGCCCCCCAATTTGCTTTCTAATCCCCCAATTTGATTTTCCAATTGCTCTCCCATTTTGTTTTCCAATTTATTTATGTTACCCCTTACTTCTTCCCTCATTTCTTTCATATCTGCCCTTGATTTATCCCCCTCTACTTCCAATCGACTGCCCATTGCATCCATCTTACTCCCCGACTCTACCATATAGGCCCTCATTTGTGCCATGAAGGTGTCCAGATAGGATTGCACATCCATAACCCCCATTTGCGCGGCAGGCGCGGCCCTCGCCGCCATGTGCGAGGTGCCGCCATTCTGTTCCTCTCCTGCTACCTGCCCCTCATCAACGTCCTCCATTGCCAACTGCTCCAATTCTTCCCGGGGGTCCTGGGTTAACTCTAACCCCTCTTCTATTTCCCCCACCGGCATCCGACCACCTTGGTTATCCATGGCACGAATATAATTTGGATGTTACTACTAAATTTCGGCCGCTCGTAATTTCGAGTGCGTTAAGCGCACTTTGGGTCAAATCCCACTTCCCTGACACCAATTGTTGCGGCCAATATGCACAATTGGTGTCCAAAATTTGATCTATAAATTTAGTCCCAGGTTCCAAATCCCCACTCCTGACTACCAATTGTTGCGGATCTCCAAACGTCGGCCTTCCCCTTACCAAGGGGGGGATGAATCCCCTTGTCTTTTTACTAGCCGACGCGATCTGGGGCTATTACGTTCCTTCCGGTCAGTGCTGAATAGGGTGGTAGGTCGAATTAGTCCTATTACCTAAGAACCAGCGCCTCCCAGGAAGCAAGGAAATAACCCCACCCGAACCATGGTTTCAGTGGACACGCCGAGCGATAGCGAGCCACGATTCGGGCCGTTAACAGGGACTAAACCCGATTCTAGCGGTTCCTAATCGTGCCACGTTTACCCAATTGAGAAATCACTAAAGCGGTCGAACCAAGAGGAAACAGGAAGAACAAGGAATTTATTACGCTTTGTACAAATAAGAAGAGGAAGAGAAGCAATGTACAGTGAAGAAGAAGAAGCAGATACACAGGGCAGCCTTATACAGCCTTATACTTATCCCCTGGACACGGGCCCGTTCACACTCAGTCACACTCTCAGACTCACTCACACGGGGTTTGTAGATGGTCAGGCGATGGTCCCAAGGATCTCGTTCACAGCTCGCTCCGGTCCCCGACTCGTACCGTGAAGATGATGGTAGACGGCAGGCAAGCTCTCCGCGTGACGTTGGCGCAAAGCGGACAATTATATCGGGGAAAGGTAGGCTGGGCTAACGGTTACGTTGTGGCTCACAGCCGTGTATGTAATAGAAGGACCGGCGCTTGATATGCGCTCCCCACAAGCCCACAGCCAAATTCCCAACGAGCCCTTGCAGGATAGCGCGTCTCTCACAATAGTCCTTCACAATGGCGCTTTCCCCAGCGAGTCCTTGAATAATGGCGCCTTCCACAAAAGTCCTTGGTTCTCTGGCAAGTTCTTTACACATGCGCTCTCCCATCAAAGTCCTTGTAACCAACAATGCAATGCACTCCAACCAAGTCCCTCAGAGGGCTCTGCGCGCTGGGTTATATAGCGCTGCCCAGCGAACCCTCTCGAACCTCCAGCCACGCCCTTACCACACCCTATCAGGCCATCTCACCTCAGCGCTGATTGGCTGGTTGTCCTTACCGCAGCTGCCGATCTCCAACACTCCACCGCTCCACCCCCTTACTCAGGCCTACCTCGTGTTCCTTGACTTGTGAACACCCTAATGCTCGGTGCAAAGGCCAAAAAGGGGAATGGCAGGAAAACTCTCCTCCGAGGTGGAATGTGCAGGGTTTGGTGGCAAAATGGAAGGGAGTCTACCTTATTTGATTTACACAACGCAGATGATTTACTAGGGAAATGGCCTTATCCTAAACACATACTATGACATAACTAATGTTCTAAATGGGCCTAAGTGTTGTTTGTGGCCTAACTATGGGGTGCAACGTTTAACCTTTAATGATGTTACCTGTGTGGGTTCTCAAAACCACAACAGTATGTTACGTTATGAGAATGATAGTCGTGGCCAAAAATATTGGCACCCTTGCACTTTTTTCAAATAATGCACCATTTTTTCACGAAAATTGTTGAAATTAAAAATTAATAAATCTTAGCTATTCCACACAGAAATCCTAAAATGGCCCGGACAATATTATTGGCACCTTTTAGAAGTTGTTAGAAATAATTAGATTTCAAGCAGGTGATTCTCCTTTACTTTGGAATTGAACTTACCTATGGTGAGTTGCATGTGCCTGCCATATAAAAATCATTCATTCAACCAGTTTGAATGGAGAAAAGGAGTCATTTTGCTGTTTTGTGTCACTGTGTGTACCGCAATGAGCATGGAGAAAAGAAATAAAAACAGAGAATTGTCTGAGGAGGTCAGACACAAGATTGTAGCCAGGCATGGACAATCTCAAGGCTACAAGTCCATCTCCAGAGACCTTGATGTTCCTGTGTCCACCGTACACAATGTTATCAGGATGTTTAATGCCCATGGCACTGTAGCCAACGTACATGGCCTCAAGGACATGGCCGCAAGAGAAAACTTGATCGAAGAATACAGCAAAGGATTGCTCAAATGGTGGAGAAAGCACCTCTATCAACTGCGAAACAGATTCAAGCTGACCGTCAGACACAAGGTATGACAATTTCAACTAGCACATCCGTCGCCAACTCAATGAAAGGGGGTTCTTTGGAAGGAGACCCAGGAGGACCCCACTGCTGAGAGAGAGACATAAGAAAGTGTTACGTGCTCCTCCCCAAACCCCAGTCACGGTGTACCTCCGAGCCACGAAAGGTGTCACGGCAGAAAGATGTGTTATTATGGGTGTCAATGACCGATGGTGAAACCACACCAACCAATCAATATCAAAACCAAGTATTGTATTAATGTCACACAAGAATAACAGCACAAGTACAATATACCTTCAATTGCACAACCAAAATACCATATAATTCCGATGATGGTACCACCAGTTTCTTAACTCGGTAACTCAAGGTGCTCCACGTGAGTGAAATGTAACATTCCCAAAGTCACTGTCCTGGCACCAGGCCAAAGTCGATCCACGCTCCGGTGATCACAAGAAACCGGTCGTATCGAGACCAGAATCCAGGTCGGCTGACAGTCAACGCTGCCGAAGAGCCCCAGGATGGGTGTCGGCCGACGTCGGTCAGGCAAAGGTGTACCCAAAAGGCGACTGGGAAATCACACCTTCGGTTCACCAGACAATGACGCTGGTATGAACATTCAGCGGCTCCCAAACGGAGAACCGCGAATTCCCCAATCAAAATCCACGTTGCACAAGCAAACCAGGCTAGCGGCTGGGGCGCGGTGAAATGGCTGGAACGAGGTGAAAAGGCTGGAGCGAGGCAAAATGGCGGACGGGCCCGTAATGGAGGCGTACCTGCTCTCCAACAACGATTCACTCCGGAATCAACCACAAAACCTGCCACGCAGGTTTATCTGTCACAGCGATCACGACTCTGTCACAGGAATCCCTTTCCCGGGAAAACCAATCTTCGCTCGTGACCCACGTTTGCCAGCGTCCGCTCGATACTTCAAAGCAGCTCGGCTTTTCTCCCGACCTCACTTGCTCCGCTTTCGCTTCCTCTTCTTCTTCTTCCGGTTTCTCCCGATCCATTTCGTTTTCGTTTAAAACACTAATTTTTCCTTTTGAAGACAGTTATTTCCATTTCACTCAAACTATAACCATAATTGTACATGGAACTAAAAATGCTTCCAGTGGATGAAAACCACAACGACGGAAGTGACGAATCCATAACCCTCCCCACCCTCAAGAAAGAAAGTTTGAACATAGTGAAAACATAGCATGAGGAGAGGAAAGGGGAAGCAGCATGAGGGGAGGGGAAGTGAAGGTAGTGTGAGGGGAGGGGAGGGGAAAGCAACACTTATCGCATGATAAATGTAAAATGTTTGCGGAAATTAAATAAAGGCATGAGCACTGACGTTCATAAGCATTGCGATGTATACAGCAATACAGCAATTCATAGGTATGAAGATCAGCTATATTATGATTTGTAAATATGAAGCTTTATTGTATAGAAACCAACCTGTTCTGAGGCAAGGCATATTTGAGCTGAGCAGACAAAATGGCGGAATTAAGACCCCGTGCTGAGCGAGCTGAATGCAGGCTGGCCAAGGTAAGCCTGTTTTTAGTTTCACATACATTTTAGCATAAATTATCTTCAGCAAGTTTGTTTTAACACACACAAACACCCAGTTTTCATTAATGCACTCCCTTGGAGTTGGAGAAGTGCGCATGCAAAGTTTGGGGCTGCTAGGTTTCATGGTTTTGGAGTTATGGAGGAGACACACACACACACATGCACCCTTTTATTATTATTATTATTACTAGGGCATGCCCGTACTATATCTATATCTAAAATTATATCCCCCCCTCTATTTACATGAAATGGTTTGGTCCATGAAATGTTTTGGTCCATTCGCAACTTGGTCCATGAAATGTTTTGGTCCATTCGAAATGCCAAAGCGAACGGCGAACGGCTTGCGAGTACAGTGACAATCCCCCCCCCCCCCCCCCCCTCTATTTACATGAAATGGTTTTAATTAGTTTTAAAACATAGTTTAACGCCAACATATGGCATGCCCGTACCCGTACTATCCCTAATGGCGCACGCTCTCACAGGAGCTCCGGAAGGTCGCATATCGCAGGAAAGCAAAAGAATCGCAAATTAGTTTTAATTAGTTTTAAAACATCGTTTAACGCCAACATAGCGCCAACATAGTTTGCCGACGGGAAATAAATGAATACGCTCTCAAATGTGCCATCCGAGGCAGAGTCTGTTCGCCACGTTCGGCACACGTGATAGCTCGCTGCTCTCTGATTGGTTGAATCGTTTTTTGGACATAGCTCGGTAACTACTTCTGCGATTAATTTAAAACCTTGAAAAGGCACATCCTCGGGTCCCCAGCAATATACCTGGCAAGTTTCAAGTATATCGGACCCGTGGTTGTCGAGAAACAGCGGTCACAGACAAACACACACACACACACAGACACACACACACACAGACAGACACACACACACACAGAGATTGCTGGAATTATAGATAGATTACTAGGACGTGCCCGTACGTGGGTGCCCGTTCCTTGCCAAAAAAAAAAAAAAAAATGTCTTCGCCCATGCATGCATGGGCGTGCCCATGGGCCCATGGGCGTGCCCGTAAGTGCGTGATGTGACCGTACAATGAATGTATCGTCCCGACGCCGCAGCTCGGATGGCGCTGCAGTTAATCGGGCCTGTATCGGCAGAGTTATTATAAACGTGTACTACAATCAATCGTACCTTACAACAATCAACACAGATTGCAACGTCAAATAAATGAATACGCTCTCAAATGTGCCGTCCGAGGCAGCGTCTGCTCGCCACCTTCAGCATCAGTACGTCGTCACTATGACTATCCGTAAGTCCGGAAGTGACGTCCTCATTTGACTGTCCGGAAGGTCGCATATCACAGTTACGATGAATCGCAAATTAGTTTTAATTAGTTTTAAAACATAGTTTAACGCCAACATAGCGCCAACATAGTTTGCCAACGTGAAATAAATGAATACGCTCTCAAATGTGCCGTCCGAGGCAAAGTCTGTTCGCCACGTTCGGCACACGTGATAGCTCGCTGCTCTCTGATTGGTTGAATCGTTTTTTGGACATAGCTCGGTAACTACTTCTCCGATTAATATGAAACCTTGAAAAGGCACATCCTCAGGTCCCCAGCAATATGCCTGGCAAGTTTCAAGTATATCGGACCCGTGGTTGTCGAGAAACAGCGGTCACAGACACACAGACATACACACAGAGATTACTGGAATTATAGATAGATTGTCGTGCAACTCCGATTAACATCAAAGTTGCGGATAGGCCTGAACGGATTTATTCGGAGGCAACAACCAATACGGATTTTACTATGGTCGCATGGGAGGAAGAAGAGAAATGGAGGCTGCGTAAGCGCTTAACTGTGGACGGCGATCGAACTCCAACGGACACTGGTGTAACAGGGAATAGAAAATAATACAAGGGTTTATTGGGAAAAGCAAGACAGGAAAAAGCACGCGCCGGTAAATCTAATATCCTAAATCGGGACGTCCCCACACGACTGATATCAAACACAAAATGAGGGAGATGAATTACGAAAAGAACACGTCACATCGTTCAAAATGTACGCGGATGCGGGCTAATCTGGTCTTTCGTCGTCTTTGTGGCTGCCGTCCAACACCGCTCCCTCCGGCCCGATCGCACACCACGAGGTCCCTCGCTCCAAGTCCCACAAGGCCGAACACCACGCACCAAAAGCACCATGCGTCGTCGATCTCCAACGCGAGCACAAACTCCAGAACCAAGAGGAATGGCGAAAAGGGGGAGAGAGAGCGCAGGTGCGACTGCACGCTATGGTTCAAATCCGAGTTCGCTTTCTCCAGACTCTTCCAAAATGAACTGGACCGAGCTCACACCGGGACTGAACTTAGTTCAGCGCACCTCTGAACTGCACTCAACTGCAGAACTAAACTCCCTCAACTCGCCTGGCAGCCAACTCAACTCAACTGTACTGCCGTCTCCTCTCAACTGCACACTCCCGAAGATGGCGTCCGACCCTCGCTAATATCTCTTGGCCGATCACGTCACATTGGCGCACTCCTCAGTCAATCGGAGCCTCCCCCGGCTCGCTGGCTCGCCCAGGTCACGCCCTCTGCGTCACTGCCGCTCTCTCTACTCCTACTTCTTCTTCATAGCACGTGCTATGCCAGGTTCGTAGGCCTTGCGGAGGTGTAAACGGTGGCGTCCGATTGTGGCGGTGTTCCAGCCCGATTTCCCGTCTATTCTCTTCCAAAGTCATGTCAAGGGGGAGGAATTATTTAATGTTGCGCTAAGGACCTAACTAAGTGTTTATATGGTTTGCTGTGCCAAAATGGAC
Organism: Myxine glutinosa; assembly: GCF_964187855.1. Taxonomy (NCBI): domain Eukaryota; kingdom Metazoa; phylum Chordata; class Myxini; order Myxiniformes; family Myxinidae; genus Myxine; species Myxine glutinosa. The sequence goes on along the minus strand of NC_136261.1, from coordinate 201,838,787 downwards.
AAAGGTTTGACTGCTAGGTGAGACTCACAGGGGCGTTATCTTTTAATCCCTATCTAACTATCACACGAATCTCCTGGTAGATCCACAATTATACACCTTATCACGACAAACGCCTAAACATAAAGAACTTATTACATGTAGAGTCCCTATCACGACAGTCGAATACCTACCTATACAGATCGACCTAGCTCTAGATTTTGCTCTACCCCCAGACATAACATTATTATTATTATTATTATTATTATTATTATTATTATTATTATTATTGTAGATGAGTGAGCACTATAGAACGACTTGATTTGGCATTGATCAGCACTATGTACAGATGTTATTGTGGAGTTATACAAGTAAAAAAAAAAAGAAGCATTGTGATGCAGTAACTAAGACACGGAGCACATACAGTACTGTACTTTACCTATCTCCACGTCCACACTGCAACAAAGCACTTTGTAGAATTGTAATCAATTCCTCTGATTTCGGTTATTGCCCTTAATGATTTTTACCCATTAACCAGTACTGAAACCTCGCTTGGTCAGCTTAGTTGTTCCACCAAGACACTGTAGCGTCTGCCTCTTCCTCCCTGCAATCCCTCCACTCTCAACCCACACTATTAAATTATCTATTTGTGTACAAACATTATTTATATCGGGTTCTGTATTGATTTGTTGAATTACCGAACAATAATTTGGCCTCTGGAATTTGGTTGGTCTCCGCTCACCTTCACTCCTTCGTTCTTCTTTTCTCCCGCCTCTGGAACAAAGTCCCTCACTCTCTTCAACCGCACTCCTCCCTCCAGGTCTTTAAAACAGCTGTTCACCACCATCTCTTATCTTCCGCAATCCAAAATTACTAGGCTTCGTCTTTGGTGTTGAAATCCCCTCCGATGACGGTGTTTTTAAGGGAGCAGTGGTTCTGTAGTTGTGGTGAGTATTTGGTTGGTACAGTGGGGGATGTCTGGTGGTATTTAGATGTTCATAATGTTTGCGGTTTTTGTTTTGTTTGTTTGTTTGTTTTGTATACAGAATCGAGGCTCCTGAAAGAGCTAACATTTATCACACAAACAAATCAAACAGACAAACAAACAAATTAGATAAAAAGGGGAGCGGTAGACAAGATGGGGAGAGAAGGGGAAGCACATAAACACAACATTTGAGAGCAGGGACATTGGGAATGTGTGGGAGGGAGGGGAGGCGGGGGAGGCGGGGTGGGAAGTGGGGGCGGGGTGGAAGAAGTATCAACACAAGGACACCAACGACTTCCAAGAAAGAAGTTGGTATTTCAAAAAAGTGGATTTGGGGTGAAATTTGGGGGGGAAGAAAAGATCAAGGTTTTGGATGGGGGAAGATAAAAGATGGTGGTCAACAGCTGTTTTAAAGACCTGGAGGGAGGAGTGGGATTGAAGAGAGTGAGGGGGTTTGTTCCAGAGGTGGGAGAAAAGAGGAATGAAGGAGTGAAGGTGAGCAGAGAGTCTTGATTTTGGCAGTTTAACCATAAGAGGGTTGCAGGCAGGTCTTGTGTGACCTGTAGGAATATTTGGGGGACAGAGCCCAGAGAGAACTGGAGGAGCAAGGCCGGAGAGTAGTTGGTAGAATACAAAGACCACCAACCTGCCTGCGGTGAGTACGTGAGAGGCCCTTGGAGTTAGCTTCATCGCGGGAGATTCCAATGATTCTGAACGCTTTGGTTTCAACAGCGTGAAGACGAGCTAGGTGTGAGGCAGGAGCACCAGCCCAGAGGGGGGAACAGTATTCCATTGAGCTGCGGATGATAGCCTTATAAGTGGTGAGGAGCTCAGGTGTGCCAAGGAAGGACTACGCACGACGGAGGATGCCCAGTCGGCGACTGGCTTTGGAGGCCAGATTTGAAATGTGGTTTTCCCAGGAAAGATCATGGCAGATAGTGAGACCCAAAAGCTTGAGTGACAGAGCTTCTTGGAGAGGATTATTCAGAAAGTGGATGGGAGGGTTGTCCAGTCGGTCTTTTCGGAGAGACATCGTAAGAGTCTGAGATTTGTCAGGATTGAAAGAAATGTTCCACTTGTTTCCCCAGTTTGTGATTTTGTCCAGGTCTGCAGAGAGTGAGGAGGCTGAAGACTGCCGACCTGAGGGATGAGGAATGGAGCGGCAGAGAGTGGAGTCATCAGCAAAGTGATAGAGAGGATTTTCAAGAGAGTCGGAGAGATCATTGATGAAGACCAGGAAAAGCACAGGGCCCAGAACACTGCCTTGGGGAACTCCAGCCTGAACAGGAAGAGGAGATGAGAGAAATCCATTCAGGGCCACACGTTGACTACGACGAGAGAGGAAGTCCGCCAGCCATGCGTGGAGATTTCCATGGATACCAAAGGAGGAGAGTTTGGTGAGCAGAGCGGGGTGCCAGACCGTGTCGAGGGCACGTGATATGTCAGGGGAGACAGCTCTAATTTCCTGTTTGGCATTGAGGACCTCCATCCATTGTTGAGACAGCAGAAGCAGCATGTCCAGAGTCGAGTGACCTGGTCGGAAACCAAATTGATGATCAGAGATCAAGCCATTGGAGAAGAGGAAAGCTTTCATATCCGAAGCAATGATGGATTCCATGACTTTGCTGATAATTGGGAGAAGGCTGATTGGTCTGTAGTTGCTAGGATCTGTTTCTGCACCTTTTTTGTGTAAAGCGGTGATATTGGCTGATTTCCAAGCAGATGGCAGATGAGCTTGAGCAAAAGAGAGGGTGAAGAGAACAGAGAGAGGGAGTGAAAGAGCGGAAGAACAGGATTTTAGGACCCGTGGGCTGATGCCGTCAGGTCCAGTTGCAGAATCAGAGTCGAGGGTTGACAGAAACTTTTCCACCTTGTCAGGAGGAAAGGACACAGGGTCCAGGAGCAGCTGGGTACGACTGGGTATGGTGGGTACAGAGAGGGATGGGTTTGGGACACAAGATTTAGAGGCAAACACAGAGTTGAGGCATTCAGCTTTTTCACGTGCGGAGTCAGCTGTGTAGCCATTTGAGGTAAGGGAGGGGTGGAGGGGGAACAAACACCAGAAACAGATTTGACCAGACGCCACCAGTATTTGGAAGAGGGAGACAGATAAGAGAGTTCGGTCTTGAGAACGGAGAGATATTGTTTCCTGGCTCTCCTTTGGGTGGACACACACTTGTTTCGGGCTTTGTGAAAGGAAGTGAGATTTCTTTCCGTTGGATTTGCTTTCCCGGAGACGAAGGCAAGTTGTTTCTGGGCAACAGCCTCACCACAAGATTCCGTGTACCATGGACGGGAGGAAGGGTATGACAACTGAAGACGAGATGGGATAAATGTGTGCATGAGAGAGAGCAATTTACTTTGGAAAAATTCCCAGGATGAGTTGATGTCAGAGGCGGTAGAGATGGGAGACCAGTCCAGATGATTGCTGGCTGCTTGAAGACCGTGCCAGTTGGCCTGAGTGAAATGCCAGACTCGTCGACGCTGAGGAGGCTCCCTGAGAATGGTCAGAGAGATGTCCACTTTAACAAGCACATGATCAAATGAGCCGATTGGAGCAGGAGAAGAGCAGCAGACATTTTCACGGAAGTTAGTCATAACCAAGTCCAGAAGAGAAGATGCTCCGTTGACTGAGATCCGGGTCGGGAAATTGACAGATTGTGTCAGTCCCAGTGAGTCGCAGAAGTCCTTTGCTGAGGAGCCATGGCTGGTGAGAGAGGTACCCACACCCAGCCAACTGGCATGGTGACAATTGAAATCACCACATATGAGGAAGAGAGAGTTTGGATGAGTAGATAGAAGTTGGTCCATATTATCAGACAGCGAGATGTAGATGGAGTCATCACTGTTTTGTGGACGGTACAACACACATATGTACAAGAGGTGGGAGCGAAGGGGAAGCCGTAGCCAGGGGTATTCCTGGGGGTGAGGTGGAGAGAGGGCAGTGCAGGGCTAGTGAGGAAGAGAGTTTTTGATAAAGATAGCAACCCCACCTCCAGGACGAGGCTCAGGTCTATCATACCGGAGGAGGGAGTAACCCAGGAGAGATACTAAGGAATCAGAGACATCATGAAGGAGGAAAGTTTCTGTAAAGCAGATCACGTCTGGTTTGTAAGAAGCAACCTGTATGGAGAGATCAGTTAAGGTTGAACGAAGGCCCCGGATGTTTGAGGTCCATACCGTTAATGAAGAGGAAGGGGGAGCATCGGATACAGAACAGGGGGGGGGGGGGGGAGAGAGACAGGAGAGAGAGAGAGAGAGAGAGAGAAGAGGGGGAGGAAAGGGGAGCCGAGGGAGGGAGGGAGGTGGGAGAAGGGGAGGGGGAAGGGAGGGGAAAGCAGCGTGAGGGGAGGGGAATGGAAGGCAACGTGAATGGGTGGGAAGCAAAGGCAGCATGAGGAGAGGGGAGGGGAAGGCAGTGTGAGGAGAGGGGAGGGGAAGGCAGCATGAGGAGAGGGAAGGGGAAGGCAGTGTGAGGAGAGGGGAGGGGAAGGTAGCATGAGGAGAGGGGAGGGTAAGGCAGTGTGAGGAGAGGGAAGTGTGAGGAGAGGGGAAGGGAAGGCAGCTTAAAGAGCGGGGAAGCAAAGGCAGCATGAGGAGAGTAAAGGGGAAGCAGCATGAGGGGAGGGGAAGTGAAGGTAGTGTGAGGAGAGGGGAGGGGAAAGCAACACTTATCGCATGATAAATGTAAAATGTTTGCGGAAATTAAATAAAGGCATGAGCACTGACGTTCATAAGCATTGTGATGTATACAGCAATACAGTGATTCATAGGTATGAATATCAGCTATATTATGATTCGTAGATATGAAGCTTTATTATATAGAAACCAACCTGTTCTGAGGCAAGGCATATTTGAGCAGAGCGGACAAAATGGCAGAATTAAGACCCCGCGCTGAGCGAGCTGAATGCAGGCTGGCCAAGGTAAGCCTGTTTTTAGTTTCACATACATTTTAGCATAAATTATCTTCAGCAAGTTTGTTTTAACACACACAAACACCCAGTTTTCATTAATGCACTCCATTGGAGTTGGAGAAGTGCGCATGCAAAGTTTGGGGCTGCTAGGTTTCATGGTTTTGGAGTTATGGAGGAGACACACACACACACATGCACCCTTTGATTATTATTATTATTATTGTCGTGCAACTCCGATTAACATCAAAGTTGTGGAGAGGCCTGAATGGATTTATTCGGAGGCAACAACAAATACGGATTTTACTATGGTCGCGCGGGAGGAAGAAGGGAAATGGAGGCTGCGTAAGCGCTTAACTGTGGACGGCGATCAAACTCCAACAGACACTGATGTAACAGGGAATAGAAAATAATACAAGGGTTTATTGGGAAAAGCGAGACAGGAAAAAGCACGCGCCGGTAAATCTAATATCCTAAATCGGGACGTCCCCACACGACTGATATCAAACACAAAACGAGGGAGATGAATTACGAAAAGAACACATCACTTCGTTCGAAATGTACGCGGATGCGGGCTAATCTGGTCGTTCGTCGTCTTTGTGGCTGCCGTCCAACACCGCTCCCTCCGGCCCGATCGCACATCACGAGGTCCCTCGCTCCAAGTCCCACAAGGCCGAGCACCACGCACCAAAAGCACCACGCGTCGTCGATCTCCAACGCGAGCACAAACTCCAGAACCAAGAGGAATGGCGAAAAGGGGGAGAGAGAGCGCAGGTGCGACTGCACGCTATGGTTCAAATCCGAGTTCGCTTTCTCCAGACTCTTCCGAACTGAAATGGACCGAACTCACACCAGGACTGAACTTAGTTCAGCGCACCTCCGAACTGCACTCAATTGCAGAACTCAACTCCCTCAACTCACCTGGCAGCCAACTCAACTCAACTGTACTGCCGTCTCCTCTCTACTGCACACTCCCGAAGATGGCGTCCGACCCTCGCTAATATATCTTGGCCGATCACGTCACATTGGCGCACTCCTCAGCCAATCGGAGCCTCCCCCGGCTCGCTCAGGTCACGCCCTCTGCGTCACTGCCGCTCTCTCTACTCCTGCTTCTTCTTCATAGCATGTGCTATGCCAGGTTCGTAGGCCTTGCAGAGGAGTAAACGGTGGCAGCCGATTGTGGCGGTGTTCCAGCCCGATTTCAAGTCTATTCTCTTCCAAAGTCATGTCAGGGGGGAGGAATTATTTAATGTTGCGCTAAGGACCGAACTAAGTGTTTATATGGTTTGCTGTGCCATAATGGACAAAGGTTTCGGTGAGACTCACAGGGGCGTTATCTTTTAATCCCTATCTAACTATCACACGAATCTCCTGGTAGATCCACAATTATACACCTTATCCCGACAAACGCCTAAACACAAAGAACTTATTACATGTGGAGTCCCTATCACTACAGTCGAATACCTACCTATACAGATCTACCTAGCTCTAGATTTTGCTCTACCCCCAGACATAACATTATTATTATTATTATTATTATTATTATTATTATTATAATAGATGAGTGAGCACTATAGAACGACTTAATTTGGCATTGATCAGCACTATGTACAGATGTTATTGTGGAGTTATACAAGTAAAAAAAAAAAGAAGCATTGTGATGCAGTAACTAAGACACGGAGCACATACAGTACTGTACTTTACCTATCTCCACGTCCACACTGCAACAAAGCACTTCGTAGAATTGTAATCAATTCCTCTGATTTCGGTTTGTTGCCCTTAATGATTTTTACCCATTAACCAGTACTGAAACCTCGCTTGGTCAACCAGGTTGTTCCACCAAAACACTGTAGCGTCTGCCTCTTCCTCCCTGCAATCCCTCCACTCTCAACCCACACTATTAAATTATCTATTTGTGTACAAACATTATTTATATCGGGTTCTGTATTGATTTGTTGAATTACCGAAAAATAATTTGGCCTCTGGAATTTGGTTGGTGATGGGTGTACTGGGCCTCGTCTTTGGTGTTGAAATCCCCTCCGATGACGGTGTTTTTAAGGGAGCAGTGGTTCTGTAGTTGTGGTGAGTATTTGGTTGGTACAGTGGGGGATGTCTGGTGGCATTTAAATGTTCATAATGTTTGCGGTTTTTTATCTTGCCAAAACGAAGTTTTTGCAAGATGTATTAGTCAGCTTGTATGTTTGTTTGTTTTTTTGTTTGTGGTTAATCATTTTTTTTTCACGTTTAGATCACTCTGTAGACCACAGTTATTATTGGAAACTCCTGTAACTTCGCATATCAGAGTCCTATAGAGATACCCTTCAGCACACAAAATTTTGAAGGTCAAGGTCAAAGGTCAAGGTCACTTTGTGGTCAATCATGGAGGTCGACGAAACACTAATTTTTTGAGTAACTTTGATCGGATCGTCTCCAAACTTCATGGGAATCTAGTATATGGTCCGGCGCTCAGCTGATTAGTTTTTGGTGGCGATCGGCCTTGACCTTCATGGTTAGCGCTGGAGGTCGAAAATTATTGACCCCAAGGTCAAATTTTGAAATCGTAGGTACCATATCGAGTAATACCTCATATGAATGCCCTTGATGAGTGCTTCCCAGATCTGTAAACAGTTTGACGCTATGACGTCATTTGATGACGTCATGACGAAAAAACGGAATTTTCACATTTTGGCAAGATACGGTTCACCCTGTGGGTGACATATTTTTTTTTTTTTTTTTTGTTTGTTTGTTTTGTATACAGAATCGAGGCTCGTGAAAGCTAACATTTATCACACAAACAAATCAAACAGAAAAACAAACAAAGTAGATAAAAAGGGGAGCGGTAGACAAGATGGGGAGAGAAGGGGAAGCACATAAACACAACATTTGAGAGCAGGGACATTGGGAATGTGTGGGAGGGAGAGGGCTTGGGGGGAGGTGGCGTGGGAAGTGGGGGGGGGGGGGGGGGTGGAAGAAGTATCAACACAAGGACACCAAGGACTTCCAGGAAAGAAGTTGGTATTTCAAAAAAGTGGATTTGGGGTGAAATTTGCGGGGGTAGAAAAGATCAAGGTTTTGGATGGGGGACGATAAGGAATGGTGGTCAACATCTGTTTTAAAGACCTGGAGGGAGGAGCGGGATTGAAGAGAGTGAGGGTTTTGTTCCAGAGGCAGGAGAAAAGAGGAATGAAGGAGTGAAGGTGAGCACTGAGCAGAGAGTCTTGATTTTGGCAGTGTAACCATAAGAGGGTTGCAGGCAGATCTTGTGCGACCTGTAGGAATATTTGTGGGACAGAGCCCAGAGAGAGCTGGAGGAGCAAGGCCGGAGAGGAGTCGGTAGCAGACAGAAAGACCACCAACCTGCCTGCGGTGAGTACATGAGAGGCCCTCGGAGTTAGCTTCATTGCGGGATTCCAATGATTCTGAACGCTTTGGTTTCAACAGCGTGAAGACGAGCTAGGTGTGAGGCAGGAGCACCAGCCCAGAGGGGGGAACAGTATTCCATTGAGCTGCGGATGTAAGCCTTATAAGTGGTGAGGAGCTCAGGTGTGCCAAGGAAGGACTTCGCACGATGGAGGATGCCCAGTCGGTGACTGGCTTTGGAGGCCAGATTTGAAATGTGGTTTTCCCAGGAAAGATCATGGCAGATAGTGAGACCCAAAAGCTTGAGTGACAGAACTTCTTGGAGAGGATTATTCAGAAAGTGGATGGGAGGGTTGTCCAGTCGGTCTTTTCGGAGAGACATCGTAAGACTGTGAGATTTGTCAGAATTGAAAGACGTGTTCCACTTGTTTGCCCAGTTTGTGATTTTGTCCAGGTCTGCAGAGAGTGAGGAGGCTGCAGACTGCCGACCTGAGGGATGAGGAATGGAGCGGCAGAGAGTGGAGTCATCAGCAAAGAGATAGAGAGGATTTTCAAGAGAGTCGGAGAGATCATTGATGAAGACCAGAAAAAGCACAGGGCCCAGAACACTGCCTTGGGGAACTCCAGCCTGAACAGGAAGAGGAGATGAGAGAAACCCATTCAGGGCCACACGTTGACTATGACGAGAGAGGAAGTCCGCCAGCCATGCGTGGAGATTTCCATGGATACCAAAGGAGGAGAGTTTGGTGAGCAGAGCGGGGTGCCAGACCATATCGAGGGCACGTGATATGTCAAGGGAGACAGCTCTAATTTCCTGTTTGGCATTGAGGACCTCCATCCATTGTTGAGACAGCAGAAGCAGCATGTCCAGAGTAGAGTGACCTGGTCTGAAACCAAATTGATGATCAGAGATCAAGCCATTGGAGAAGAGGAAAGATTTCATATCCGAAGCAATGATGGATTCCATGACTTTGCTGATAATTGGGAGAAAGCTGATTGGTTTGTAGTTGCTAGGATCTGTTTTTGCACCTCTTTTGTGTAAAGCGGTGATATTGGCTGATTTCCAAGCAGATGGCAGATGAGCTTGAGCAAAAGAGGGTGAAGAGAACAGAGAGAGGGAGTGAAAGAGTGGAAGAACAGGATTTTAGGACCCGTGGGCTGATGCCGTCAGGTCCAGTTGCAGAATCAGAGTCGAGGGTTGACAGAAACTTTTCCACCTTGTCAGGAGGAAAGGACACGGAGTCCAGGAGCAGCTGGGTACGACTGGGTATGGTGGGTACAGAGAGGGATGGGTTTGGGACACAAGATTTAGAGGCAAACACAGAGTTGAGGCATTCAGCTTTTTCACGTGCGGAGTCAGATGTGTTGCCATTTGAGGTAAGGGAGGGGATGGAGGGGGAACAATCACCAGAAACAGATTTGACCAGACGCCACCAGTATTTGGAAGAGGGAGACAGATAAGAGAGTTGGGTCTTGAAAACGGAGAGATATTGTTTCCTGGCTCTCCTGATGGTGGACACACACTTGTTTCGGGCTTTGTGAAAGGAAATGAGATTTCTTTCCGTTGGATTTGCTTTCCAGGAGACGAAGGCAAGTTGTTTCTGGGCAACAGCCTCACCACAAGATTCCGTGTACCATGGACGGGAGGAAGGGTATGACAACTGAAGACGAGATGGGATAAATGTGTGCATGAGAGAGAGCAATTTACTTTGGAAAAATTCCCAGGATGAGTTGATGTCAGAGGCGGTAGAGATGGGAGACCAGTCCAGATGATTGATGGCTGCTTGAAGACCGTGCCAGTTGACCTGAGTGAAATGCCAGACTCGTCGACGCTGAGGAGGCTCCCTGAGAATGGTCAGAGAGATGTCCACTTTAACAAGCACATGATCAGATGAGCCGATTGGAGCAGAAGAGCAGCAGACATTTTCACAGAAGTTAGTCATAACCAAGTCCAGAAGAGAAGATGCTCCGTTGACTGAGATCCGGGGTCGGGAAATTGACAGATTGTGTCAGTCCCAGTGAGTCGCAGAAGTCCTTTGCTGAGGAGCCATGGCTGGTGAGAGTGGTACCCACACCCAGCCAACTGGCATGGTGACAATTGAAATCACCACATATGAGGAAGAGAGAGTTTGGATGAGTAGATAGAAGTTGGTCGATATTATCAGATAGCGAGATGTAGATGGAGTCATCACTGTTTGGTGGACGGTACAACACACATATGAACAAGAGGTGGGAGCGAAGGGGAAGCCCTAGCCAGGGGTATTCCTGGGGGTGAGGTGGAGAGAGGTCAGTGCAGGGTGAGTGAGGAAGAGAGTTTTTGATAAAGATAGCAACCCCACCTCCAGGACGAGGCTCAGGTCTATCATACCGGAGGAGGGAGTAACCCGGGAGAGATACTAAGGAATCAGAGACATCATGAAGGGGGAAAGTTTCTGTTAAGCAGATCATGTCTGGTTTGTCAGAAGCAACCTGTATGGAGAGATCAGTTAAGGTTGAACGAAGGCCCCGGATGTTTGAGGTCCATACCGTTAATGAAGAGGAAGGGGGAGCATCGGATACAGAACGGGGGGGGGGGGGGGGGAGGGATAGGGTAAGATGTGGAAGAGGAGGAAGAGGCTGGGAGAGCTGTTGAAGGTGTGTCAGAGATTTCAGAATAGCTCGGAGAAAGGGAAAGATGGGGCAGACAAAAAGTTTGATGGTAATTGGGTGAGGCACAGTGAGGTGTTATTTGGGCAGGGGGAAGAGCAAGGCAGAAGGTTGGGGGAGATGGAGGTGAGAGGTGGAAGGGGGAAGAAGCGGGGAGGACGCTTTGAGGAGGAGGGGTGAGAGGGGGGAAATGGAGAAGAAATGAGGGTGGGGAGATTTGAAGGGGAGGGGCGAGGGGGGAGTTTATGAAGGGAGGGGTTAGGGGGAGTTTTGGAGGGAAGGGACAAGGGGAGGGATTTGAAAGGGATGGGAGATGGGGGAGATTTGGAGGGGAGGGGTGAGGGGGAGTCTCGGAGGTGAGGGGGAGTCTCGGAGGGGAGGGGCGAGGGGGAGTTACCCGTGTTCTTTGTTGCCTGTTTTAATTTTGAAAGCTTGACTTTTTAGTGTGTTGTCAGGTGTTAGAAGTGCTCTTGTCTCTTGAATGATATCTGTGTATCCAATTGACTTGTGCATGTTTGTGACAAGGCCTCCATTTCTGGTGTCTGGTCTGTCTGTGTGCATTAGAGTACAGTTGGGGATGATCGGTGTTTTATTTTTCTGGTATAATTTGGTTTATTGTATGATGGCTATGATGGTCACATGACTCTTGTTTGTGAGAGTGAAGTGTTTAAGTTGCATTACCGAGCTGATGAGGACTTGTGTTGAAGGATATATTAAAATTATGTGGTGTTTTGGGGTTGAGGTGGTTGGTTATGTGCAGGTTGTGGTGGTGCATCATCAGTTGGGTCTGAGCTTGGATTTAGCTGAAAAATGCAGTCACAGGTCCCCCTTTATGTGTATAGTCTGCTTATTTACTGATAGCGGTACACGCCAGATGGAACCATTTGCCCACCTCGTGCAGTGGACAGAACCCTCTCTGGCCCTGGAGCTGGTGATGCAAGTTTTGCAAGATGGGCAAATGTATATTTTGGTGGGCTCCAGGTAACTTTATACGTCTCCGGCTAGGAGAAGAAAGGGAAGGATTGCCAGAGGGAGGTCACTCCCCAAAGAGGAAAAAAAACTGTTAAAACTATTTGTTGTGGGTATGTGATGCATGTGTGAGTGTGATATATGATGATTTGAGTGTTTTTGTGTGAGGGATTTGTGTGGAAGATGAGAGGGAGTGGGCCGGTCCATCGGGACCGATCGGTGCTCTGACCATGCTGACAAATCTGGGCCAAAAGGAAGATTTAACCCATCCCTTGCATTGGGGGAGGGAAAGTGGGGTTGAAGGATACACTCACCGCGAAAAGGGATCTCTGATAATTGCGCACGTATTAGTTTTCACTGCCACTGCTGTCGTAATTGTTGTTTGTGTTCTCATTCCATGTACGTTTATGTATTTTTCCTTTTCTTCGAGAAGTATTACTATATATAATGTTGTGTGCTCTTTCCGTGTTCATCACGCGTTATTCTAAAGGGTTCCAGCTATCGTAGAATTATAAATACTAGCAACGGTACCCGCCCTATGGGTGGGGCTTCAATTGGGAGGCCCAAATGAAAAAGCAAAATATCAGATATTGAACGCTTTTATATTTTAAACGATTTATATAAACATCCGTTAAATCACATCACACGCAAATCATCAAAATCTAAGCAGTATTTGTAGAATTTCAATAAAAGCCACATCACTATTCATATCGGTAAATATTATTCCATTGTGTTTGGAAAAACTGGAAAATTGGAAAAACAATATAGCCTATTTTACTCCAGGGGGTCCTGGGATTACCCACCCAAAATTTTGTTGTGATCGGTTCAGCCGTTTTTGGAACGGACGGACAGACGGACATTTGGTGAATTATAGTAAGATTACCGTTGGATCCACTGCATTAAGCTCCCATTCCTGCTTCTTGGTCTTCAATCCCGGAAAGACGAGCTTTTAAAACAAGTAAACAAGTAATGATTAAACGGAAACGATTTTTCTGTTCCAAGTAAATCGATTATTAACTTTCCAGCGGTACAATTTTTGTTATTAAACGACAGCAGGAACCCTTTATAATGAAGCGTGGTGGGCACACTCAGGCACACACACGTACAGAGGGACACCTCTCTTTTTAGTAGTAGAAGATGCTGAGGACATGGATCAAAATAAGACAACGCATCCGTTAATCTTGCTACACAAGATTGACAAGTATAGGTCAAAAATACATGTACGTCGAGAGAAATAAATGACATCACTATCTTACTACAATTCACCAAATGTCCGTCTGTCCGTTCCCAGGTACCGCAAAAATGGCTGAACTGATCACAACGATATTGTGGGTGGGTAAACCTGGGACCCCCTGGAGTAAAATAGGCTATATTGTTTTTCCAATTTTTCCAGTTTTTCCAAACACTATGGAATAATATTGTTACGCAACCGTGATTAACACCACAGTTACGGATGGCCGATTTGCGAGACTTTACACTCCCGAGGCGAAAACTCAATGTCGGATTAAAGCTCAACACAAAGTTAAACGCGCGGAATGGCGGACACAGCAAAGCTCCGCCCGCCGCCTTATCTACTAAAATGAAACACCCAGGAAAACTGCGTTCAGATATATACAGAAAATAATATAAGGATTTATTATTTATAAGTAAAGACAGTGAAAAAGCCCGCGCCGGTAATACTAATAAATCGAATAAGCCTAAATTGGGATCCCAGACACAACAGATATCAAACACGATACGAGGGAGGTGAATACGAAAATAACACGTCTTTTTGGTTTATGCACAGTGTATTCGCGGGTACGGCCTTATCTCGTCCTTGTCGTCTTGGTGACCGCCGTCCAACACCCGGCTCCTTTCGGCCCCGATGTACCCACGAGGCCTCGCTCCAAGTTCCACAAGCCCCGATCGCACACCACGAGCTCCCTCGCTCCAAGTTCCACAAGGCCTCGCTCCAAGCACCACGCGTCCGACGCAGGCCAGCGGCTCCACACGAGGTCGATCTCCACAAGGTCCATGCACCAAAGGTTCAACGTAAGCTGCACAAAGCAAGCGAACTCCACTTGACTCGACTCTCTTTTGGGAGTGCTGGCAGCCAAGTGCCAACTGTTCGGTGCCAACTGCCAACTCCGACGAACTGCTCCGAACTGCTCACGAACTGTTGCGAACTGCCACGAAATGGCGTCCGACCGTCGCTAATATCTCTGGCCGATGACGTCACATTGGCGCACTCCTCAGCCAATCATAGCCTCCCAACTCGCCGGCTCGCCCAGGTCACGCCCTCTGCGGCATGCTCCACTCTCCCGTCCCCGACCCCGCGGTGCTTGTGTTATAACACGTGCCAGGCGAGGTTTGTAGGCCTTGGAGGTGTAAACGGTGGCGGCCAATTGTGGCGGTGTTTTTGGCCTGGTTTCCTGTCCATTTATTCCGAAGTCATTGTCAGGGAAAGGAATTATTTAATGTTGCGCTAAGGACCTAACTAATGTTTATGTGGTTTGCAGTGCCATAATGGACAAAGGTTTGACTACTAGGTGAGACTCACAGGGGCGTTACCTTTAATCCCTCACTATTTAACACTCGAACCTCCAGGTAGGTCCACAATCATACATCTTCCCCCGACAAACGCCTAAACATCAAGAACTTATTACATGTAGAGTCCCTGTCACGACAGCCGAATACCTACCTATTCAGATCTACCTAGCTCTAGATGTTGCTCTACCAAATTCATAACACAGCCCCCCCCCCCCCTGGAACCGTAGCTCCTGCAAGGTTCACCGCAGGCTCTACCATTCCAGCCTTAACACTTACTGTCACACACTTAATTAACCTATGAAATAAATCAGGAAGGGCTGTGGGAAGTGAGTCGGACTACCTACCTACACTTCCTTAACATGCTGAACCCCTTAACCATCATGCAAGTATGTACATTTTCTTCGTTGTTCCTGTGGAGGGAGGAAACAAACAACACACAACACTAACTTAACCACAAAACTTAACCATCTTTCCAAAACTCAAAACTCTAACCTTTGTACATACCCCGGTCTACAGACCGCGTCCCCCGGTGGATGCCACAAGACACAACCTTACCTGCGGGGCCATCCCTGGTGCATCCCCCTAAATTTCCACGGGCCCTCTCCAGATGTTACAGGTGAGTGACACGGCTCGGTGGATTTCGCCCACATTCATGCAACACAGACCCCTTAACCACTCATTCTCATTCCATAGGTCATCAAGGCATTTCAAAAATCAACAAAGCACTTATTGCAATACACCCCCTGCAGGACCATGGCATTGATGTCATTCACGTGTGTGTGCATTCCTCAACTAGGCAGCGGGGAGGTACCGCACAAAAAGATGGTGGGGGCGCATCAGGCTGTGGTGCCCGCAGTCCCAAAAACAAGTCAACCGACTTACAAGTTCATTGCCCCCCCCCCCTTTACCTCTTGGCCCCGTGACAGCCCAACAGCCCCCTTTCCGCCGTTACCTCGCCGTTGAGGGTCTCCACACACCCCAGGCTCCTTTGCCTCCTGCTTTCGCGCAGCAACACGGGTCACCGGGGGACTTCCTCACCCCGCGGCGCCCAACCAGACCCTCCACCGACGAGCTCCAATTTCCAGTTACCACCGGCTGCCAGGGGTAATTGCCACAGAGGGGGGCCCGCAGGAATCGCTCCTCAGAGCTTGCTCTGTACCTGCGGACACACACACCTTCCCCACCCACAAGACCCCAAAACACACTTCCTCCCCCGCTGCCATTCAATTCTCCACACAACTCAGCACAATCCAGTACAATTCTTGGTGTAAAAGGTGTTACAAGGCTTGCCATGGCCTGCCACATGTGAAATCCCCCAGTTCACATTTAAACCATCACACATTTCCAAAAGCACATTTCCAAAAGCACAATTATCGCCCCTCATTATCTCCAATAATCATCACTCACTCTCCAGGTTCCACTCTCACGACCACATCAAAACACCTAACCACAATACAAAAACATACGCCACCCACAAGACACTGTGGCTCCCATTCCATCCCCTCACCGGCCATGTCATCCCTCTCACCCGCCTCCCAACTCCAATTTACATGTCCCCAATTTCCCAAAGCAAATCCTGAAGCCTGGGACAGTACTCCTCAAAACACTCACCTCAAGTGCAGGTAGTTGCAGGTTGGTCAGGTTCAAAGTGCAATCCACCCATACAATTCCCAAAATTTCACATTGGGCCTACCAAATCCTTCCAAATTTCTCTTTTGTCCCCACTACACTGGCAGGTATGTGGATCCGCATCCAACGGTGATCATCACTACACAACTACCTATGGCCACGACAGCTCTGCACCTCTACCGTGCAAGGGTCACCGGGACAAGGTGAGCAGTCAAAACGCCAACATGGCCCATGAGTGTCCATAAGGGTGCGACCCACCATCCATCCTTCGGCCCCCCTGCGAGGAACACAGCTGCAGCAGCCCCAGCTGGCCAATGTGGTGAGCACTTGCTGCCACAACACACACTACCGCACACACAACCTCGGCCCTGGGGGGCACGGTCGCAGTGCGTGGCATCCCTACAGCCACGTCCCCTGCACCTCCCCTTCATCCCCCAGTCCGACTACAGAACTGCAGCCCCCCAGTGCTCACCCACACTTGACCACACCAAGGTTCAGTCAACAGCCATGCTCCACCAGGAGACCCACCCAGAAGACATGGTCCACACACCTCGGACACGCACAGCACCACGTTGACCCTCAGGCTACACAACTACATCCCCATCATCCCGCGTCCCAAATATCAGCACAGTTGCCCCCGCAACCAGATGAAAGCTGTGTCTTGCTACCCTATTAATTTCATCACAGCCTCCAACACTTTGGTCTGCACACCTGGATCAATAATGGCGTCACTGTACCGTGTCAATCATGACATTTCAAAATCCACCCTTAACTTTGCATCTAACCCACAGATTACCCATGCCAACCATTTGTCACCTTTTACTAACCTCACCAAAGAAGGATGCTTTGCCATACACATGCCAGCCGAGCATGGCCCATATGCTCGGCGCGTTACACATCTCCCGATTCACATCCCCATGGCTCTCTTCCCAACCCGAGAGTCCATAAATCACAACGGAGCATCTGTGGAAGGTCACTCACACCATCACGTTCCACAGATGCCCCAATGGTTGTCCGGCAGGCTATCTCCATCCCTGTCCATTCGGTTTGACCCGCGTCCATAGACCAACCACCATGCCAGGTCACCACATGCTGGTTGTCCCAGAGTCCCTGGAGGAGAGTGCCAGGCCGCATGCCCAGGTGGTCACCACATCAGTCCCAAGTTGGCCGTCCGTAGTGCCACCACCAAAGCGCGACCCACAACATCTCCCCCCAGTGGTCCTCAATAAATGCCAACCCAGGCTTGAGAAACCACCTCGGACCCCTCTGGAGGTCTTAACCCCCACCAGGGTCCGGTGACCCTGCCGGCCCGAGCCACCAGCTCGGACGGCGCCCCGACGGACAAGGGACGCCACACTCCACCAGACCCCCCGTGGGACCCAGGTCGTACCTCGACACCCAAGGCTGGACCCCACGTCCAAATCTCGCCATCACAGCCCCCCAGCTGGCTGGCATACCCAAATTTTGAAAGGGGCAACTTTTGCCCGAGGCCATCACCCATGACCTCTCCATGTCCAGATCCCGCAGCCTGGGGACCAATCCCAACCATGGCTGCTCCAAATCAAGTTCCCATTGTAATTTTATTTTAAATTTTATTTTACAAATTTTCATTCCCACTGCCAAACCGCAGCTGCAGGGAACAACCTCTACCACCGGTTGTTCTGCCCCTCACTGCAGTTGATCCAAATTCCCTACAGGGACCAAATCTCCAGAAGCTCTATCTCCCGATCCTCCAAGATCCAAATCCAGCCCGGAGCCAACACACTCCCCCAACTGGTTGTCCAATTTTGGAGCCTCTGTTTCCAAATAGCAGTGTACAGTGAGCGTCCCCTCGGTCATTCCAACCACCTCCTTGGACCAACTCACCTCTTCCCCCAGACGCCTTTGGGCCTGGACAAGCTCTACCTCCATGGGACTGTCACAGGTCTCCAGCCGCTGGATCGAATCATCCTCATCCTCATCATTTCCACAAATCATTCTTGGCCCCGCCAGGCTTTGATCAATATCCCCAATAAATACCTGGACCGGCTCCATTGCGCGGACCCCCAAAAACTCTACCCCCTCTTGCTCCGCACCACCGCCCTGGTGCTGCACAATTCCAAATTCATCCCCCGGTTGGGGTGTTGTGACATCCACACGGTCCCGATAAACAACCAGGCCAGAATGTGGGAAACATTCCCCATTACAACTCTCACATTCCAAATTTCCTTCCCCGCTCACCTGTGGACACTCCACGTTTACCTGCAGGCATTCCCCATCGAACTGTGGACATTCTCCGCTCACCTGTACACTTACCACAATTGCCATTTCCCTTTTTAATCCATTAATTTGGTCACTCGTGTCCTTCAGTCCTTCCCTCCATTCCTTCCCCTGCGACTCCATTTTATTTTCCATCCCTTTAATTTGTTCCTCCAATCGATCACTCATTCCCTTCATTCCTTCCCTACATTCCTTCCCCTGGGACTCCATTTTTCTTTCCATTCCTCCCATCTCCTTACTCATTTTATTTTCCAGCACGTCAATTTTATCATTTATTCCCCGACTGGCTCGCTCACTGTTCTTTTCCATTCCTTCAATTTTTCTAAGCAATTGACCCAACATCTGGTCGGTTGTCGGGGCCGTTCCTACTGCTCCCGACTCCCCGGTGGGGGAGGGGGATAAGTTGGTGCTCGGGACGGGGGAGGTTCCAAGGCTCACCTCGACATCTAATTCCCCTATTTCCGGCTCACTCCCGACGCTGACGGAGGCCTCGCTGCGTACTTCCATCTCATCAATTTCCGACATCCGCTTTCCGGAAGATTGTTTCCCGCGCGCGTATTTATTTTAATACTTCCTGAAACAATTTAAATTTGACGAAGACGCGATATCGCGCTCCGTTTGCCCGATTGATTATTAAATTTCTCCGCCTCGACTATAAAAATCTTGCGTTC
Source organism: Myxine glutinosa (assembly GCF_964187855.1). Lineage (NCBI taxonomy): Eukaryota > Metazoa > Chordata > Myxini > Myxiniformes > Myxinidae > Myxine > Myxine glutinosa. Next base: position 201,819,852 of record NC_136261.1, on the reverse strand, counting down.
GAACGTCGGGCGCAATGTACGCCCGACCGTGTCGATGTCTCGCCGCGGACAAAAAAAATTTGTCCGACGGGTTCAAATCCTACACTCCTGACACCACTTGTTACGCAACCGTGATTAACACCACAGTTACGGATGGCCGATTTGCGAGACTTTACACTCCCGAGGCGAAAACTCAATGGCGGATTAAAGCTCAACACAAAGTTAAACGCACGGAATGGCGGAGACAGCAAAGCTCCGCCCGCCGCCTTATCTACTAAAATGAAACACCCAGGAAAACTGCGTTCAGATATATACAGAAAATAAAATATAAGGATTTATTATTTATAAGTAAAGACAGTGAAAAAGCCCGCGCCGGTAATACTAATAAATCGAATAAGCCTAAATTGGGATCCCAGACACAACAGATATCAAACACGATACGAGGGAGGTGAATACGAAAATAACACGTCTTTTTGGTTTATGCACAGTGTATTCGCGGGTACGGCCTTATCTCGTCCTTGTCGTCTTGGTGACCGCCGTCCAACACCCGGCTCCTTTCGGCCCCGATGTACCCACGAGGCCTCGCTCCAAGTTCCACAAGCCCCGATCGCACACCACGAGCTCCCTCGCTCCAAGTTCCACAAGGCCTCGCTCCAAGCACCACGCGTCCGACGCAGGCCAGCGGCTCCACACGAGGTCGATCTCCACAAGGTCCGTGCACCAAAGGTTCAACGTAAGCTGCACAAAGCAAGCGAACTCCACTTGACTCGACTCTCTTTTGGGAGTGCTGGCAGCCAAGTGCCAACTGTTCGGTGCCAACTGCCAACTCCGACGAACTGCTCCGAACTGCTCACGAACTGTTGCGAACTGCCACGAAATGGCGTCCGACCGTCGCTAATATCTCTGGCCGATGACGTCACATTGGTGCACTCCTCAGCCAATCATAGCCTCCCAACTCGCCGGCTCGCCCAGGTCACGCCCTCTGCGGCATGCTCCACTCTCCCGTCCCCGACCCCGCGGTGCTTGTGTTATAACACGTGCCAGGCGAGGTTTGTAGGCCTTGGAGGTGTAAACGGTGGCGGCCAATTGTGGCGGTGTTTTTGGCCTGGTTTCCTGTCCATTTATTCCGAAGTCATTGTCAGGGAAAGGAATTATTTAATGTTGCGCTAAGGACCTAACTAATGTTTATGTGGTTTGCAGTGCCATAATGGACAAAGGTTTGACTACTAGGTGAGACTCACAGGGGCGTTACCTTTAATCCCTCACTATTTAACACTCGAACCTCCAGGTAGGTCCACAATCATACATCTTCCCCCGACAAACGCCTAAACATCAAGAACTTATTACATGTAGAGTCCCTGTCACGACAGCCGAATACCTACCTATTCAGATCTACCTAGCTCTAGATGTTGCTCTACCAAATTCATAACACAGCCCCCCCCCCCTGGAACCGTAGCTCCTGCAAGGTTCACCGCAGGCTCTACCATTCCAGCCTTAACACTTACTGTCACACACTTAATTAACCTATGAAATAAATCAGGAAGGGCTGTGGGAAGTGAGTCGGACTACCTACCTACACTTCCTTAACATGCTGAACCCCTTAACCATCATGCAAGTATGTACATTTTCTTCGTTGTTCCTGTGGAGGGAGGAAACAAACAACACACAACACTAACTTAACCACAAAACTTAACCATCTTTCCAAAACTCAAAACTCTAACCTTTGTACATACCCCGGTCTACAGACCGCGTCCCCCGGTGGATGCCACAAGACACAACCTTACCTGCGGGGCCATCCCTGGTGCATCCCCCTAAATTTCCACGGGCCCTCTCCAGATGTTACAGGTGAGTGACACGGCTCGGTGGATTTCGCCCACATTCATGCAACACAGACCCCTTAACCACTCATTCTCATTCCATAGGTCATCAAGGCATTTCAAAAATCAACAAAGCACTTATTGCAATACACCCCCTGCAGGACCATGGCATTGATGTCATTCACGTGTGTGTGCATTCCTCAACTAGGCAGCGGGGAGGTACCGCACAAAAAGATGGTGGGGGCGCATCAGGCTGTGGTGCCCGCAGTCCCAAAAACAAGTCAACCGACTTACAAGTTCATTGCCCCCCCCCCCTTTACCTCTTGGCCCCGTGACAGCCCAACAGCCCCCTTTCCGCCGTTACCTCGCCGTTGAGGGTCTCCACACACCCCAGGCTCCTTTGCCTCCTGCTTTCGCGCAGCAACACGGGTCACCGGGGGACTTCCTCACCCCGCGGCGCCCAACCAGACCCTCCACCGACGAGCTCCAATTTCCAGTTACCACCGGCTGCCAGGGGTAATTGCCACAGAGGGGGGCCCGCAGGAATCGCTCCTCAGAGCTTGCTCTGTACCTGCGGACACACACACCTTCCCCACCCACAAGACCCCAAAACACACTTCCTCCCCCGCTGCCATTCAATTCTCCACACAACTCAGCACAATCCAGTACAATTCTTGGTGTAAAAGGTGTTACAAGGCTTGCCATGGCCTGCCACATGTGAAATCCCCCAGTTCACATTTAAACCATCACACATTTCCAAAAGCACATTTCCAAAAGCACAATTATCGCCCCTCATTATCTCCAATAATCATCACTCACTCTCCAGGTTCCACTCTCACGACCACATCAAAACACCTAACCACAATACAAAAACATACGCCACCCACAAGACACTGTGGCTCCCATTCCATCCCCTCACCGGCCATGTCATCCCTCTCACCCGCCTCCCAACTCCAATTTACATGTCCCCAATTTCCCAAAGCAAATCCTGAAGCCTGGGACAGTACTCCTCAAAACACTCACCTCAAGTGCAGGTAGTTGCAGGTTGGTCAGGTTCAAAGTGCAATCCACCCATACAATTCCCAAAATTTCACATTGGGCCTACCAAATCCTTCCAAATTTCTCTTTTGTCCCCACTACACTGGCAGGTATGTGGATCCGCATCCAACGGTGATCATCACTACACAACTACCTATGGCCACGACAGCTCTGCACCTCTACCGTGCAAGGGTCACCGGGACAAGGTGAGCAGTCAAAACGCCAACATGGCCCATGAGTGTCCATAAGGGTGCGACCCACCATCCATCCTTCGGCCCCCCTGCGAGGAACACAGCTGCAGCAGCCCCAGCTGGCCAATGTGGTGAGCACTTGCTGCCACAACACACACTACCGCACACACAACCTCGGCCCTGGGGGGCACGGTCGCAGTGCGTGGCATCCCTACAGCCACGTCCCCTGCACCTCCCCTTCATCCCCCAGTCCGACTACAGAACTGCAGCCCCCCAGGCTCGCTCACTGTTCTTTTCCATTCCTTCAATTTTTCGAAGCAATTGACCCAACATCTGGTCGGTTGTCGGGGCCGTTCCTACTGCTCCCGACTCCCCGGTGGGGGAGGGGGATAAGTTGGTGCTCGGGACGGGGGAGGTTCCAAGGCTCACCTCGACATCTAATTCCCCTATTTCCGGCTCACTCCCGACGCTGACGGAGGCCTCGCTGCGTACTTCCATCTCATCAATTTCCGACATCCGCTTTCCGGAAGATTGTTTCCCGCGCGCGTATTTATTTTAATACTTCCTGAAACAATTTAAATTTGACGAAGACGCGATATCGCGCTCCGTTTGCCCGATTGATTATTAAATTTCTCCGCCTCGACTATAAAAATCTTGCGTTCGAACGTCGGGCGCAATGTACGCCCGACCGTGTCGATGTCTCGCCGCGGACAAAAAAAATTTGTCCGACGGGTTCAAATCCTACACTCCTGACACCACTTGTTACGCAACCGTGATTAACACCACAGTTACGGATGGCCGATTTGCGAGACTTTACACTCCCGAGGCGAAAACTCAATGGCGGATTAAAGCTCAACACAAAGTTAAACGCGCGGAATGGCGGACACAGCAAAGCTCCGCCCGCCGCCTTATCTACTAAAATGAAACACCCAGGAAAACTGCGTTCAGATATATACAGAAAATAATATAAGGATTTATTATTTATAAGTAAAGACAGTGAAAAAGCCCGCGCCGGTAATCTATCTATAATTCCAGTAATCTCTGTGTGTATGTTTGTATGTTTGTATGTCTGTATGTCTGTGACCACTGTTTCTCGACAACCACGGGTCCGATATACTTGAAACTTGCCAGGTATATTGCTGGGGACCCGAGGATGTGCCTTTTCAAGGTTTCATATTAATCGGAGAAGTAGTTACCGAGCTATGTCCAAAAAACGATTCAACCAATCAGAGAGCAGCGAGCTATCACGTGTGCCGAACGTGGCGAACAGACTCTGCCTCGGACGGCACATTTGAGAGCGTATTCATTTATTTCACGTTGGAAAACTATGTTGCCGTTAAACTATGTTTTAAAACTAATTAAAACTAATTTGCGATTCATCGTAACTGCGATTTGCGACCTTCCGGACAGTGAAGACTGCACTTCCGGCAGCCAATCACAGAACGCGTTATTGCGTAGGCGTGGCCGATGTGAGAGCGAGCCGAGCCGAGCGCGTGCGCCATTACGGTTCGTAATTCGATTTCTTCCGGAGAAAATAATAATTTCTCGATTTCTTATGCGCATTATTTCTCCCAATTCAGTCAGAGCGAAGGGCGGAAGCGAAGAGCGTTGTTTTTTTTGTTTACGGGCGTACGGGCGTACGGGCGGGGTAGAGCGTACGGGTTGCGTTATTTTTTTTTTTTGGCAAGGAACGGGCACCCACGTACGGGCATGCCCTAGTACTAATAAATCGAATAAGCCTAAATTGGGATCCCAGACACAACAGATATCAAACACGATACGAGGAAGGTGAATACGAAAATAACACGTCTTTTTGGTTTATGCACAGTGTATTCGCGGGTACGGCCTTATCTCGTCCTTGTCGTCTTGGTGACCGCCGTCCAACACCCGGCTCCTTTCGGCCCCGATGTACCCACGAGGCCTCGCTCCAAGTTCCACAAGCCCCGATCGCACACCACGAGGTCCCTCGCTCCAAGTTCCACAAGGCCTCGCTCCAAGCACCACGCGTCCGACGCAGGCCAGCGGCTCCACACGAGGTCGATCTCCACAAGGTCCGTGCACCAAAGGTTCAACGTAAGCTGCACAAAGCAAGCGAACTCCACTTGACTCGACTCTCTTTTGGGAGTGCTGGCAGCCAAGTGCCAACTGTTCGGTGCCAACTGCCAACTCCGACGAACTGCTCCGAACTGTTGCGAACTGCCACGAAATGGCGTCCGACCGTCGCTAATATCTCTGGCCGATGACGTCACATTGGCGCACTCCTCAGCCAATCATAGCCTCCCAACTCGCCGGCTCGCCCAGGTCACGCCCTCTGCGGCATGCTCCACTCTCCCGTCCCCGACCCCGCGGTGCTTGTGTTACAACACGTGCCAGGCGAGGTTTGTAGGCCTTGGAGGTGTAAACGGTGGCGGCCAATTGTGGCGGTGTTTTTGGCCTGGTTTCCTGTCCATTTATTCCGAAGTCATTGTCAGGGAAAGGAATTATTTAATGTTGCGCTAAGGACCTAACTAATGTTTATGTGGTTTGCAGTGCCATAATGGACAAAGGTTTGACTACTAGGTGAGACTCACAGGGGCGTTACCTTTAATCCCTCACTATTTAACACTCGAACCTCCAGGTAGGTCCACAATCATACATCTTCCCCCGACAAACGCCTAAACATCAAGAACTTATTACATGTAGAGTCCCTGTCACGACAGCCGAATACCTACCTATTCAGATCTACCTAGCTCTAGATGTTGCTCTACCAAATTCATAACAATATTTACCGATATGAATAGTGATGAGGCTTTTATTGAAATTCTACAAATACCGTTTAGATTTTGATGAGAATTATGAACCTGCCACGAATGTGGAAGTGGACAGATTACGGCAATGAGCTGGTTTGATAATATCCCAATACAACCGTCATTTAAAACAGTATTTTTTTAAAGTATCAATTGATGATTGGAATTGAGTGAATACAATTACGATTTTGAATTCGTAATTGTGTTCACCCAACCGTACGGAACTTCACATCAGGATTTAAATATTTGTTTATGTCACAAATGTTGTTCAAAGTTTATTTTTTATATTAATGTTATTTAATTTGTGATTGTAGTTATGCTGTTTGGAATGAAAAAAGAGATATCGAGTTCAAGTGAATCACAAAATGCCGTGATGGTTTCTACTTTCTAAACGTAACATTCGCGGATCGCCATATGCAGATTCGTCATTGACTGGGTATTGAACAAACGTACCTGTTTGTTTGCGAACGGGTACGTTTTTCATAGAAGTCCTTCACGAACTTGCTGTCCATCTCTGACGTGCGACTGAAGGTGCTACAGGAATGTGGAATTTATTGGTTTCATGCTTTAGCATTCGCCATTTCTGCATTGTCTGTTTGCTTCTCGCCTCCCACTCGTGCATAGCACGGGTACCTCACTAGTAACTGAAAATTCACAAAGGCAAACAAATTGATAATACAATCTTATATTGTATTATACAATAATATCTATCAAGAGAAAAACGATAAACATGAGCAGAAACATTTTATTTTGATTGAAAACTTTTCACAAGTAAGGAGCAGGTGGATGGTATTTTAAAGAGCATGTACAATTCAACCAGTTAATACAGACCTGAAGTCAGCTACTTCAACACAAAAAGAAAAATATCCTTTTCCTGTTTTTGCTTCCAGGGCCAAATGAACAACCTTTCCCTTTACCTTTCATATCATGAAGATTTGCAGACCAGTGTCTTAATGCATTTGACAAATATTGTTTCCACATAGTGATCATACTTTATCATATTATTCTATCACTTATTCATACACACTAAAAGTCCACACCGATTCGTACACAGTGAAAGGGGATGGGAGAGGAGTGGGGAGACGAGAACAAAACATGCTGCCAAAGTCAAATATATTCTATATTCAGAAAAAAGCTTGCAACACTGAGCAGAAACTTGGCTTCTGGTTTGTCCAACAATGCCAGTGATGTGTTCAGATGCAAGTCACCTCCGTTTCCTGTGTCATCAATAAACCCCTTACCTCCAAAGGCACAGCCCTTGTCTCCACAACTCCGAGCAGTTTTAGAAATGTCAAAAATTTGCCCTTTCCTCCTGCTCTCACCATTTTTGCCAAAATGAAAACCAGCAAGGGAATAATAAAAAGCATCCCAGACATTGGAAATGGCCTTTTCTTAAACTGACCAACATGTTATGGCATCAGCAGAAGCATTCATCAATTAAACGGTCCAAAGTCCATGATCAGAGCCAACAACCGTTTTGCTCTCAAAACCTCAGTCCTTTGGGGTTTGCACAAAGCTGACTGAGTAGCCACCAGATTTAGGGTCCTGCTGCATCTGGAAGTTTCTGGTGGAGAGCCCGAAAGGCCGGAGTGTCATATCGCCGAGCTCTCGAAGTTTATCTGCAAGGCAAAAACAAGCATCCCTCGGATAATGGTGTGGTGCACAAGCTTAGCTAATTATGAAGGTGTGAATGTTAGCAGCACCCACCAAACATCTCCTTCTTCATTTGATCATTTCGCTCGTTTATTCTTTCAGTCAAACTCTGAAGTGACATGTGAAGAAAAAAAACAACAAACCACCATACAACAATAGTTGATTAATTAAGAGAGACGAAGACATTGCAAGTTGATTTCATTCTCAACGCACTGACCAAATTTTGTTAGCAGCTATCATATATCTGATAGTCCTGGTGTTGGCTTAGCGGTTAGGGTGCCGGCTTGGGATCCTAGGATCCTGGGTTCGAATCCCGGTCGATCGCTAAATTAACACCAGGGGGGTTGACTCAGCCTGTCATCCTTCCGAGGTCGGCAAATTGAGTACCAGCTTGCTGGGATGAATGATCACGGTGTGTACCCCGGTTTAGAATAGGTACACCGTATCCCTGCGCATCGTAAGGGGCGACTAAGGGTTGGCGCCAGGAAGGGCATCCGGCCATAAAAACATTGCCTCAAACAGGGAACCATGATTGTCATGGGGCCCGCAAGGCTAACCACTGCTCTCGTGGGGAAAATGGCCTTAAAACGATCATTCATTCATTCATTTATATCATATATCTGATACTTCTGTTTCTCAAAATAGAAGTTGGCCTCCCAAATTTTATTGTGCATTTTATGAACAGGGATTTCTCTTTCTGGAGGATCAGCGGAGGCAATAATTGAACTAGTAAAAGGCATCCACAACTATCCTTTACTATGTTGTGGAACGTCGGCCGAGGTTCTCACTTTTTTTTTCTTCTGCCCTCACTTTTTACCTCCACCACTGAAGGTGGGCGGAGGTTATATTTCCACCCCTTTCTTAATGTTCGTCTGTGAACAGGATATCCCAAAACGTTATGGACGGATTCAGCCGAAACTTGGTGGACAGGTTGGGTGTGTGACAAGGACGAAATGATTAGATTTTTGTCTTTTTGACTGCGAAAACAACAACCTGACTGAGAATCAGACAAAAGTTTAAATCCCAGTATTATTCTATCGGGGCTGAGGCAAAACTAGATAAACTAGAACAGCACTCGGTAGAGCGTATACCTCCACGATGGTGAACAGTTTATGTTTTGTATCCCAATGATAGGCCGGGTCTGGATTTGAACCTGAACCAAAATTTAATCGGCTTGTTCTGGTCACCTAACTAACTCGTCCACCAAGTTTAGTCATAACTCGTCCATAACTTTTTTAAATATCATGTTATATATCACTTTTCGCCCGATTTCTCAATGGTGAAGAATCACTCACAAAATTAAATAATTCTCATATCCGAATCCATATTCAGATCTTCACCAAACTGAATTAATTTGGTCTTGTTACACACGTGTCGACCAAGTTTCGTCCGAATCCGTCCACAACTTTTTGAGATAACCTGCCATATATCGTTTTTGGCCCTATCTCCCAATGGTGAAGAATCACTTAAAAAATTATACTAGCCGGATCCGAATCTGGATCTTCACCAACATCTAATAATTTCGTCCTTGTCACATACGCTACCTCTCCACCAAATTTTGGCATGCTTTTAACCTTAACTTTGAGATATCTTGTTCACAGACAAACAGACAGACAGACAGGTGTGAAAACATAACAGAGGCGAGCACACAACCAGTGACCTAACCTGACATCCATTCTTCAATAATAGCCTGAAGATAAACTGTGTGGCAATTTCATATTCCAGGATTTTCCCGTCATAACAAAAATGCAGTGCAGATCGATTTCGTTAAATGAGAAAATAAATTCCTGAATCAATGAATAGATATAAAGCAAATTTGTGAAATTGGTATTGTAAAGAACTGACTTATTGCATGAACTATTAAGTTGGATTTAAGAGAAGTGGTATCCCAATCATGCTGTGCAATGGAGTATGATGAGTGCAAATCTCCAACCTGGACAGCTATCCGTGCATGGCCAAGGTTGGGGTCGAGGGTCAATGCTTCTTTGTAGTCCGCTAGAGCCTCGTCCAATTTATTTGCTTTTTCTTGAAGCTCTGCTCTCCGAAGGCGGGCACGCATGTATGATTGGTTGAGTTCAAGCGCTGCAATAAATGAGTGGTGTGGAGATTAGGTAGGAAAATGTGTGATCAATAAATGAATGAAAGAGTCGGTGGAAGACTACAGAACAATAACAAATGAGATTAAATGGAGAACCCGAGCCAAAGGACGAGGTCAAAAAATATCAGAGAAGCACACTAACCAACACAGGCACAAAAAAAGAAAAATGACCTGTATTTCAATGCAATAGACTATTGAGAGGTCAGAGTGGATTTGGATTGGATTTGGAGGGGGGGGGGGGGGGGTTGAGGGGAGAAGATGAAGCAGACCGTTGAAATACAAGTGGGGGATGGTATACTGGCATGGCAGGAAAAGGGTTCAAGGGTGATTCAATATGAAGCAGTGTCTTGGATCCACTCTTGCTCCTTATCTTCATCGATGATCTTTCTCATTCTCTGGAAAATCCCTTTTATTTGTTTGCTGATAACTCCACCCTCTGCCATAAGTCTCTTCCCTCCCTTCAGAACTTGACAAAAATCACAAGCTGGTCAAACACTTAGAATATGTCTTTCAATCCTGACAAAACTCTCACACTCTCACTCACTCTCTCTGAAACGACCATTTATCTGACAAACCCTCCAATCTACTTTTATAATGAAGAGCTTCTCACCATATACAAATCTTTCATCCACAGATTGGAGTACTGCTCACCCTTCTGGGCTAGTGCTCCTGCCTCACACCTAGCTTGGCTTCACGCTGTAGAAACCAAGGCTTTTAGAACCATTGGAATCTCCCATGATGAAGCTGATTCTGAAGGTCTTTCACTCTCTCACCGCAGGCAGGTTGGTGGTCTTTCTGTCTTCTACCGACTCCTCTCCGGCCTAGCTTCCCCAGCTCTGTCTGTGCTCTGTCCTCCAAATATTCCTGCAGGATGCACAAGATCTGTCAGAAACCAGCAACCTTCTCTTTCTGGTGAAACTGCCAAAATCAAGACTCCCAACTCACCTTCAATCTTTCATTCCTCTTTACTCCTGCCTCTGAAACAAACTCCCTCACTCTCTTCAATCCCACTCCTCTCTCCAGGTCTTCAAAACAGCTGTTCACCACTGTAGTGAAATCGTATTCGTACTAATGCTGAACCCAGGTGATGATCGTTGCTCGCTGACACCGCTAGGGGCGCGGCTATAAGACCCGCTGCGGTCGGTGCTCAGGGGGACTTCTCCTGTGACATGTTACATCTAGTGGACTCGCTAACGGTACGCCTGCATAGAATATTAAGCTTGCTTGCATTGAATGTTATGAATGGACCCATGTGATGCCAAACCTTATTCCTATTGCATTTCCTGTATTTACAGAATGATGTCATGGTCTTAATGGAATTAAACCAACAGATGGACTAAAGTTGTGGACCCGATTGGTTTTTCACAACACTTAATTCCATTAACGATCTACCGACATGGCGGGCAACAAGACGCTGTTGGTCACACAATTCTGCGCCGACCCGCAAGCCTCGGATGGTGGATTGCAACTGAAGCACTGGCTGAAAACGTTGGAGAACCATTTCGCTAAGCCTGAGACCGAGCCGACGGCTGTCGCGAAGCTAGCAACGCTGCACTCCAAGGTCGACTACAAGGTGTACAACAGTATTGCACAATGTGCGACGTACGACCTCGCTGTTGCGGAGCTCAAACAATTGTACATAAAGGAGAAGAGCCCGGTGTATGCTCGGCATTTGCTATTAACGCGACGCCAGCAACCCAACGAGCCGATGGATCACTATGCCCAGGAGCTCCGGCAACTCCTGCTGGACAGCACCCGGGAGCCACGGACTCACGAGCAGGCTCAGGATGACCTTCTCCTAGACGCCTTCGTCGCCGGGGTCTCCTCTCAGGACCTAAGGCTCAAACTCCTGGAGAAGACCGACCTGACCTTCACGGCGGCACTCGAGCAAGGAAAGGTACACACTGAAGCGCGGTTGCAGTCGAACGCCTATGATCGCACGCGCCTCTTGGCGGGAACCTCGCTACACGCACGGCCGGAGAGTGCTACCGCCGAGGGAGCGGAACTGCTCGCGGAACTCCAGGATGCTCCGGAGGAGGATCCGGTCCTGATGGCTGCCGCTACGACCAGACCCAAGGCCTTACGCGGAGCCACTTGCTACTTCTGTGGGGGACAACGACATCTCCGGACAGTGTGTCCGGCTCGGGACGCCATATGCCATTTGTGCTCGCAAAAGGGGCACTATGCAAAAGTGTGGCGGAAAACCGCATGCAGCTCGCGGCCGCGCACGACCTTGAATGGGCTCATTGCGGAGCCTACGAGCTGAGCTCGGAACACGGCGCCTTACCCGGCTTTGAAGGACAGGGTCCCTCCTCGCGGGCCCCTGGTCGCTCAATCGACCTTGGCGAGAGTCACCGAACAGCCACAACAGTCTCATCCTCAATCGGGCACGGCACATGCGTCCTTGACCAGACTCCGGGCCACGCGAGGGGCTTTGGAGCCTCGCCAAGCCCCAGCAGTACGTTCTCGTCGTGTCTCTCAAGAGCGTACAGCGTCCACTGGCGGCGACACGAGTTCGGTACCAACTACGGTGGCCCTCACCCGTCAAACGGCGATTTCGAATACTACGGAGGTCCATACTCATCAAACGGCGATTTTGAATCGGCCAACGGCGATTTCGGATACTACAGAGGCCCATACTCATCAAACGGCGATTTTGAATCGCAAAGCACCGGAATGCATGGGAAAGCTCTCTGATGGCTTTAACGGATTCCCCATGTACAACGAATACTCCGGCAACGACCGCAAAACTGCAGATTGCATGGGGACACACCTTAACAACTTATACGAGACTCCACGGGCACCCTCTGACGCCCGGAAAACTGCCGCTGGCATAGGATCCGCCCGCGAGGCGAGGCCGACCCACTCGGGAGGTTCGGTCCCACTCCCAGCAGGCTCGTCCGGCCTGGCTCAAGCCCTCATTCCCCTCATGGTCGAGGGCCATTGTGTGCGGGCCTTGGTGGATACAGGGTCTACGGATAGTTTTATCGACCAGCGACTAGTGCACAGGCATGGTTGGCAGGTCTTGAGGACTACGAGACGGATCTTCATGGCTTCCCAGGGACTTCGACTCAGCACGAAGGGGGAATGCCGATTGAAACTCGTGATAAAGGGACGGGTTTTCCCAGATGTACACCTTATGGTCTTACCTGCTTTATGTGCTGATATTCTGTTAGGACACGATTTTCTTAAGCGACATGGACGTCTGGAAATGGAGTTTGGTGGGCCTGACACGCTTGTTGTGGGGGCTGACGCGCTTGCTGTGTGTGCCCTAGCAAAAATGGAAATCCAGCCGCTTTCGCTGTTCCCCAATCTAACCTCTGACTGTACCCCTGTAGCGGTAAAATCACGGCGCTACTCTCGAGCAGACATGCAATTCATTGCGGACGAAACGGCTCAGCTCTTGAAAGACGGTATCGTAGAACCTAGCCGGTCACCGTGGCGAGCCCAGGTCTTGGTGGTGCGAAGCCATGCACACCGCAGATGCATGGTAATCGACTATTCCTAAACGATTAACCGCTTTACACAGCTGGATGCCTACCCCCTTCCGGGGATGGACGCGCTGGTGCGACAGGTGGCCCAGTACTCGGTCTACAGCACTCTCGATCTCCGTAGTGCGTACCATCAGATCCCCATCTCTAGGGCAGATCGTATCTATACCGCATTTTAGTCGGGGCAACGGTTGTACCAGTTTACTCGATTGCCTTTTGGGGTAACGAACGGGGTCTCCTGTTTCCAGAGGGCCATGGATGACCTCATTGCAAGGGAGAACTTAACCGATGTTTTTGTCTACCTAGACAATCTTACGGTTTGTGGGTATGACCAAGGGCACCATGATGCTAATCTGAAGCGCTTCCTCGAGGTCGCGCAGAGGTATTGCTTAACCATGAACGAGGATAAGTGTCAATACTCTCTACGCAAGATAGATCTTCTGGGGTACACCGTGACCCATGGCTCTGTCGCTCCGGATAAGGAGCGTCTGCGACCTTTGCTCGACATGGCCCCTCCCTGCGATCGGGCGTCCCTGAAGCGCGTCCTCGGGCTATTCGCCCATTACTCAAAATGGGTCCAAAATTTATCCGCGAAACTTCGCCCCCTTGTGGCCTGCGACACATTCCCTCTGCGTCCGGCCGCATTGGCGGCCTTTGGAGGCCTTAAGGCCGACATCGCCAGTGCCGCTGTGGCGACAATCGACGAGAGCGGATCTTTCGTCCTCAAAAGTGATGCCTCGGATCAGGCTATCGCGGCGACCCTCTCCATAGGAGGGCGTCCGGTGGCTTTCTTTTCACGGACTCTTACCTCCGCTGAGCGGAGACATTCGTCTGTCGAAAAGGAAGCGTATGAGATCGTCGAGTCTATTCGGCGATGGCGCCCGTATTTACTCGGGCGATGTTTCCAAATCATCACGGACCAGCAAAGTGTTGCGTTCATGTACGGCACATTACACGCCCAGCGCATTAAGAATGAGAAAATCACTCGCTGGCGTATAGAGCTTGCCGACTTCTGCTAAAACTATCAAATACCACCCGGGGAAGGATAACCAGGCCGCCGACGCCTTATCGAGACCGGCTACATGCGCGGGTATCGCCACTTTGGAGGGCCTACGCGTGCTGCATGCCACTGCGGGGCATCCGGGCGTAACGTGTTTCGCTCATTTTGTGCGGCGTGGCAATCTACCATACTCGATTGACGATATCCGCCGTATCTGTCGCGACTGCGCTATATGCGCGGAAATCAAACCGCGTTTCTATAACCCACCCATGGGGACTCTGGTTAGGGCTACGAGGCCGTGGGAACGCTTGGCGATGGATTTCAAGGGCCCATTGCCGGTGTCGAGTAACTCTCGCTATCTGCTCACTATCGTCGATGAGTACTCGCGATTTCCCTTCGCTTATACGTGCGTGGACATGACTGCTGCCACGGTAATGCGATGCTTACAGAATTTGTTCTCTATGTTCGGGTACCCGGCCTATGTGCATACTGACCGGGGTGCGGTCTTCTTGTCTCAGGAGGTGCGAGGCTATCTGCTCCAAAATAACATCGCTTCTAGTTACACCACGCCGTACAGACCCCAGGCAAATGGGCAGATCGAACGCTTCAACGGGATTATATGGAGGGCCGTCATGCTCAACCTCCGGACCCTCGGCCAGGGCCTCGATAAATGGGCTTGGTCGCTACCTGCGGCGTTGAACTCGATCAGGGCTCTACTGTGTACGGCCACCAACCAGACTCCCCACGAGAGACTTTTCCACCACCCCAGGAGCACGGGGTGTATACGGTCTTTACCCAGTTGGCTCGCTGAGCCCGGGCCGGCCTACCTCAAACGGGCGGTTTGCACGAGCAAGTACGACCCCTTAATGGACAAAGTGCAGATACTCCAAGCTAATCCTGAGCATGCTCGTGTGATGACGGCTGATGGACGTGAGACCACTGTCTCCGTGCGTCATCTTGCCCCATGTGGGATCGCCGACCCTTGTAGGTAATCGGACGAACTGATCGAACCAATCTATGAGACTATGGACTCTTCCGACGCTTCCGTCGCTAAAAGTCTGCCGACCCTCCCTTCGCCGCATCTACCCGTGCCCGAAGGCTTGGCGGTACCCCCTTCGTCACCTGACTCCGGTAGCTCCTCCGATGCCGGGGTCTCTGGGATACGTGATGCCGTACCCGGGGAATTTCGGACGCGTGCTGGCAGAGAAATTCGCTGCCCGGACCGGTACGGTTGGGTCGACTGATACCATGTTCCACACCCTGTTAATGCTGACGCTCGCTCGATTCTAGCCGCTCTGCAGTGTAATTCTAACGGTGGGGAGAATGTAGTGAAATCGTATTCGTACTAATGCTGAACCCAGATGATGATCGTTGCTCGCTGACACCGCTAGGGGCGCGGCTATAAGACCCGCTGCGGTCGGTGCTCAGGGGGACTTCTCCTGTGACATGTTACATCTAGTGGACTCGCTAACGGTACGCCTGCATAGAATATTAAGCTTGCTTGCATTGAATGTTATGAATGGACCCATGTGATGCCAAACCTTATTCCTATTGCATTTCCTGTATTTACAGAATGATGTCATGGTCTTAATGGAATTAAACCAACAGATGGACTAAAGTTGTGGACCCGATTGGTTTTTCACAACAACCACCATCTCATATCTTCCCCTATCCAAAACCTTGATATTTTCTACCCCCATCAGTCCAATCCAAACCCACCTCCTTCAAATTCCTTGTTTATCCCATATACCCCCTCTCCCGCCCTCAGACCTCTCCCTTCCACAGATCTCCTCATGTCCCTGTTCCCTACTGTTGCTGTGCTTCCCTCACTCTCCTCCTCATGTCTCCCACTCCCTTTATTATATGTTCTATATGTTAGCTCTCATACGAGCCTACACCGAGTATACAAAAAAAACTCCTCAAGAAGTTCAGCCATTCAAACCTTTGTGTCCCACAATCAGCCACAATCTCTCTTGGGTGGCCTCTAAATCCAGCCGCTGACTTGGCATCCTCCATCGTGCAAAGTCTTTCCTTGACAAATGCGAACTACTCAATGCACAAAGCCTTAATCACCAGCTTAATTGACTAATGCTCTCCCGTTTAAACTGGCGCTCCTGCCTCACGCCTTTCATATCTTGATGCCGTTGAGACCAAGGTCCTCAAAATCAATGGAATCTCCCTCAATCTCTGTGCTTATTACCTATGCATCGCAGAGGTGTCGATGGCCTCTGTATTCTATCGCCTTGCTCTACTAACCCACTCCTGATAAATCCTCCGAAATACAGGCTTACTGATCACCTCCATTCATTGATTTGTTCCTTTTCTTTCTCTCACCAATAGAACCAACTTTCTCAATTTGTTGATTGATTTTTTCCCTCCAGGGCTTCAAGATGGCTGTTTATCTCCTCAGGTCACCACCCATCCATACTCATGATCTTTTCTATCTTCGTTATCACTCCCTCGGCCTATCCTTTCCTTTCCAGGTTGTTGTATTTTATTCAGTCTCCCTCACCTTCCTTTGCATTTTTATACCTCTGCCGACAAAAGCATTAGGTTTTCGGGTTGTCTGTCTGGCTGTCCGTCCGTCTGTGATGTTTTCCTTACTGCAACAGCTGAAGGGATTTAAATCAAATTTAGTAAAGTATTGTTAAGTTTGTGAGGGTAGATGGAGGAATCCCATAGTAAAGATAAGATGGTGTAGTTATAGCATGGACTGTGGACGTGTAGGAGACATATCGATGTATTTAAGTCAGGAAACTGGAGCTTAAGATTGTTTATGTCTTCACATGAGGGGTGAAGCTGTGATAACTAGTTAGGGATTAAGGTTAGTTTTCCCCAGTATGTGATTTCGCTTTGTTGCATTTCCCTACGTTTTTGCCTCTACCGCAAGGACAGCCATGCAAAGCCTCCATTGAACCACCACAACCCGGACATTGCCAATCGGCAAGTAAGCCCCGCCTTAATTAACACTCACGTCAAGCAAAGCCGGCAGGTCACGACCCGAAGTTCATGATTGAATCACCCCACGGCCTTCTCGCCAAATCGAGCTCGGCCCATTGGTTGGTATGACGTCAGGAGAGAACGCCAAATCGAGCTCGGCCATTGGTTGGTATGACGTCAGGAGAGAAGGTTCGAGAGGAGTGAGAGGAAGAAGAGCGCGTCTCGCTCGCTTTCTCGGTGTGGGTTTTTGGAGAGAAACGGACATTGGTGGAGGAGCTGCATCTTTTCTTTTGTGTGTGCGCCTGAGAGGATCGCTCGGCAAGTCGGCAAGATTTTGAGTGGTTTTTCGGGCACTGCTGAGGTCGTGGTGGACTGGGTCCGCGTTGTGCTTCCCTGGATGGCAGAGGGGCCTGAAAGAGGACCGACCTCACAAAGTGCCTCACGTTTGTGGCGTCGAGGAGCGCGACCCCGCGGCCATATTGCGCGCTTCCCGCCTGTGGGGCTTCGAGCTTCAACGACCACCAACCTCCTAAAAGTCCTCGTTGAGACAAAAGCCGAGTGCCAGCCGTCTAAAATAAACATTTTATTTTCATTATCTTTTCCCTGTGTTGTATTTGTGACTGAATGGAGACGTCTCACCGTAGGCAATATTAGATTTACCTCACCTTTCATTTTTATTTCTTGATTTACTTCATTAAATTAATTGTGTGGCATTTCTCAATCGTTGTGTTCATTTATTCATTGTGGGTTCGGCAATAAACCCGTGTGCTTCCGTTCAGGTAAGTCCTTCAATCCGTGCGCGACGGACCAACTGCCAATTTTCGGCTACTCGCCTCGGAATTAAGGACCGTTTCAGCTATTCGTCCGAGGCTGGTGTTCATTGGCTATGGACAGGACAGTATGTACTATGATGTTAAGATGAACTGATTAGATTTTGGGTTCAAGAGGTCAAAGGGCAGAGGTCATGTTAGGTTAAAATCATGTTGCTATGACAACATGTGAATGAGCGATGGGATTTTGACCAAATTTGGCAAAAGTATGTATAATGATGCAAAGATGAACCAATTTGATTTTAGGGTCAAGAGGTCAAGAGTCCATTAGGGTCACAGGTCCCATTCGGTAAAAATTCTGTTACTGCGCTTACTTGTGAATCAGTAATGGGATTTTGACCAAACTTGGTACAGGTACATATGATGCAAAGGCGAACCGATTAGATTTTGGAATCAGAGGTCAGAGGTCATGTGAGGTAAAATGTGATACTTGAGAACAGATGAAGGGATTTAAATCAAACTTTGTACAAGTATGTATAATGACATAATAATGTTGGTGGAGGCATATCGGTTGACATCACAACGTCGAAGAGTGCCGTTCTAGTTTTAATTGCAATACTGTTTCATCCTTGGTTTTCCATTCCTCTTCTTTCAGCCATCTTCCTGCTGTGTTTGGGCTTGTTCACCCTGACTCCCCCTCCCTTTCCTCTTGTTCTCAATCCCTTCACCCATTCATCCTCAAAGTGTCCCTCTATTGTGTCTCTCTACCTTGCTGCTTGTGGCTTTTCCCACTTTACACTGTGTTCTTTCTGCTCTGTGTACTAGCTCTTCCATGAGCCTCGAATGTGTATACAAAACAAATCGAGAATATATTTTACGATTCCTCAATGTCATCAGGGTCGGATAACTCAAGGGTTGCTTATGTAAAGGTTGCCCTTGGCAAATGGGTTGCTTGTGTAAAGGCATCAATCAAAGTGAGAGCAGCAGAATTCATATAGTGTACATATTTGTCTTGTGAGTGGGAAACATTTCATTCATTGGTCAATGTGAACTTGGTCAATGTATTGGACTTGGTCATTGGTCAAAAACAGCTGTATTGGATTACCTTCATCAAAATAATTATTTCGCATTTACAAATATGCCTGGCAGGATAGCTTTCTAGGTATGCACACTTGTCTCTGAGTTGTCTAGCCTGGGTTTAAATCTTGGCCCAGCAAAAAACTGTCATCCTGGTGTTTCACAGCAGGGAGATGCATCAATTGTGTGCCGTCCCTCAGATGGATGTTAAACTCGGTGTCCCGTCTGCTGGCATTAGGTGCAGGTTGACATTAAAGAGCTCATGGTGTCCCTTAGGAAGAACAAGCATTCTGAGTATTGCGCTGCAATACATGTCCCCTACCAAAGTTCAAAGTGCCATAACTTTGTCAAAAATGATCGAATATGCAAATTCATGCACTGTTGATGCTGGTTTTCAAACTTGATCTGAGGTATGCTGAGACACATGTGTGTCACGCCTCGCCTCGTTGATAAGCCCGCAAGGTCTCTCCGTGGAGCGGCCTGCACGTATTGCACTGTGAATTATATAATTACCAACTCACGGTCTGAGGTACTAGCGATTCAAGAGATATCCATTTTTAAAATATTTTCGTTTAATTAACGATATCTGCCAAACCACGTGCCCTATCGCAAATTCCAAAAGGACATTTTAGTAGACTGACATGCTGAACAGATCTGTGAAGTTTCCCCTCGATTGGATCAAAAATGAGGGAGGAGCTCGGTTTTAAAGGTTCATGCTTAAAAACGTCATAACTCTGAAACCATGTGATGCATGACGTCATGCTCAATGACCTTTTTGTTCGTCATGGGTATGCGATTCTGCCTGCAAAGTTTGGCCTCGATCTGTTCAGCCGTTGCAGAGAAAAAGGGGTTTTGGTGTTTTCACGAAAAACAATATGGCGGCCGAACCACGTGACCTGTGACGTCATAATTACCATTAAAATATTCCACAGACCGAGTCCCCCCTACGTTGAAAATTTGATCTCAATCGGTCCAATTATTGCAGAGAAAATCTTTTTTAAAGGAAATTAAAACTTAAAATGGCACTGAGTTAAGGATCATCAGAATTCCCAAAGTTCAAAGTGCCGTAACTTTGTCAAAAATGATCGAAACGTCGTGAAGTTCGAACTTGATCTGTAACTTATCATGAGGAAACCATGTACCAAGTTTGAAATGATTAGCATTAAGAGTTTAGAAAAAAAGTCCGGAAAACTGTTCTTTGCGTGACGGACTGACGGACTGACGGACTGACAGACTGACAGACGGAGGGACGGCGTGCAAACCTATAGTCCCCTCCGGTGTACACCGGTAGGGGACTAATAAGCAAGGCATTGCTGGCACTCTGAACAAATTCCAAATCCCTGTGCACCCAGCCGAGTATCCTTCGTCGGAGTGGTGACCCATCTAGAATTGTAACCCTCGTCAAGAAAATGTTTTCACAGAACTGATACTCTCTCTGTATTGAGCATAGTGCAGGTGCACAAGACATGATTTACAAATCAGATGCAAATGTATGGCATGTAATTTTCAGCCTTACGATTTTTCGTTTTATCGGCCATACATCAATGTGGCAGAAAGACAAAATGAATCACACCTTTAGAAATGGCAGAAAAGACAGCAAACTCTCGGACTGCCATAAATACTTCTTTTTTTTTTACCCTTTTAGGAAAATAAAATGAAATGAGAACTTTTATTCTTTTCTCTCAAAAAAATTGGATATTGTAGCAATTTTGCACTTGGCTCTTCCAATTACTTGTGTTAGACTGATGCTGCCAATCAAATCTACATTACTAAGTAAAGAATCAAAGAGTGTCAATCGAACGCAGACACCGAGTCCTGATATTATACAAGTTGCTACGAGTCCCTGACTTGAAAATAGGCTGTGCTAAGCGATCTGATATAAAGGCACAATGGAAGTTATGCTCTTGAAAATGATTATTTATTATCAAAACAAATAAAACTCTCTCCATAACAAAGCAAGAGGTGGCAAAGTTACAATAACTCAAGGCGTTTCGATTATAATACAACTTCATAAATACCTTTTGTACAATCAACAATGGCTGCTTCAGTTTGCTCCTGCACACAACCAAAAAAGCACAAAAATAGGGGTACATCAGTCAGATAATGACAATAATAAACTGAAGGTAGCGTTTTTATAATATAAATAACAAGCACACAGTGAGAATTGCTTTGCCATACATGTCCCCTATTGGTCCCAATGAATGGTCTTGTTCCAAGCACTCAGCATTTGTCAGCCATGTACAGTAGGACAAATTGTTTTAGGTATGCAAACCTACAGAATAAGTTGCAGTTTCAGAATATTTCCACCACTTTGAACTCACCGAAATTGGCAAATACTCAAGTGGGGGTATTGTGACAGTATGTGTGGCTAGTAATCAAAACAAAGGGGCTTAATTAACTCCTGTTACCAATGCAAAGATCAGCCTGAAACTGGCATCTGACTTGTAATAATAATGGTATATACTAAGTGTCAGACAGATGGACAGACAAATATTGAGGAAACATTTAGTCCCCTTCAGTGAAAGCTGAAGGGGACTAATATTTAACTCCAATTGACATTTTGTGAAATAGTTCTTGAAAATAATACTTGACCAGAATAACACTTTTAAAAAGACTCACACCTTTTTACATTATCTGGAGTTCATTTGAACAACGCACACAACTGTCATGGCCTGTGAATGCTAGGTCCATGATGCAACCAAATTCACGAGTAGGTTCTGTGATGAGCTGATGTAGGCCTTGGTTCTGCATTATTGACACCAATGAGTGAAGGGTTTTGAACTGTACATTGAAAGCTCCAATGATGTGTCCTGGTCACGTCATTTTCTCTGCCAACGGGTTATACATACATGAAACAAAAACATGCGTACTGCCTATGTGCATATGCAGTGCCCTCCATAAGTATTGGAACAGTGAAGTCTAATTTCTTATTATTGCTATATACTCAAGAAAAATTTATTTGAGATTAAAAAAAAATTAATATGAGGCAAGAGTCCAGAAGGTCAGCTTATATTTCTTGATATTTCTATGGATACATATTTTACCATTGTAGAACAACACTTTTTATGTTCAGTCCCTCCATTTTAGGTGTACAGACAAAATATTGTAAGTCGTTTCCTCTCACCTATAAATTTATGCGTCATGAACTGGCGAGGTTTCCTGGAATCACCCTCGCTTGAGGTGCAAAACCAGAGCATTCGCGACCTCTTAAGTTTTATGCGCATTTCTTTACTTGGAGGATATTATACTGGACTCTATCAAATTTGGGGCGAGGCAATGAAGAAATTAATTAAAAACCCATCATGTGAAATCAAATTTCAGTCATTAGATTTGTGTAAACTTGCATTGATTATAATAAAAACACCAATGTAATACATATACAAAAAAAGTCTGTGTAGCTAAGTTAATTTGATCATTTGCATACAATAAGACTAAAAAAACTATCAATCTCAAAATCGGCATGTTTAATGCACAAATCGATCTTTATGTTTTATGCCCATGTCTGACGAACGTGCACAGCTAGCTCGTCGCTTGCGCAATTGCTTACTAAAATGGCGGCCGATACTTCCTGTTCACGGCCGAGTGGTTTATCTTGCCCTGCTCTTGTATCTTTGATTCTAACCGCTTTCAAAATGTGCTTCATCGATACACAATGGAATATAGGAGGGTGCACATTTACCTTTGAGCCACCTGGTCTGGATTTTGATTATTGGACCAACTATACAGTGTAACATTGTTACTTCATAGGCAGGATGTTGCATCAACGAGTGCATTGTCCCAAGGATGGATGTCAATCCAGGTAACCATTAAACTAATCTAATAGACAAACAAATCTGCTAGGATTGGTTAGTGGACATTAAAGATTTGACGGTGTCTTTCGAGAAGAGCAAGAGGTATCGCCAGAACAGACAAAATTCAAAATTCCTACAAATAAGGGCACACCTGCAGTCAAACTCATCATGCAATCCCAATCCAAGATATGTAGACAGATAAAATGAACCAATCACTTAACGCCGCTTTTTGCTTCACGCACATGGGATAAAAATAAGTAAAGTACCGTATAATAAAACCAATGTTGGGGATTCAATAACAAAAACACATGTATTTCACAAGAATGGTTAGAAGTGGGCAAATGCCTACCCCAGAAAGGCTGAACTTACCATGCGGCTGAGGGCTGCGGCTCGGTTCGCAAACAAAATTGCACGCTCGGTAGATGCAGAAAGTGGACACACGGACAGTGCCTTCGAGTAGAGCCGCACAGCTTCAGAATTTGCTGAAAAAATAAGGATTTCAAATCACCAGGTTCATGAAATCATCTTCATAAGCATCTAATAAAAAACTAATTATCCTTACAACTAAAATAGCGTGTGCACCAACACTAAAAGTAATTGGGCCGTAACGTTTTACTTTCAAAATTCGACATAAAAACATGCAGTATATAGTGTGTATTCGGTTTCTGCTCACCACTGTCCTATTGAGCGATATTGTTGCGCAAATAGGTAAAGCAGCTCGGCATTAATGAATAAGCGTGTTAATAATATCTGCACAGGGTATGTTGTTCTATGAACTCTCTAGTTTGTCAATTCAAAACGGATGTTCTTGTAATTTATTTTGAAATACTGTATATTGGTGTCTCCTAAATCCTTGTTCAGCATGTTTTACATGTACAGGCTCCACCATTACCCATTGCGTCTTGCACCTTGGCATTTATTTTACTTGAAGTTGGGAGAACTTTAATGACGAAATTGCTCAACCAGATGAAGAAAGTTTCAACATTGTCCTCCAAAGCCAGCCGGGGCATTCTCCATCATACAAAGTCTTTCTTTGGCACATTCAATGGAACATTGAGGGCTGTGGCTCAGTTCGCATCAGCCTAAAACTGGAATTTGGAATTTGGATGACCAGGATCTTTATTTTGCTTTGAATAAGAGCTCATCTTTCAAAAAAGCTTGCACATATCTTCTTTACATCTTTACAAGTGCTCGGTCCCTACCTCCTCCCCTCGCCCCTCCCCCCCCCCCCCCCTCCCAGGTTTCTGCAGGATTCACATGGTCCATCATAATAAACTCCCTTTTGGTGAAACTACTAAATCCAGGATCATTGCTCACCTCCACTCGTTTGTTCCTATTTTTTCCCACCTGTGGAATCAACTTCCACATCCTCTTCAATCTCACTCTTCCCTCCAGATATTCAAGAGAGCTGTTCACCACCATCTCAGATTGTCCCCAGTCCTACACCATGATCTTTTCCACCCTTGTTAATCCCACCGAAATCTCTCCTCCTAATTTTCCAGTTTTTCTTCCTTGGAGTTTCCCTTTCCATGTGTGCATGTTTTGAGTCCTGTTTTTGTCTGTTACGTCCTGATCCGTTCAGTGTACGAGCTCGTCCATGAGCCTTGACTATATATGCGAAAAGTCTGCTGAATGAGCATATTTATAAAATTCGCCAAAAGCAGCTTTGTGTGGTGTGTAACTATTTCCACATTCAACCACCGAGAGATCATCTTGACATTCTTTGTGTCGTCATTGCTCTGTTGTTGTTGTTCCTTCCTCCAACTCTTTCTCCTCTTGCTCTTCCCTCTCCCCCTCACAACACTGCAAATTAATCACTTTTTGTGCATTTCATAAACATTTTCTCACATTCTTAAGTTTTAAAGTTTTGTATTACGTTATACCAATTTGGAATGTTTGATAAATATGCAAGTCAATCCCAGAACTTCCAAAATTATCATCACCAACCAGCACAGTCATAAAAAAATGCCATCACCACAATTTAATTAAATTCACCTCCAGCCTTAAACTCCTCATTTCCTTCTCCCTTTATTTTCAAGGCTTCAACACGCAGTTCCTGAAACAAGAAGAAAAGAAATAAAAGTTGAAAAAAAAACATAACCTATTCTAATCGGCAGGATAAGATGCTTGAACAAATGGGAAAGTGTCAGTCAATATCAAATATTGGTTGATGGTCCGATACAGGTTTAATCAGCATACACTTGCATGATAAGAGTAGACCAGTTGAGGATCAAGACTGATCATCGTTTTTTGCATCGTCATTCGTTGTCCATTTTTAACCAGCTCGTAAAAAATATATAATAAATAAGGAGATCATATAACGTGGCCATATTATGAATTAATCCGACAATCATGGAAAATTAGTCTTTACAATAAATACACAGTTGGTCAGTGTTGGTGGAAAAATAAGGACAATTAATTTTCTCGACCAAATATTGAGGAGCTATGCTACCGGCAGTGGGAGAAAAAGTGAAGGGACATTTCGGGCTGAGCCTCTCTTCAAAGCAATAGAGCAACCCCTTTCTCTTGCTTTGAACAAGAGCTCATGACAAAACGTGGCTTCACTTCCCTTCCCACGGCAGTTAGCATAGCTCTCTCAATGTTCTGTTGAGAAAGTTGCCATAATAAGACAATAACCACAGTCCCAAAAATTCTGGCAAAACTATACAACCATATGCAAGCTACCCAGTGAAGAATCAGGGTGGAGAGTTATATTCCATCCATGCAAGGCAGTCATTCTGATTTGTAAGCTAATAGGCCTGTAGTTAAGGGGATCCATCCGTCAGTCATTCTGATTTCTGATGTTGCAGAGCGTTGGTGCTGCCAAAGCAGTTTCTTGGCAAGGGTTGTACTGGGTGGTTTGCCATTTCCTTCCCAGCAGTCAGTTAGGGCAGGGATTTTGTAATTTGTTCAGGGTGCCGGTGACAGATCACCGACTCTTTGCGAAGGACACCGTGGGATATTTAACGTCCATACACTAATGCCGGCAGACTGGACGCCGTTTAACGTCCGTCCGAGGGACGGCGTACACACACTGATGGATCACCGTGTCTGTGAAACACCGGGATGACAGTAGATAGCTGGGTCAGGATTCTAACCAAGGTTATACAACTTGGAGGCGAATCTGTGTACATCTCCATGTCATTCTGTGATAAAGTACAACAAATTAACACTCACAAGGCTCGTCTTACCTCCTTCTCCTCGTCTGTAAGTGCACTCTCAACTCGGCGCTTTTCTTCCTCCTCTTGCTCTTCTTTCTTGGCGTCAGAAAGCGGCTCATGCTCTTCATATTGGCTCTCCTCTGTCATATTTTCAGCAGTCCTTGCATCAAGCATATTAACATCCTTTATCATCTCAGATAATCCACAAATATCATCTGCTTCGTCTCCCGCTGTGCACTGTGGATGACATTCACCGTCCTCTGCACTTGTTTTTCCTTGTGGTGTGTCTTCCTTTAACCCGTGAGCCATTTCACTGGACTCTGACTTGACCACCGAATAGTTATCACCAAGACAGTCGTAAAATTCTTCTTCATCAGATGCTGTGCTTTTATGTTTTATAACTTCAGTCGCTGATGCATCGCTTGCTTGGTCACGTGCCTCCATTTGCACTTCACCAGGTTTCTCCATTACCTGCCACCCATTGACACATGAACACGGCTCGATATTGTCACCATTCTGGACCAGCTATTTATTACGTACGCAAAATGGACACAGCGGCTTGAACCAATCCATCCACGGGTGTGCTTAGTTACCAAGCAACTTGCTAGCGCTTGCAAAGCAGGCCGTTCCTTAACTGTTTCGAATGGAGCTTAAGCCACTTGGCGAGCGCTCTACAAGAAACTTGGTAAATGAACACATCCCTGGTGTGTACGTAATAAATATACCACTCATATCATATGTAGAATTGCAAAATAGTACACACCAAATATTCAATAACGATTTATGAAAGTGGAGGAAACACAACACCAACAATGACTACACGAAGTATAAGAACCCAAAGGCAAAACTAACAAAGGTACGGTCTGCACTAACAAAAACGAACAAAAATGATCAAAACGAACAAAACCGGTCTTCACCTACTGATCACGCCAACAGCCAACTTGAAATCTTCTTCCTCTTTACTACAGTATTTGTATAATAATCCTCAGCCAAGGGGATTATTTGTTCTTTAGTTGCTGCCATTATTAATTGTTCAAAAACACAAATAAGGAATTATAAAATATCTTATATTTAATGGTGTAATTTGGTGTCAGCTGCATGACAGAGGCACGCCAGAAAATGGAAAGCAGTATTGCTGAACAAATGTATTGTTATACACCTCCTTTGCAGTATCCCTGGCTAGATGAAAGCAGAGTACTTAAAAGCAAAAAACCTGATAAACATATTGCGTTTGACAAAAGGTTGAACAACTTGTGAAAGTTATAACAAAAATAAAGAATTTACAACAAAATCGTTCACAGGTTGGTGTGTTCCGTTAGCAAGCAGCTTGCTGACGCTTGTCAAGCCAACCGTTCCGTATCAACCAATTTGTAAGTCGCTCAAGCGGCGCAAGCGATTAGTGGGCTGATGGTCCATCTCTTGAGGTTGTAATTCAGACCTCTGCTGATGTGGGGCCCCATGGGAGCACGCACCCCTGTTCCGAAATCGAAACATCTAAGACCGAGCGATCCTCTGGACCATCGAGTAAAGGGCTCCATCGAGTTTCAGAGCAATTGGTTGGTAAATAAGGGATGAGTAGGGATCCAAAGTTTCAGGGGGTAAGATTAACTAACCCCTCCTCCTCCCCACTGAGAGCCAATTGTTGGGTGAGTAGAAGCAGCAGCTCAAAGGTATTACTACCGTATTAATAGTGACCTGGTCTGAGTCAGAATTGATGATCTGAGATGAGGTTGTTGGAGAAAAGGAAAGATTTCATATCAACTGCGATGATGGATTGCATAACCTTGTTGATGATTGGAAGTAAGCTAATACACCTGTAGTTAAGAGGATCAGTTTTTGTACCTTTCTTATACTGGTACACTCGTTCACTATGGGAGCGGTAGGGGGGGTCATGTTATTGGCGCTGAGGAAGCGCCTTTAGCGATTGACTTCCAGCCAGTGTAACGCTAATTCCTGTCACAGGAATTCTGAGATCATATAAGTGGGCGTGGCAGTTCCTGATTGGTTCGTGTTGGGGAACGCCTTCTCGCTGCCGACGTGACGTAAATTCGCGCACGCGCACTGGTGAAGCTTACTCGATCTTACTCGATCCCATATTACATGTACTGTACTTTCATTGCATACAAATTATACTTCCTCCTAGAAATTCCATGCCCGAACCTCAGCGCAATCCAAGAGGATTCACTTGTTGTCTTTATCTTTAGTTGTCATTATTGCCGATTATAATTACTATTACTTATGTAATTAGGTTAGATCAGGTCATTGGAAAGATCAGACCGTGCCTCACCATTCTAAATTGCCTGTAATAAAATTTACTTCCAGGGATATTGTTTCATGAATATCATGAATATTATGCTGTTATCATGTGTTGTTATTACTTTTTTTAATGAGATACAGCTTTGGAAAAATCCCACGAAAAACTCCTTGGAAGAACTCCACGTAAGCGGCAGGAAGGGTCGTTCGTGTTATGAACCATTGTGGGGTATATTGACTACAGTAGATCTACGATCAGGTGTGTTCGTCGACGTGATAAACATTGACTGATGTCCGGATTCCTCCAAATTTATTTCAGTTTAGTGTTAAACAGCATTAGCGACTTTTTAGAAAGGTAATCACATGTGTTTGGGGTTTATCACATTTTTAACATACCTGGAGCAAAGTTCAGGGAAGCGTATGCGATGGTGCGTTGTCCGTCCGTCAGTTCGTCAGTCTGTCCATCCGTAAACACTTGATACTTCTTCTCCGAAACCGCTGATCGGATTACGACCAAATTTTGCACAAATGATATTTGTTATGTTGTGACTAAAGTTTGTTCACGGCATTAAAAAAAATCGGGGTCTAAGGGGGTTTACCGGGGTCAAAGTGCATCCAGGTTTGAACCCCCAAAATAGGAATTTGCTTTTTTCTCTGTAACTACACACACTATTTCGATGGAACTTGACCACAACCTTCATCACCCGTGATGTACCGAAGTTTGTTCACGGCACTAAAAAAAAAAAAGGGGCCCTGGCGGTGTATAATGGGGGAGAAGGGGAGGAGGGGGGTTGTCCCCCAAAATAGGTATTTTCTTTTTCTCAGAATATACACATGCAATTCTGATGAAACTTGACCACAACCATAATCACCCGTGTTGTACCGAAGTTTGTTCACAGCATTAAAGAAAATCGGGCTGTGAGGGGTCTACTGATTTTAAGGGGTCTAAAATAGTTTTTGTTTAAAGTCTTATGATTATGTTAGTATTACTAGGACGTGCCCGTACGTGGGTGCCCGTTCCTTGCCAAAAAAAAAAAAAAAAATGTCTTCGCCCATGCATGCATGGGCGTGCCCATGGGCCCATGGGCGTGCCCGTAAGTGCGTGATGTGACCGTACAATGAATGTATCGTCCCGACGCCGCAGCTCGGATGGCGCTGCAGTTAATCGGGCCTGTATCGGCAGAGTTATTATAAACGTGTACTACAATCGATCGTACCTTACAACAATCAACACAGATTGCAACGTCAAATAAATGAATACGCTCTCAAATGTGCCGTCCGAGGCAGCGTCTGCTCGCCACGTTCAGCGTCACTATGACTATCCGTAAGTCCGGAAGTGACGTCCTCATTTGACTGTCCGGAAGGTCGCATATCGCAGTTACGATGAATCGCAAATTAGTTTTAATTAGTTTTAAAACATAGTTTAACGCCAACATAGTTTGCCAACGTGAAATAAATGAATACGCTCTCAAATGTGCCGTCCGAGGCAGAGTCTGTTCGCCACGTTCGGCACACGTGATAGCTCGCTGCTCTCTGATTGGTTGAATCGTACCCCTCTATTTACATGAAATGGTTTGGTCCAAAGCGAACGGCTTGCGAGTACGGTGACAATCCCCCCCCCCCCCCCCCCCTCTATTTACATGAAATGGTTTGGTCCAAAGCGAACGGCTTGCGGAGTTTGGTAAAGAAATCGCCATAGCTCGGTAACTACATGTCCGATTAATATGAAACCTTGAAAAGGCACATCCTCGGGTCCCCAGCAATATACCTGGCAAGTTTCAAGTATATCGGACCCGTGGTTGTCGAGAAACAGCAGTCACAGACAAACACACAAACACACAAACACACAAACACACAGACACACAGACACACAGAGATTACTGGAATTATAGATAGATTCTACATGCTGCCCTGTCTTCTAGAAACCATTGAAATTCGTTTAAAATACCTTTAGTCAGTGTAGTATACTGTTTGTTCTACCAGGTGAGCGCCAGGGGTATTGCCCCGATGTTTACTTCTTTTAGGGGCCGATGCTCCCATGAAAACGGCACAATAAGCTATTTATACAGGTTTGACCAAGGAGGAAACACCACTTGGGGAGGTGGGATATTATTAGTATTAATATTGTTTTGTAATAACATTAATATTATGCTATTATCATAAGTTTTGTTATTAGAGGCGGCCTTGGAAAAACGCTACAATAAAGCTATTATAACATGGATATACACATCAATACGCCTCCCCATTGTTGGGGAAACCCCCCTTGGTGGAGAAACCCCCTTGGGGTGGGGAGGGAGGAAATTAATTTGCTAACCAGGTTTTAGAGGAGAGAGACAAGTTTGAAATCTCATTTTTGAGATTGAACAGATTTTGATTTTTGGCTTTCCAGACCAGATTCACACTTGTTCCGGTATTTGTGGAATTTTCTGAAATTGCCTTTGGTTGGATTTGCTTTCCAGGAGGAGAATGCAAGTTGCTTTAAAGCAACTGCCTCACCACAGGATTCAGTGTACCAAGGGTGGGAGGATGGGTAAGATAACTGAAGATGAGATGGGATGTATATTTGTGCATAAGAGAGACACTTTCCAGGCTGAGTTAATATCAAGGGTGGTAGATGTGGGAGACAAGAGGGGGAGAGAGGGGGAAGCACACAAGCAGAAC
>NC_136261.1:201711646-201784146 GCF_964187855.1 Myxine glutinosa | reverse complement strand
TGGAAATTTCCACGCATAGCTTGCGGACTTCCTCTCTGGTCGTAGGCAACGTGTGGCCCTGAATGGATTTCTCTCATCTCCTCTTCCGGTCCAGGCTGGAGTTCCCCAAGGTAGTGTTCTGGGCCCTGTGCTTTTTCTGGTCTTCATCAATAATCTCTCCGACTCTTTGGAAAATGCTCTCTATCTCTTTGCTGATGACTCCCCTCTCTGCCGCTCCATACCTCATCCCTCAGATCAGCAGTCTGCAGCCTCCTCACTCTCTGCAGACCTGGACAAAATCACAGACTGGTCAAACAAGTGGAACATGTCTTTCAATCCTGACAAATCTCACACTCTCACTATGCCTCTCCGAAAAGACCATCTGGACAGCCCTCCCAAGTACTTTCTGAACAATCCTCCCCAAGAAGTTCTGTCACTCAAGCTTGTGGGTCTCACTATCTGTATGATCTTTTCTTGGAAAACAACATTTCAAAGCTGGCCTCCAAAGCCAGTCGCCGACTGGGCATCCTCCTTCGTGTGAAGTCCTTTCTGGGCACTTCTGAGCTCCTCAACACATGCAAAGATTTCATCCGCAGCTCAATGGAATACTGCTCTCCCCTCTGGGCTGGTGCTCCTGCCTCACACCTGGCTCGGCTTCACGCTGTTGAAACCAAAGCTTTCAGAATCATTGGAACCTCTGCAGACCTGGACAAAATCACAGACTGGTCAAACAAGTGGAACATGTCTTTCAATCCTGACAAATCTCACACTCTCACTATGTCTCTCCGAAAAGACCATGCTGTCTTTCCCTCACGGTCCCTCTGTGCTGTCTTTCCCTCGCGGTCCCTCTGTGCTGTCTTTCCCTCGTGGTCCCTCTGTGCTGTCTTTCCCTTGTGGTCCCCCTGTGCTGTCTTTCCCTCGTGGGCCCCCTGTGCTGTCTTTCCCTCGTGGTCCCCCTGTGCTGTCTTTCCCTCGCGGTCCCCCTGTGCTGTCTTTCCCTCGCGGTCCCCCTGTACTGTCTTTCCCTCGCGGTTGTCAGCTCTTTCACGAGCCTCGATTCAGTATTAAAAAAAAAAAAAAAAACCTCCCGCATTGAAGCTAACTCTGAGGGCCTTTCACTCGCTCACCGCAGGCAGGTTGGTGGTCTTTCTGTCTTCTACCGACTCCTCTCCGGCCTTGCTCCCCCAGCTCTCTCTGTGCTCTGTCCCCAAATATTCCTGCAGGTCGCACAAGATCTGCCAGCAACCAGCAACCTTCTCTTTCTGGTTAAACTGCCAAAATCAAGACTCTCTATTCACCTTCACTCTTTCATTCCTCTTTTCTCCCACCTCTGGAACAAATTCCCTCACTCTCTTCAATCCCACTCCTCCTTCCAGGTCTTCAAAACAGCTGTTCACCACCATCTCTTACCTTCCCCCATCCAAAACCTTGATCTTTTTGATCCTTGTTAATTCACCCCAGATCCACTTTTTAGAAATACCGACTTCTTTCCTGGAAGTCCCAGCAGTGTCCATGTGTTGTTTACCTCTGCCACTCCCCCCCCCCCACCTTCCCATGCCTCCTCCCCCAAGCCCTCTCCCTCTCACAGATATCCCAATGTCCCTGCTCTCAAATGTTGTACTTGTGTGCTTCCCTCTCTCTCCCCATCTTGTCTCCCGCTCCCTTTATCATATGTTTTTTGTGGCGGTTTGTCTTTTTGTGATCAATGATAGCTCTTACACGATCCTCGATCTTGTATACAAAAAAAACCCGACCTAACAATACCCATAATAACCCCACACCCCTCCCCCACTCCACTTCCCCCCACAAATCCCTTCAACCCTCACCCTAGCAAACAATACCCATGACCACCCCACATCCCTCCCCCCCACTCTACCACCCCTCGCATTCCCCCATCAACCATCACCCATGACCTAACAATATCTAACAATACCCATGACCACCCCACACCCATTACCCCACTCCACCATCCCCTTACAATCCCCCATCAACCGTCACCCTAGCTAACAGTACCCATGACCACAACCCTCCCACCCCCTTCACCATCCCCCACAATCCCCTATCAACCATCACCCGAGCTAACAATACCCATGACCACAACCCTCCCAACCCCCCCCCCCCCACCCCCCCCCCCTTCACCATCTCCTCACAATCCCCCTTCAACTGTCACCCAAGCTAACAATACCTATGACCACCCCACACCACTAACCCCACTCCACCACCCCACCACCTCTCACAATCCCCTATCAACCATCACCCTTGCTAACAATACCCACCCCCTCATCCCCCTCCACCATCCCCTCCAATACACCGTCAACCGTCACCCCAGCTAACAATACCCACGACCCCAACCCCTCCCCCCCAACCCCCTCCACCATCCCCTCACAATACACCGTCAACCGTCACCCGAGCTAACAATACCCACAACAACCCCACTCTACCTTCCCCCCACAATCCCCCTTCAACTGTCACCCTAGCTAACAATACCTATGACCACCTCACACCACTAACCCCACTCCACCACCCCACCACCTCTCACAATCCCCTATCAACCATCACCCTTGCTAACAATACCCACCCCCCTCATCCCCCTCCACCATCCCCTCCAATACACCATCAACCATCACCCGAGCTAACAATACCCACGACCCCAACCCCCCCCACCCCCCACCCCCTCCACCATCCCCTCACAATACACCGTCAACCGTCACCCCAGCTAACAATACCCACGACCCCAACCCCCCCCCCACCCCCCACCCCCTCCACCATCCCCTTCACAATACACCGTCAACCGTCACCCTAGCTAACAACCCCCCCCCCCCCCCCCTTCATCATCCCCAATCAGTATCGGAATCCAAGCTCGCAATGCGCCGTGTGTGTACCGTCGCGGGCAGGATCACGGTGAGTACACAATGTGATGTCGCTGGCCATCTCGAAAATCGACAGTCTGGGGTTGTTTCGGCACTTTGTGATTGGCAAATAAAAAATAATTCCCTTCAAATTAGACCATGATTAATGATTGGCAATGGTTTTTTCAGACAAAGAAATTGCGTTTTCGAGATTGGTTATTTTGGGTCCTTTGTGTCCTATGGGTCTTCGCGGTCTTTTGGGTCCTCTGGGTACTTTAGGTTAAGTATTTCAGGTTACATTTGTGGGTGGAGTCAGGTCAGCTGTCCAACCAATGGGTGAAGAGCAGTCAAACATACATACATACACTTGCTCCATTATACAGTGCATTCAGAAAATATTCAGACCCCTTCACTTTTTATCTTGCCAAAACGAAGTTTTTGCAAGATGTATTAGTCAGCTTGTATGTTTGTTTTTTTGTTTGTGGTTAATCTTTTTTTTTTCACGTTTAGATCACTCTGTAGACCACAGTTATTATTGGAAACTCCTGTAACTTCGCATATCAGAGTCCTATAGAGATACCCTTCAGCACACAAAATTTTGAAGGTCAAGGTCAAAGGTCAAGGTCACTTTGTGGTCAATCATGGAGGTCGACGAAACACTAATTTTTTGAGTAACTTTGATCGGATCGTCTCCAAACTTCATGGGAATCTAGTATATGGTCCGGCGCTCAGCTGATTAGTTTTTGGTGGCGATCGGCCTTGACCTTCATGGTTAGCGCTGGAGGTCGAAAATTATTGACCCCAAGGTCAAATTTTGAAATCGTAGGTACCATATCGAGTAATACCTCATATGAATGCCCTTGATGAGTGCTTCCCAGATCTGTAAACAGTTTGACGCTATGACGTCATTTGATGACGTCATGACGAAAAAACGGAATTTTCACATTTTGGCAAGATACGGTTCACCCTGTGGGTGACATATTTTATTTTACATTTTGTTATGTTGCAGCCTCATGCTGAGATCGTTTAAATTCATTTTTCCCTCATCAATCTGCACTCAATACCCCAAACGACAAAGAGAAAACAGGATTTTAGAAAGTTTTGCAAATTCATTAAAAAGAAAAACCTGAAATATCACATTGACATAAGTATTCATACCCATTCATGCTAAGACACTTGAAATTTAGCTCAGCTGCCTCCCATTTCTCTTGATCATCTTTGAGATGTTTCTACACCTTGATTGGAGTCCACCTGTGGTAAATTCAATTGATTGGACATGATTTGGAAAGGCACACACCTGTCTATATAAGGTCTCACAGCTGACAATGCATATCAAGCAAAACCAAGCCATGAGGTCGAAGGAACTGCCTGCAGAGCTCAGAGACAGGATTGTGTCGAGGCACAGATCTTGCGAAGCCTACAAAAAAATTTCTGCTGCATTGAAGGTTCCCAAGAGCACAGTGGCCTCCATCTATCTATAATTCCAGTAATCTCTGTGTGTTTGTTTGTTTGTCTGTGACCGCTGTTTCTCGACAACCACGGGTCCGATATACTTGAAACTTGCCAGGTATATTGCTGGGGACCCGAGGATGTGCCTTTTCAAGGTTTCATATTAATCGGAGAAGTAGTTACCGAGCTATGTCCAAAAAACGATTCAACCAATCAGAGAGCAGCGAGCTATCGCGTGTGCCGAACGTGGCGAACACACTCTGCCTCGGATGGCACATTTGAGAGCGTATTCATTTATTTCACGTTTGCAAACTATGTTGGCGCTATGTTGGCGTTAAACTATGTTTTAAAACTAATAATAAAACTAATAAAAACTAATTTGCGATTCATCGTAACTGCGATATACGACCTTCCGGAGCTCCTGTGAGAGCGTGCGCCATTACGGATAGTACGGGTACGTGCATGCCATATGTTGGTGTTAAACTATGTTTTAAAACTAATTAAACGGACAAATTTCATGTCATGTTTCATGTAAATAGAGGGGGGGGGGGGGATTGTCACTGTACTCGCAAGCCGTTCGCCGTTCGCTTTGGCGTTGCGAATGGACCAAAACATTTCATGGACCAAACCATTTCATGTAAAGCGTTCGCCGTTCGCTTTGGCGTTGCGAATGGACCAAAACATTTCATGGACCAAACCATTTCATGTAAATAGAGGGGGGGATATAATTTTAGATATAGATATAGTACGGGCATGCCCTAGTAATTCTTAAATGGAAGAAGTTTGGAACAACCAGGACTCTTCCTAGAGCTGGCCGCCCGGCCAAACTGAGCAATCGGGGGAGAACGGCCTTGGTAAGAGAGGTGACCAAGAACCCGATGGTCACTCTGGCTGAGCTCCGGAGATCCTCTGTAGAGATGGGAGAAACTTCCAGAAGGACAACCATCACTGCAACACTCCACTGATCTGGGCTTTATGGCAGAGTGGCCAGACGGAAGCCTCTCCTCAGTGAAAGACACATGAAAGACCGCTTGGAGTTTGCAAAAAAAGCACCTGAAGGACTCTCAGACTGAGAAACAAGATTCTGTGGTCTGATGAAACCAAGATTGAACTGCTTGGCTTCCGTCTTCCCACTCTGCCATATAGCCCAGATCGGTGGAGTGTTGCAGTGATGGTTGTCCTTCTGGAAGTTTCTCCCATCTCCACACAGGATTTCCGGAGCTCAGCCAGAGTGACCATCGGGTTCTTCGTCACCTCTCTTACCAAGGCCCTTTTCCCCCGATTGCTCAGTTTGGTCGGGCGGCCAGCTCTAGGAAGGGTCCTGGTTGTTCCAAACTTCTTCCATTTAAGAATTATGGAGGCCACTGTGCTCTTGGGAACCTTCAATGCAGCAGAATTTTTTTTATAGGCTTCCCCAGATCTGTACCTCGACACAATCCCGTCTCTGAGCTCTGCAGGCAGTTCCTTCGACCTCATGGCTTGGTGTTTGCTCTGATATGCATTGTCAGCTGTGAGACCTTATATAGACAGGTGTGTGCCTTTCCAAATCATGTCCAATCAATTGAATTCCCCACAGGTGGACTCCAATCAAGGTGTAGAAACATCTCAAAGATGATCAAGAGAAATGGGAGGCACCTGAGCTAAATTTCAAGTGTCCTAGCATGAATGGGTATGAATACTTGTGTCAATGTGATATTTCAGGTTTTTCTTTTTAATAAATTTGCAAAACTTTCTAAAATCCTGTTTTGTCTTTGTCATTAAGGGGTATTGAGTGTAGATTGATGAGGGAAAAAATGAATTTAAACGATTTCAGCATAAGGCTGCAACATAACAGAATGTGAAAAAAGTGAAGGGGTCTTTCTGAATGCACTGTATATAGAAAGAAGAAAGATTCCTCATCCCTTAGCCCAAGAATCATCAACCTCAAATGGGAGATCAGATCTTCCTTGACTGTAGTATGTATGGTATTGCAATTATATCTGTAAGGAATTGTTTTGTTACATTTTTGTCGTGAAAATGTATCTTATGTTCAGGTATTGCAGTCCTATGATGACATCCGTTTGGCAGCAAGTACTTGCATTGGACGCCAGGTACTTCATTTAACCTTCTACCGGTTGGCTAGAGATGAAACATTACCAAGAAGCAATAGTAGTTGAATGTAGAGCATTTTCACATCATTACCCTGGAAGACAATATTGTAACTTGCCATTCTTCTCCATCTTTGTTCACCTCTCTGTCGTGACCACAGAGTAATTTTTCCATGTATACCCTGGCTTATGACTATTTTGGTTTATACTGTACTAGCAGAATAGGGAGGGGTAAGATATACTACATATACATCTTTTGGGGGGAGAGGGCGGTGGCTTTCACAGGCCCCTCCGTTTTGGGGGACGGGGGATGAGAAGGAGAAAAAAATTTACCCGTGCAAAGAGTGCTTTAACCTCAGTGTTGCCCAGGTAAAAAAAAGGAAATTTAATACCCTCTAACCTCAGTGTTGCCCAGGTAAAAAAGGTAATTGTAATACCCTCTGCCACCAACACCAGGTGGCACTACACGATACACATTTGCATAGAGAATTTACGCCCCTCTCCCAGTCCCCCACACCCCCGAATGAGGCTGTAGCCACATAGCCTATGTTACCCCCCAGACAAAGTTGTATTTGTAGTTGTACCCCCAAGTGAAGTATAAAGCGTTAGCTGGAGTACCCAGCGTTGCTCAAGCGAAAAAGAAACATTGACATATTTGAAATGATGGCAAATATAATGGAAAAACAATTGCATCCAAATCAGAATCCATCACAAATGTCAAATCATCATTTCACCTTTTTGTTGAACATATGCTGCTAAATGTGCCGTTCATCACGTTTCTGAGTTAAGTAGGATGACTGTATTGAAAAAACTTCCAGACCTCACTTCAAGATACGAGGCTTTATTCAAATCGATCTTTGGCATCCTACACAACAGGCAATAATTTAATCAGTCGTACGACGCTAATAAAGCATTATAAAGCAAAGTCAAGCATTTTAAACATTAGTCATCAATCCCAGTCACTTCTTACCAAGACGATCCAGTGCTCATCTCTGCATAACTCATTGAGCAGACAAGATACTGACCCCCTCGCTCACCGAGCGCTCGCCCCTAAATAGGCATCCAATATGCCCCACACCTATGAAGGCTCTTCCTATTCTTCATTTTCACCACAATGACGTCCAGGAAGAAGAAGAAGCCATACATTGCGAGGGTCACAGTAAACATTGCGGGGGTTATGTATTACCGAAGTATTCAAAATGGTGTAAGTTAAAACCAAGGGCCTATGGGAAAAAGGGGGTTAGGTTTCTGAGGTTAGAGAAAACGTACAAGGTGGGTGGTAACCAAAAATAAACATATCACAATTGAAACTAGAGGGTTCATTGAACATCTTACCCCTCACCGTCTTGAGAAACAGGAATATGGGTGGGTCTGCGAGTGGCTAATTTGCAAAGGTGGGCGGTCCGCTTCGAAAGTCCGCTTATCCGCTTATCCGCTGCAGCGGACTAACGTTTTCGAAGCGGATAAGCGAATCGGAACAACCCCTGGAAACCGAAGCGGATAAGCGTAAGCGGACTACCGAAAAATTAAAGCGCATCGCGATTCGCCAAATCAGCTGTTAGCCTGAGCCATTACTCTAGAATTGTGAATATTTATTTAAGTGAATAATAAGTGAAAACTGAATATTTTATTGGACGCTAGAGCGGCAATAACGTCAAGATGGAGAGATTTCTGACTCTCCAGCCCAGCGGCAGTGCCAGGGACAGGCACATGAGCGACGCAAACCAGCAGTCCCAGCACAACGACTTCAAGGCGGCCCTCGACGGCGGCAGCAGACGCGGCCGCCACAAGTCCTTCCAGGACATGGCCGGCGCCAGGTCTGTTGACTAGTAGACTCTCTTGTCAAAGAAAGGACGGGCAAATTGATTTTTCTTTAATGTAACTTGCATATATTAAAATTATATTTAAATTAACTGTAGAGTAGAGTAGAGTCGAGTGGAAAACTTTATTTAAATAAATTTTGAATAAATTTTATTTAAATAAAAATGTATATTTTTGATCTTAAAAGCTTTGTTTGTCTTTGTAGTAGTTAGAAATGGCTAATTAGGCTTAAAAAGCATTAAATTCCCTTTAGAAACGTCAAAAATCGCTTTAAAAACGTCGAAGCGCTTTAAAAAAATTGAATCGAAGCGGATAAGCGGATAAGCGGTAAGCGGACTAAGATTTTCGGCCGCTGAAGCGGATAAGCGAATCGGACTACACGGGCTGGTGGAGCGGATAAGCGGTAAGCGGACTTAAAATTTTCCGAATCGCGCCCACCTTTACTAATTTGATTGTTCATGATGACGTAAAATGCTGTAATATTTTGTCCGAGTACTGCTAAACAGAAGGGTTTTGAAAGTGGAAAAAGGCAATTTGTGGTCTATTGTGTTCACATATATAATTCACTTGAAATTAAATAAACGTTTTAAAGGCTGTAAAAAAAAAAACTACTTTTTTAATTTATTTTTAGTTTACCGCTGTCGTTGCACAATCTTTTACACCACGTTATTTAACACGTTACATAAGTTATTCAAGCCTGTTGTTTGTGTCCCTGGTGACATCCTTAAAACAGTAAGTTTCCTGTTTGGCATGATTTTCCATTTTTGTTTGACTGTCAGACAAGCAGACTAAAAACAATTACCTGACTCCATGGATGCATGGATGGATGCAATATCATGGTGCATGGATGCTTGGGATGACATTCAATACAATTTGCCAAATTCAGAGCCAAACTGCTGCTAAACTGCAGGTTCATGTTCAGATTCATGTTCTACAGTGTTCAAAATATAGAATTCAATTGATATTAAGTAGTTCCTCTATCATAGACTGACGTGTGTAGACACAGACAGACCGAGTGAATCGATTGCGTAACCCCGCTTTGCGTTTCCTGTGCGGGGTAAAAGCCGCGAATGGTTGAAATTAAGCCCTGCTATAACTAAATAGGTATACAGAAAAGTTGCCTGGGATGGTCGAAACCGTGATAACTAAATGAAACCGCGATATTTAAGGGTTTACTGCATACAAGAGTAGCAAGCAATCATTCATTGCAGAAACCACTTTTTGCAGTTTAATCAGTTTGTTGTAGACCGAGGTGGCAGAACACGAGCTGCGCTTATCATTGACTAATGTAGGTTAAGATGGCTCTCCAAGATTGAAGTTGTTAGCATCCTACATGGTCAATTGGTCATGGTCTGATGGACTGTAATGATCATGAACCAAAGAGCTGATGCCATCATAACAACACACCAATCCCATGACACCAACACCACATTGTGTTGCCCTCAGTGGCGTTTTTCTTCTTCTTCTTCTTCTTTTTTAAATTTTACTTTGCATCTTGATTGCATGTTTTCCAGGTACAATGCATATCGCACACCACAGTACCCTCAGTTCCGCACACAGTATATACGTCGTCGCAGCCAACTACTCCGAGATGCTGCCCTGGGTGGGCTTGAAGGCAAAGAGTCTGGAGGTTGCGGAAGCCGTGAGCCAACACCTAACCGGCGTACCTACCTGCGCCTGCGTGGGCAGCTGCTGGCTTTGCGTTATGGTGCACTTTCTGAGCAGAGCAGCTGTAGGCAAAGCAACAGTGTGCGCAGCTCGCGTACCACGCTAGATCGTATGGAGGTAAAGTAGCTACCATAGATAGCCTAGTTAATGGTCCAACTAGTTACTACGACTGTTTCAAAATTATTGCTTTTGTGTCTTTTTTATGTGACCATCAATATCGGCTTTAAAATCTTGTTTTCTCTATTTTTGGAGGATAATTAAATGATGTTGGTTGGTCATATTTTATTTTGAAATCCAAAAATGGGATGGCATGTT
This sequence comes from Myxine glutinosa, assembly GCF_964187855.1. Classification (NCBI taxonomy): domain Eukaryota; kingdom Metazoa; phylum Chordata; class Myxini; order Myxiniformes; family Myxinidae; genus Myxine; species Myxine glutinosa. Next base: position 201,773,978 of record NC_136261.1, on the reverse strand, counting down.
TTTTTTTTCTTGTTTTTCAAATCCAAGAAACCATTCCCTGCCAACCACCACTCTCGCAATCTGAATACTTGACTTGTGATGTTGTGATTTGAAGTTCAAATCCCACATACACTAATTTGTTTATTGTTTACAATCGTTATTTATGTGAAGCTATACTAATGTCTTCTAATGTTCATGTCTTAAATGTAATGTTGGGTGTGAGGGGTGGGGTAATGTTCCATAGGACTTTTGTATTTATGCAGCAATGACTAAAAAGTATGTGTTGCAGTATGCATTAGCCACAAGGTTTATCGTTTAATTTCTATGATTTGGGGTGTGTTATTGGCGGGTTAAAAGGGTTAAATTGTGGTAAGGCGGGATGAGTTGTGAAGCCATGGCGTGTGCACCGCAATCACACTTGACCAGCGGATGCAAGGTTATTTTGTGCATTTATTTCCCTGACTGGCAGGCTTCTCATACCTTTTACCTCGTCCTTCTACTCCATGCTTCTGGAACTCATGAGAACTTTCTGAGGGTGGGAACTTGCAGCCTAGGAACTACTATAATAATACCTATAGTGGAAGTGCACTGGGGCTGTTGGCAGCATGCAGAAGTTTTTTGCAATTAGGCTCGTGGAGGAACACAGAACAAACCAGGAGGTAATATAACTAAATGAACAGTAGAAAAAGAAGGGATGGTGGGGCAGGGCTCACCACCAATAGGGTAGAAGAGACTTTGAGGCATAGGGAAGAATGAGAGCAAGGTTGAACAAGTATGATAAAGCCACAGACTCTCAATCATAGAAGTAGAAGGAAAAACCGGAGAAGAAGCAGAAATGGACCAAAATAAAAAATAGTGATTTAAAAAAAAGAAAAACTCTTTCTCTTCAAACCAACATACATATGACGTGGCCGCTCAAGTTACAGTAAGATTGAACGAGTCATTGGGAGCGCACATACAAATGCACATTGAAGTGTTCACCCTCTCCCTCTCCTTCCTCCCCCCCCCGCCACCCTTGGGCTGGCAGTTAGGGCCCTCTTACTCCGTCGATGGGTTTTCTCTTACTTAGATCAGCTTTATTGCTCTTACTCCTGCTCAAAATGGCAGCTTTACTTTGATTCCCACTGCGATAAGCACATCTTTGACAGCCTCCAGTTGATAAAGTCTATTTCCTCCTATTGGTTAATTATGATTTTCAATATTATTGCGGTAAGTTAATTTTTATATTTTAATATTAAGGCCACGGCTCCTTGAAAAAAAACATCACGTGTAACTAGAACTGCACTCGGTAGAGTGCATACCTCCACCAGAACAAAAGAAAAGCAGAACGGCATTCGCTTGTGCGCCGCATACCTCTGCCAATCTGAACGGTTTACATTTTATATCCCACTGATAGGTTGGATCTGAATTCGGATCTTCACCAATATCAAATCAATTCTTCATTGTCACACATACAACCTCGTCACCAAGATTAATCCGAATCTATCCAAAACTTTGAGATATTGTGCTATATATTTTTGGCCCTATCTCTCAATGGTGAACAATCCGTTTAAAAATTATAGTATCCGGATCTTCTGTGGTGCCTCGAGGAGTTAGGTTTATTTATTTCTTCATCACTGTAAATAAGTTTGTGTTTCCCCACATCCATCTTTGCATCTGTTGACTTGCTTGGTTTTTTCCGTTCTCCGTGTTCCGCCCATCTCTTCTCCCTGTATCTCTTCCATCTATTATAAATTAACCCTTATAAAGGTAAGAAATGTTTTCCATCCTTCTGCCTCCCTTGCGTACTACCACCAAATTTGGTTCATTTGGGTGACTTTGGGGAATGGTATAGTTGTAGATTAATTTGATTGAACGCAGTTTAGTTAGAAACCTTTCAACCGTTCGGGGAACAAAGAACCCGCCACAGACGGCCTGTATTAATGGAGGCTATCTGACGCGACAATATTTCTTATGCATTCACTCTTTGTCTTGTATTTCTTCTTGTACAAGTTTCAGTTAAAATTCAGAGCGAACAATAGCTCTAATTCCACCGGCAAGTGGCAACCATTGTATAAAGAAATTTCTCAAACGGGATCATGAACAACCCAAGCTCCAGACGAAACTCCGCCTAGCTCGGTGATTTCCAACCTCAGCTCCACCCATCTTCGCACTTTAATCACGAATTGACATATTGTATGAAAAATCATGTTAATAAAATAATTCTAAGGACTATTACACTTGTCATTAATTACCTTGCCTTTTATACTTCATCTTATTAATATATCAACTTTAATATTAATTCATTTTTACTGAGAAAAGTTGTTGATCATTTGACTCGATCCGTATAATTTTAAACTGTATTGTGCGTTTGTGAGAATTGAAGGATTTTGAGGATGTTGGTGGGGAGCAGCGCCCTCCTTTGCCACGAGGGCATCGGCGTACTCATAGCCGAGCTTCGTATCAGCAACAGGCCCAGCGCAACCGTGCCATCGAGGAGCGGTACCATCACATGTTGCACCATCTTTCTACATTAGAGCTGTCTGTTTGATAATGATATCGAAGTTCACATTTTACCTTGTGTCATATTTGTAGTTAACAAAAATAAACCTGTATTTAACATGTGGGCTGCAGTATTCTTAATTGATTATGGTTGGACAAATGCCATGCCGAAGATGAAAGTTCTTGCTCACCTTTTTCTGTGTCTATTAGTCAGTCATTCAAAAATAAAATAAATACCAATACCAACCTGTTAGTGATCGTACCTGAGATATATTTTAATAGGTCATAGTAATCATACCTGATTCTCCTTTCCTTCTCTGGAAGACCCTTTAATAGCATGAACAAACGTTTGGCCACACCTGGTTTATTTATTTATTTTGAGCAGCTCGTGTTTCCACACATGACCACATTTCAACTTTATTGGCGCTGAGGAAGCGCCTCTAGCGAATGACTTCCAGCCAGTGTAACGCTAATTCCTGTCACAGGAATTCTGAGATCATATAAGTGGGCGTGGCAGTTCCTGATTGGTTCGTGTTGGGGAACGCCTTCTCGCTGCCGACGTGACGTAAATTCACGCACGCGCACTGGTGAAGCTTACTCGATCTTACTCGATCCCATATTACATGTACTTTCATTGCATACAAATTATACTTCCTCCTAGAAATTCCATGCCCGAACCTCAGCGCAATCCAAGAGGATTCACTTGTTTATATAATTGTTCAGCTCCACATAGCAAACTCGTATGAAAACGTCAAAAAGGGTAAGAAATGCATGACAATATATATTTTCCTCCCACAACATGGCAATTTGAAAACCTGAAATACCATGAATCTTGAAATGTGGTGAAAGGTGCTTTCTTCATGAGTTTAGACTTTTCAAGATTTGTATCTTATATACAACAACAACATGCATTTTAAAGCCATTTTCCCTGCTAGAGCGGGGGTTAGCTTATATACAATACTTTAATGTGTATAATGTATACAACACAACACAACATGCATTTTAAGGCCATGTTCCCTGCTAGAGCGGGGGTTAGCCTTGCGGTCCCCATGACAATCTTCTCCATTTTGCCCTATTTTCTGCATCTCTCCTTGTTAACCCCCTTGCCCGCATTTCTTCTTCCACCATCTTTAGCCAAGTCTTTCTCGGTCTTCCCCGTCCTCTACTTCCTTCTACATTAACTTCCATCACTCTTCTCAACCAGTCACTTTCATCCTTCCTCAATACATGGCCAAACCATCTCAACCTGTTCCTCTTCACAGCATCAATCACAGGCAATATTCCCATCATCTTTCGCAATTCATCATTTGTCTTCCTCTCTCTCAACGATACTCCGCACATCCATCGAACCATTCGCATTTCCACCCTTTCCAGCCTTCGTTGCTGCTCTACGTTCATTACCCATGTCTCGCTCCCATAAATCATAACACTTCTCACACATGCAGCATACACCTTTCCCTTCAGCTTCAGCGACACTCTCCTCCTCATCAGCACGCCACTCAGTTCCCGAAACTTCTTCCATGCACATCTCACTCGAGCAACCGTTGCCGAGTCTGATCCACCTTCTCCATTCAGCATGTCTCCGAGGTAGCAAAATGTTTTCACACCTTCCAGCTTCACGCCGTCTCCAAGATCCAACTCAACATTTCCTCCATCTGCAGCTCCCTCTGTGCACACCTTACATTTGAATGTAGCTGCCACACTGGTTAATGATCCTCTCAGACCACTACATTTTTGATGAACCCACTCAGCACACATTGTACATTGAATGGAGTTCACTCCGAAACCCTTCCTGCACACAGCACACGGCCACTTCCCAGTTATTTCCACCTCACCACATGCTTTACCACTTGCCATCACCTTTGTCTTTCCGATATTCACCTTCAGACCTTTTGTCTCCATACATTCCTTCCACTTGTTCATCTTTTCCTTCAGTCCATCCATACTTTCCGCAATCAACACCAGATCATCTGCATACAACAACTCCCACGGTAAACCCTCCTTTACGGTCTGAGCCAGCACCTCCATCACAGCTACAAATAGTAGTGGACTTAGTACCGACCCCTGATGCACTCCCACCTTCACCTCAAACTCACCACTGTTCCCGTCCTTCGTCCTTACAGCTATGCGTGCTCTTTTGTACATTGCCATCACTACTCTGATCAACCATTCCTCCACTCCTAACTTCCTCAATGCCCATGTCAATACTTTGCGTGGAACCCTATCGAATGCTTTCTCCAGATCAACAAACCCAAAAAACAACTTCTTCCTCTTATCCATGTACTTCTCCTGCAACTGCCTCACAATGAAAAGCGCATCTGTCGTTCCTCTTCCTGGCATAAATCCAAACTGCATTTCGTCGATCTTCACTTTCTTCCTTATCCTCCTCTCCAACACCCTTTCCAATACCTTCATTCCATGCTCCAATAACTTTATCGCTCGGTACGAGCCACACTCCAGAGGGTCACCTTTCCCCTTGTATAGAGGGACGAGGGTACTCAGTTCCCAATCCACTGGAATGCGGCCTTCTTTCACCACCAGATTACAGATCTCTGTCATTCTCTTCACACCCCAACTTCCTGCTGCCTTCAACATATCTCCCACAACTCCCGTCGGCCCTCCCGCTTTTCCACTCTTCATTGCTTTTATCGCTTCCTCAACTTCCTTCTCAGTTATCTTCTCTGCCGGTCCTAAAACTGGGTTACTCTCTATGTTGCCATCCCATTCATTCTCTGTATTCAACAGCATTTCCATATATCTTTTCCATCTTCCTTTAATTCCATCTGGGTCGACAACGATTTGTCCCACTTCATCCTTCAAGCAACTCACCCCCATCACATCACACCTCTCTTTCGCTATCTGCTTTGCAATCCTGAATACTGCTTTCTGACCCTCTTCCGAATCCAAGCGTTCTCCGAACATTTTCCTACATGCCTCCTGCGCCTTTGCTACCTCTTTCTTTGCAGCCTTCCTGGCTGCCTTATAACTTTCATGCTCTGCTGTTTCTGCTCCCGTACTCTTTGCCTTCTGCCACTCTTTGAACTTCTTCCTCTTCTCGTCAATCCTCTTTCCAACCTCAACATCCCACCACCATGTTTCCGAGTGCCTCGGTGGTCCTTTTGTCCATCCACATACCTCACCAACGGCTCCCAACAGACTAGCTTTCATTGACATCCAACCACTTTCAAGCTCAACCACATCATCCTCTACCCTACTCAGCCTCTCTTTTAATGCCTCCCTTACTGTCACCTCTTTCAACTTCCACACCTTCATTCTCGGTTGGTACTTCACCCGCCGAGCTCTCCTCGCACCTTTCACCCTTATGTCGCAGACAACCAAGTGGTGCTGTGAAACAGCCTCCTCCCCCGGGATCACCTTTGTGTCCCGGAGGTGCCCCCTATCTCGCCGACGCACCATCAGGTAGTCAACGGTTGTCGTCGACCCACCTGACGTGTATGTAACAAGCTTATTGTCCTCTTTCTGGAACTGAGTATTACAAATCAACAAATCAGCAAACTCCAAAATCCTTTCACCTTCTCCATTTCTCACACCATATCCGTAACCCCCATGAACTCCCTCAAAACCATCCATACTCCTTCCCACATGTCCATTCAGGTCTCCTCCCACCACAACAACTTCCTCATCTTTCACGTTTTCCATCAGCTTCTCTATCGCACACCAGAACTTGTCCTTCTCTTCATCGCTTCGACCAACCTGCGGAGCATATCCCGAGATGACGTTCACCAAGAGCTTTCCAATCATCATTTTCACCATCATCAACCTATCACTCACTCTAGTCACACTCACCACACTGTCTACAAACTCCTCAGAAAACAGGACACCAACACCATTCACGCCCTCCGGGCACCCTTGCCACACAAACTTGTATTTCTGTCCCTGCCTACCCTTCACCATTCTCACACCACTTCCCTTCCATCTCGTCTCTTGCACACAACATATGTCCACTCTTCTTCTGACCAATACTTCCACCACTTCTCCTGATCTCCCTGTCATTGTCCCCACATTCCATGTCCCAAACCTCAGAAACCAATCTCCACTTCGGGCTGCACCCTGCCCATATGTACTTGTGATTGTCATGGTTCTCTTTTTGAGGCAATGTTTTTTATGGCCGGATGCCCTTCCTGACGCCAACCCTCTTAGTCGTCTCTTACGACACGCAGGGATACGGTGTACCTATTCTGACCAGGGTACACACTGGGAAACGTTTAAAACATGTAAATTCTGGGGGGGGGGGGGGGGTGTCAGCATCACGGCTGGGGTTTAAACATATTCCAACAATATCCAAACAGAACGATGAAAAAACAATCTGGGAAAAGTCTCCAAGCGAGAACGTGGATTTGAGAAAGAAGGAGCAGAGGCGGAAGAAAACGAGATACAGGGGGCGGGGCACAAGTCGAGACGAGGAGGAGAGCGAACAAGCACGTGTCCGGGAGGAGAGAAAGAATCAATATATAATTATTTGTCTAGGGAGGTGAGGTGAGGGGGAGAAAACAAAATAAAAGAAACAAGCAATACAGCGAAGGAAATAACCCAAACCGACAAAACACCGACGGGGGGAGGGAAGCCCCAAGTCACCAGGCCGCGCACGAGGTACGACTCAGAATGTAATGTGTATAATGTATCTTATATACAATACTTTATAATCTCGTCTCTCCTGTCGCTCCACATTTTGGAGATTTAATCTGCCCAAACTATGGTTGACAAAGGTGCTTAGCATGCTTGGAATGTTCTAATGTTTGATATAGTGTGATTTTCTTGTGAGAGCGTCTTTGTAATAATTCTGAGGACCTAATTGTACAACAATGATTGTAGTCTGTTTATGTGATTGGGTGTGCAGTTGCGCTGGTGGAGTGGTTCCCACATGTGCCGCTGAAGCAAGCCGCGCTATGGCTGGTGACACAACTCTGGAAGAAAACTATGCTTTCGCTGGAATGTACCATGTTTTTGACCAGCACACAGGCAGTGCTGGTATGCAAAGTTCTGACTGTGGGTCTTGTTTATTTTCTGTACAGTGTCCTGCAAAAGTATTCACCTCCTCCAAAGTTTTCACATTTTGATGCCACCTGAGATTATTTAATAATGCTTTCAAATCAAATTTAATATATAGAGTCTCCACAAACTACCCCACAGTGATAAAGAAAAAATTGCAGATAAAATGTGTATAAGTTAGATGAACAGAGAAAATCAGATGATTCTCAGCTGCATAAGTATTCAAATGCTTTGCCTAATTAACCCTAAATCACTTCAGCAGCAAATAATTTGTTTGAAAGATTACAAAACAAGTGTAATATATTTCATCTGTACGTAATCAGTGGGTTAACCTAAAAATTAAGCTCCCCCACTTATCTAGGGAGTGTTAAGGTGGAACTCGCTTGGTCAACCAACAAGGCAAACATGAATACCAAGGAGCTTTCCAAAGAAGTCAGACATAAAGTGGTCGAGAAGAACCATTCAGAAGAGGGTTATAAGAAGATTTCAAAGTCGCGCATTATCACTTTGAATATGGTGGAATCCATTATTGAGGAGTGGAAGACGTATCATACCACATAGATAAAATGTGAATCATTCGTACTCAGATCAGGTCACTCATTCAAACTCAGCAGCCGGGCAAGCAGGAAACTGTTTTGGGATGTCACTGTAAATCCAATGATGACTTCGAAAGATCTGCAAGGCTCTTTGTCTGAAATGGGGGTCAGTGTTAATCAATCAACAATATCCCGTTCCCTTCACCAAGCTGGCCGCTATGGATAAGTGGCAAGAAAGACGGCATTAGTGAGAAAAAACGCATCTAAAACCTTGTATGGAGTTTGTGAAAGCATCTTAATGACTGGTAAGATGTTTTTTTCTTGTACATGCATTTTTGCACAAGATTTTGCATGTTTTTTTGCATGTTAAGCAGGCATGAGGAGAAAGGTTTTGTGGTCAGACAGACTAAAACAACTTTTTTGTCTAAATTCAAAGCGTTATGTCTGGCGCAAGCCAAACACTGCACATCATCAGTCAACACCATGCCTACTGTCAAGCATAGTGGTGGCAGCATCATGTTATGGGGCTGCTTTTCATCAGCAGGGATTGGCAAGCTAGTCAGGGTAAAAGGTGCTAAGTACAGGAGATCCTTCATGAAAACTTCTTTTGTCAGCCATGAATTTGAAAATGGGTAGGAGATTCAGATTTCAGCAGGGTAATGATCTGAAGCACAAAGTTAAAGCCACGTTAGAATGGCTGAATAAGAAGAAAACGAATGTTCTTGAGTGGCCCAGTCAAAGTCCTGACTTGAACCCAATTGACCATGTATGGCGAAACTTGAAGACTGGAGTACATCGACGATCCATATCCAACTTGGTAGAGCTAGAGCAATTTTCACATAAAGAATAGGCAAATATTTCACCATCTCACTGTGAAAATCTCACCACCGGATGTCCGGGTTCTCTACTGTTGTGCTTGTGTGCTTCACTCTCTCTCCCTATCTTGTCTTCACTCCCTTTGTTATATGTTTTATGTGTCCGTTTATGTTTTTTGTGTTTAATGTGCTAGCTCTTACATGAGCCTCGATCTTGTATACAAAAAATAAATAAAACGCCGGTAGAGACCTACCTAAAAATACTCATAGCAGTCATTTCTGCAAAAGGTGCTTCCACCAAGCATTGACCGAAGGGAATGAATACTTCAGCAACCAGTGAATCTTGATTTGTCCATGTTTTTCGCAGGTGTTCCTGACATGTAACCTCCTTCAACTATAACAGTGTTTAGTTTGATCTCTTCAGTTATTAGCCTCAGTTGGACTTAGTCCGAAACGGGGGCTTATGGATTGGGTCTCGTCTGTTTGTTTGTCCGTCTGTCCGTGCATCCGCAACCATATCTCGGATTGTTGCGAATTCATTTGCTCCCCTCCCCAATGGGGCTTTCTCCGCTAATGGGGTTGCGTGTTGAGGTGTATATCAGTGTTTAGATTGCTTTATCGTGGCATTTTTCCAAGGCTGCTTCTAAAACCTAAAGCATAATATTAATGTTATTGCATAACAAAATTAATACTAATAATATCTCCCACCCACCAAGGAGTGTTTCATCCTTGAACAAACGCAGTGTTCATGTTTATTAACTGCTTATCATGCCGTTTTGGTGGGAGCACCCCCTACCAAAAGTAAAAAATATTATAAACCACAAACACATTTGATTACCTTTTGAAACAGTCACTCCTGCTGTTTAACACTAAACTGAAAGGGAGGAAACCCAGGGGTGTGTTTAGTGACTTCGGAGCTAGCTAGGGTTTGCCAAGCCAGACGTTCCTTATCAACGGTTTTTAATGGAGGACTTGCTTGAATGCTTAAGCCACTTGGTGAGCGCTCTACAAGAAACTTGGTAAATTAACACACCCCTGATGTTCTTGAGTCCCGACCCTAAATCTACTATAATCTATATAACCTAGAGACGAATGCCACTTCCTGCCTCTCCATTAGGGAACCGGTGTACTGGTTCATCAAAATGTTGCATTATTGGTAGGGTTGAATACTTTTGCAGGCCACTGTATTTTCAATAAAGGAACTGGAAGAGTTTTGTACAAAGTAAGGTGAAAGGCCACCAACCCAAAACCAGTGAACAGCATAGAAGAGAATTGCAATAGCATTGAAGATGCAGGAAAGGAAAGTAAGATAAATCATGGAAATGGTGAGAATATTTCATCCATGCTTGCGGGTAGGAATGGGAGGATAAATAATATGGCAATGTGTTGTTGTCTTGAAATAGTGGAGGGTTGAGGACTACTCAGTGAGGAGATTCCCTGAATGAGAAGAGCACGGCAAAGGAGTGGAATTGAAAGCTTAGAACTAGGGAGAGTATTGAATTATTGGGTTCTGCACAAACGTATGTTGCCTGTACTGTAGGTTCTGGTTTTGGCAGGGAGCACACCCCAATCCCCATTTTAATTTTGTTTTGCTGATGCTGACCTATACTAGCCTTCACAGAGACTAGGATTCAGTTGAGAGAGACTGGCTGGAGGAGCAAGACCATAAGAGAGGTGCTCAGAAGTGTATGCGGTGAATACGTAGCATGCTTCGAGTCTGCTGCTGGTTGCGAGATAGCTCTGAGCTTGCTGCTACATTGAACTTTGCAAAGTTTCATCCATGGTGTGTAACATAAATGGATGACCTGTCTTTGATTTCCGTGGCCTGCAAGGGATTTTGATATGCAGCTATTTAATTTGAAATATGAATTCCATATGTCGTATTATAATTCTCTTCTTTAAAATTAGGTATCACTCAATGCAGCGCATTATGGTGTGGCCTTAATGTGGTGCTTGATTCACATCTCCCCTTTGCCTGGAAGCACCAAATTAATATTTTATTGGTTGTACATATAAAGCTGGAGAAAGCAGAATGAAATGAATTGAATGAATGATCGTTTTAAGGCCACTTCCCCCGCTGGAGCGGGGGTTAGCCTTGCGGGCCACATGACAATCATGGTTCCCTGTTTGAGGCAATGTTTTTATGGCCGGATGCCCTTCCTGACGCCAACCCTTGGTCGCCTCTTACGATGCGCAGGGATACGGTGTACCTATTCTAAACCGGGGTACACACCGGGATCATTCATCCCAGCAAGCTGGTACTCAATTTGCCGACCTCGGAAGGATGACAGGCTGAGTCAACCCCCCTGGCGTTAATTCGGCGATCGACCGGGATTCGAACCCAGGATCCCAGGATCCCAAGCCGGCACCCTAACCGCTAAGCCAACACCCGGCTTTCCTGGCCAACACCAGGAAAGCAGAATAATAAGATGAATTGTATATAATAATTTGTTTTCAATCATATTATGAAATAGTTTAAATCAATGAATAAGTGCATTTATGATTGCATTGTTGGTATATTCATTTCAATGAAAAACACTTCCTGAGGTATTTTCCAGTCAGGCATTGGCTTGTTCAGCAAATCTCTCAGACACTTTTTGAGCCTCTGACAGTTTATTTTCCTTTTGCTTTCTTTATTTTGATGACAATTGTCAGTGACTATCTCAAGCTTATAAAACATTGCACATGACTACTTTTGTTAATGGTGTTATCTATTTTACTTTATTTTCCACAATACGACACAGTTGGAAAGGTGCAGTTTGCCAATGGTGATCCAACACGCCTTGCTGCCAGCTCTGTGGATGGCCGTCTGTCCATCTGCACCCTCGGTCCTGCACCCAGTGTTTCCCACACATTACGAGGCCACACGGCACCCGTAACTGACTTTGCATGGTCCTTGTCCAATGACCTCCTGGTTTCTACATCCTTGGATGCTTCTTTGCGCCTTTGGTGCACTTCCACTGGGCGCTGCTTGCGTCGGATTGCTGATGCTGATGGAGCTGCTGTCTTGTGCTGCGCGTTTCAGCCCATGAACAACAACCTTGTTGTGGTATGTCAGCTTGTTGTACAGGATTTACAGGGTGGTTAAGCAAGTTGTGCTATTTGCTATGGTGAGTAATCTAGTTGATATGATCAGTGCATTGAGTGAGCTCGTTGCATCTTGCTGTGGTGAGTGAAAAGGTTGTGTTGATTTATGTGATGGCTGCGTTGATTTGGATTGATTAGATAGTTATGGTGTATGGTTGACTTAAGGGGGCACTATACACACAGGCAGCAGCAGAAAAAAAAGACAAAAAAAGTTTGTACGATGCTGCTAGGAAAGCTTCCGTTCAGGAAACAAAGATACGGGAAAATATTTCAAAGGCAAAAAGAAAAAAGGAGGAAAGCTTTATTGAAGAAGAAGGCCAAACATATGGTAGTGGGGAGTTTGGAGAGGCGTTTGTCCATCAACATACAAGTACAAGGGTGAAAAGAATGAAAAAACTTGCAAAGTGAACTCCAGATTCATGAAATAATGGAAAAACATTGTACGCAATTGTAATTTCAATGTATAGGAAACGGAATCCTGATGTCAATGGCCACTTACAGCAAATGTGTGTTTACATAATATTAGTTTACATTTTCCCCTATAACTTTGGAATTCTTAATTCTTTTCACTTCAAATTTGGCACAGATATTGATAATGACCCAACAAAGATATTAATAGAGTTTTATTGTATTATGACCTTGGGTTTTTAATTTAAAGGATGTCAATTCTCATTGGACGATTAATGGTTGCCATGGCAACACGAAATGCCAATTATACAAATGCATCAATTAAAATGTTTGTTTCCTAGTATTGTATAGATGTACCAAGTTTGAACGTAAATGGACTTGTCATAGAGAAGATATAAGCTGAAAAGTGGTAATTCATCATTTGTATGCATCTGGTTACCATGGTAACCATGCATAATATAATGCTATGTAATGTATACCAATGTAATGTTCATATATCAAGCAACATGTACATATATAGTTTTGCATATTTTCAATCAAGACATTTTATCAAAAAGTGCATTACTGTGATTCAGTGTTGTTTTTACTGTGTTCAGTGTAGTGCTCCCTTAAAACAAGAACTACCCCAAGGGCTCATACCAGCCATATTTGCTTTGTTGGGTTTTTTTTTTTAATCCAAGGCAGGAAATGGGCGACACAGTGTCCATGTCGTGAACATTTCAACGGGTCGCAGAGTACGAGGGGCGCCCAGCCGATTACCAGGCCGTGCTACGGCCCTCGCATTTGATTCTGCTGGCCACCTGCTTTGGGCTGGAGATGATCGAGGCTCCATCACGGCCTTCTTGTTTGACATGGCCATAGGTCTGGTGGATTGTTGGTGCATAACATTTACATTTTCCTGAGTTTATGTTTGTTTTGATCCCTACCAAACGTTTTCACAGATTAAAATTTCCCTCATTGCTTTGTCCTCAATTATACCCCTGATGCAGGGAAGCTAAGTAGGGCACGGCGTGTGCTGGTGGGTGAGGGCAGTGTAATCTCGAGCGTGGCAGCAAGGTCTTGGGTGAGCCGTGAAGCACGTGACCCATCCCTCCTTGTCAATGCATCTCCTGATTTGCTCCTGCTTTATCGGTGAGTTGAACACCTTACCTAAAACTCACCATATTTTCACCCGACTCTCAATGATATCTTCACTTTGTCTATTTCACTTTATTATGGTTATATTTACTCTTGTTTTATTTATTTTCGGTATTGTGTTTACTCTTTTCTATTTCCTCTTCAACATTCATCGTTCACCAGCGTGGTGGATTCTGAGGGGTCCCTGCAGCTCAGGCGGACATTTCCTGTCCACCAGCGCTCGCAGCCTGTTCGTAGCACCTTCTGTCCACTGATGTCGTTCAGGCAGGGTGCCTGTGTCGGTATGAATAATAAGGGTGCAGATGCCATATAAACAGCCAGAAACTATTTCTGGATGAGAATGGTTTGACCATTGATGATGGAAAACACTATTTTAAAAACTCTTCAAAGGTCTCATTATGGTGTTGCAGAGAGTTCTACAATGTTATTTTCTCAGGTTTCTTGAGGAATTAGTGTGACCTGAGATAGCTAGCGAATGACAAAAATAGGACGGGGTCTGAGGAGCAACACCAGATGCAAGATTGTATAAAATGGATAGCCCACCAAATTGCTTCCAGTGGAAGAGTAACAGTCCCTGGGAATATGCTCCCTGCCTTCAGATTCCAATGGTGTGAGAAGGCAATGTTTTCAACCATCTTAAGAAGGGCAGTGTGGGAAGCAGGAGCACCAGCTCAGAGCAGGGAGCCATACTCCATGGAGCTCTGTATGAAAACCTTGTACACAGTAATGATCCCAGGAACTCGTTTGAAGATATATGCCATAACAACTCAGAGCCATTGCTGACCCTCTCAGATTTTGCTAGAAAAATTCACCTTGGTATCTTTGGATCTGCTGAGTTCAAAAATGCTAGGCATTCTTGTAAAAAGATTTTCCCTTTGACCGGTGTCCTGGCAAAGGTCAACCTGAAGTGAAAAGTGCCCTTGACCAGAAATATCACCGTGGGCTCAACGTAGATGCCACCATCATGTGTAGCATCTCGTTTGACTCGTAATGAATAGAGCTTTCAACAAAAAAAATATATCAGGAGCCCCTATCTCACTTTTGGCAAGTTGCCAGACAAGGGAGTAATGACAAATTTGATTTCTCCTTCAGCCCAACCAGTTACCCTGTAGGCGATGCAGATCCTAAAATGGTGGTATTACCGTGAGAACCTTAGGGACCAGTATTCCAAATTTTGCGAAGCACTTTTGGTTTCAAGTCTCCCCACTGGTCATTAAACCCCTCTGACATTTGAGTCGTTTCAAAGAGTGGGAGACCACTCCTTACTGATAAAGGCTCACATCGTCAGCAAGAGGTGGACTCCCTCTCTCCCCAAGAGTTTAGCTGGCAAGCTTAGGTCATCTATCTATAATTCCAGTAATCTCTGTACGTTTGTACGTTTGTACGTTTGTCTGTCTGTGACCGCTGTTTCTCGACAACCACGGGTCCGATATACTTTTAACTTGCCAGGTATATTGCTGGGGACCCGAGGATGTGCCTTTTCAAGGTTTCATATTAATCGGACAATTACTTACCGAGCTATGTACAAAAAACGATTCAACCAATCAGAGAGCAGCGAACGATCGCGTGTGCCGGCGTTGCGAATGGACCAAACCATTCCATGTAAATAGAGGGGGGGGGTTCTGTGGTCGTTGCGAATGGACGAAACCATTTCATGTAAATAGAGGGGGGGGGGGATTGTCACTGTACTCGCAAGCCGTTCGCCGTTCGCTTTGGCGTTGCGAATGGACCAAACCATTTCATGTAAATAGAGGGGGGGGATATAATTTTAGATAGATATATAGTACGGGCATATATATAGTACGGGCATGCCCTAGTCATCTTAAATGCCAAGTAGTACCTCTTCACTGGAATAGTGTCTGTGAACCTTTGTGCCACATCAGCATTGGCTGCAAGGGTTCTGACCAATAGGGAGTGTCTGCCACTCATGCATCCTATTTGTTTATGAGGATTTTTGCAGCCGGAATATAAGACAATGCAGTTAAAATAGCTACTCCCGGAAAATAAAAACTCCTTGTAAACTGTGCAGAGATTGTCTTAATTTCTGGGAGTCCGAAAGGTCTAGGTCTGTCACATCCTCGTTCTCAGGTTTATTTTCATGACAGTGTTGTCCAAGCCATCCATGCATGTTGTTTACCAGTTATTGATCAACGATGTTTTAAATCTCATTTTATTGCAAGAAAAAAGATTGCTTGTGGAATAGCATGATACCACACATCGATAAATAATGACAGCAGTTGAAGGATTCCAAAGTGGTTCCTGGAAGTTATTACTTGTCTGCGAGGCAACATACAATCAAAAATGAAATCTGGGAGGCAACATACAAGGAAATAATCTGTCTATAAACATGAGAATAGAAGAAGAGGAAATGCAAAGAAGACGAAAGGAAAATACAGCAGTGAAACTGTTTATGCATGGTAAAATATATTTTCCAGTTCATATACGGGGACAAGAGACAACAACAGCACAACAACATGCATTTTAAAGGCCATTTTCCCTACTACAGCAGGGGTTAGCCTTGTGGTCCCCATGACAATCTTCTCCATTTTGCCCTATTTTCTGCATCTCTCCTTGTTAACCCCCTTGCCCGCATTTCTTCTTCCACCATCTTTAGCCAAGTCTTTCTCGGTCTTCCCCGTCCTCCACTTCCTTCTCCATTCATTTCCATCACTCTTCTCAACCAGACACTTTCATCCTTCCTCAACACATGACCAAACCATCTCAACCTGTTCCTCTTCACAGCATCAATCACAGGCTCTATTCCCATCATCTTTCGCAATTCATCATTTGTCTTCCTCTCTCTCAACGATACTCCGCACATCCGTCGAACCATTCGCATTTCCACCCTTTCCAACCTTCGTTGCTGCTCGACGTTCATTACCCATGTCTCGCTCCCATAAATCATAACACTTCTCACACATGCAGCATACACCTTTCCCTTCAGCTTCAACGACACTCCCCTCATCATCAGCACGCCACTCAGTTCCCTAAACTTCTTCCATGCACATCAAGGGGACAGGAGAGTCAGTTAATAATGAGAAAGTTGAATCTCTGCATCGGCCAGAGCTCCACCCCACCAGGAGGGGCATGTGGTAGGAATCGATAGCTGGAGATATGGCAATGGTGCAATAAAGGTACCGACAAATTGCTAACTGGTCAAAACCTGGAATTGCAGAGATGAAACAAAGAAATAAAATTTGCAGATCACAGATGTTTGTAAAGATACCTTGCACAGGGAGAAAATAGAACAGTACTTAATCTCATGTGTATGTTGATTTGAGAAACATGAATGGCAATATTAAGTGTGGCTTTTTCCATTTGTCTACCGTCTTTGCAGTGACTGGGAGTGAGGATGCCAGCGTTTACTTCTACGATGTGGCAGGGGCAGGTCGTGGTGTAGTAAATCGGCTTCTCGGCCATGCAGGCCCTGTATTGTCTGTTGCTTTCAGCTGTGATGAGAGTCTCCTGGCATCCAGTGACACGCATGGCACAATCATTGTCTGGAAACGAGAACCGCGCACACGTCTTGCACCTGCCTAAGGCATGTTGCTGGGGATGGGCCATGGCAAAGGCCTTGGTGGAAGTATGCGAATGTGTTTGCAGGCAGAACAGTATTTAAATGTTGGGTCATGGGTGGCTTGTAGGCCACAATTGCGGTGTGTTGCACCATTGTGGTATTGTAATTGTACTATGATTAAAAATGGTGTGACAAAAATTCAAATGATCAAATACTACAAAGGACAAATGTTACATGGATTATGTTGATTGATTTTTTCATTCATGGCTGTGGAAATGAAATGCATGGTACATGATTGTAAACACGGGTCTTGGTAATTCTGATTTGGCTGATAAGTTATTTCGTTCTCCTATAATTTTATACTTTTACATTACCTTCTCCCTGTATCCATGTATGTGTCTTCGCTGTTTAATTGATGAAGATTTACTTTTCTGCTTGTATTGTTCCTATTTGATAAGTATTTGTCTGGTTGCTGTGGCTTTCAATATTTAATGTGCACTTTTTATCCCTTGTCTGAATTGTAATTGGCATAAGGTTCTGAGAGAACTTTGAAGAATAAAAAGATATTTGTGAACTACAATGAGTGACAACCCAGGGTCGCCGAGCTCAGGGGATGGGTGGCTGCCGGGCTTGCCGTGCGCCTACCACAGAGCGAGAACAAGGAAATGTGGTCCAGGAGGAGGCCATTGGACCCATAATACCAACACCAGATTAACCAAGGAGAAAAAGACATAAATGTCATAACCCCCGTGGTTTTAGTATTTTTTGCTGTGCGGAGTTAAAGGCCACCAGTCGGCCATCTTTGGTCGGATTACAAAATGAAATCTTTTGCATATGTATACTCTCATGTACTGTCTTTGTGCCAAGTTTGAACAGAATTGGTCCTTGCATGTCTGAGAAATGGTTAGGGGGATGTTTAAGTAACAAAATGGCCACCAGCAGCCATCTTGAATCTGATCTAGAAAAGAAATGACATGCATATGTAATCCTTAAATTCATTATCTGTGCGCCAAGTTTGAACAAGACCGGTAAATGCATGTCCAAGAAATGGCTGATAATGTGTTCAATATCCGTTTTTACAACTAAAATGGCCGCCCATCTATGAGTCAGTCATCTTTGATCAGATCACAAAATAAAGTGAGGTGTACATGTGTGCCAACATGTACTGTGCTTGTGCCAAGTTTGAATAAAGTCAGACCATGCATGTTCAATAAATCATTGGGGACACGTTTAAGTAACAAAATGGCGCCAGTCAGCCATCTTGGATCTTGTCTGGAAATAAAAGGTCGTGCATATGCAAGCCACCATTCTTTATCTGTCTGACAAGTTTTAACAAGATCAGTAAAATGTATGCCGATAAATGGTTGAGGATGTGTTCAACTTAGAATTTTTTACAACTACAATGGCCGCCAGTCAGCCATATTTGATCGCATGGCGAAACAAAATTTATTTGCATAAGTATACTATCATGTATTGTCTTTGTGCTTA
The DNA here is from genome assembly GCF_964187855.1 of Myxine glutinosa. Lineage (NCBI taxonomy): Eukaryota > Metazoa > Chordata > Myxini > Myxiniformes > Myxinidae > Myxine > Myxine glutinosa. The sequence goes on along the minus strand of NC_136261.1, from coordinate 201,755,520 downwards.
GTTTGAACAACATCGGTCCATACATGCCCGAGATATGGTTGCAGACGGACGGACAAGGCCCAATCCATAAGCCCCCGTTTTCAGACTACGTCCAACGGTGGCTAATAAATCAGTCGAGTCAACGACTTAATTTCATTTGGGGAATAGGGATGAGAAAAGTGTAGCAGATTCAGGCATATCACCAGGACCAGGGAGTTAAAAATGAAACTAGAACGGAACTCGGTAGAGTGCATACCCCCGCCAGGCTGAACAGTTTACATTTTGTATCTCGCTGATAGGCCAGATCCAGATTCAGATCTTCACCATAAATCAAATCAATTGGTATTTGTTACACACCCAACCTGTCCACCAAGTTTCATCCAAATCTGTCTGCAGTGTTTTGAAATACTAGGGCATGCCCGTACGTGGGTGCCCGTTCCTTGCCAAAAAAAAAAAAAAACGCTACCCGTACGCTCTACCCCGCCCATACGCCCGTACGCCCGTAAACAAAAAAAACAACGCTCTTCGCTTCCGCCCTTCGCTCTGACTGAATTGGGAGAAATAATGCGCATAAGAAATCGAGAAATTATTATTTTCTCCGGAAGAAATCGAATTACGAACCGTAATGGCGCACGCGCTCGGCTCGGCTTGCTCTCACATCGGCCACGCCTACGCAACAACGCGTTCTGTGATTGGCTGCCGGAAGTGAAGTCTTCACTGTCCGGAAGGTCGCAAATCGCAGTTACGATGAATCGCAAATTAGTTTTAATTAGTTTTAAAACATAGTTTAACGCCAACATAGTTTGCCAACGTGAAATAAATGAATACGCTCTCAAATGTGCCGTCCGAGGCAGAGTCTGTTCGCCACGTTCGGCACACGTGATAGCTCGCTGCTCTCTGATTGGTTGAATCGTTTTTTGGACATAGCTCGGTAACTACTTCTCCGATTAATATGAAACCTTGAAAAGGCACATCCTCGGGTCCCCAGCAATATACCTGGCAAGTTTAAAGTATATCGGACCCGTGGTTGTCGAGAAACAGCGGTCACAGACATACATACATACATACATACATACACACAGAGATTACTGGAATTATAGATAGATAAGGCTCACAGTCAAACAGACAGACAAACAAGGTTGAAAACAAACTCCGTACACCTTCGTTTGCAGAGATAACAAGGAGAAAAATAAATGAAATGTCATATCTCCCGTGGTTTTAGTAATTTTGCTGAACGGAGTTAAAGGCCACCAGTCGGCCATCTTTGGTCGGATTCCCAAAAAAAATATTCTGCATATGTATACTCTCGTGTATTGTCTTTGTGCCAAATTTGAACAAATTCGGTCCATGCATGTCGAGAAATGGTTGGGGACATGTTTAAGTCACAAAATGGCCACCAGTCGACCAACTTGGATCTGATATTGAAACAAAATTATGTGAAATGTAATCCATCATTCAATATCTGTGTGCCAAGTTTGAACAACATTGGTAAATGCATGTCCGAGAAATGGTTGAGGACGTTGGCAATATCAGGTTGTTGTTTTTTTTTACAACTAAAATGGCCTCTCCTGGTATCAAGACCTATAATTTCTCGATCTCAAAATCTCACCCAAATTGTTTCCTCTCCCACTCATATTCCTGACCATGCTTCTGATGGAAATACTTGCTTGATCTCTTTTTGTGTTCTAATATTGATGATTGTGTTGCCAATGTTCTGTCTCCAATTGGTAACTCGGATCATTCCACCGTTTCTGTTTGTGTCTCTTACTCCTCATTCTCAACTCCAATGCATCCTTTTCACCTCACTGTGTTTCAGTTTGGGAAAGCTGATTGGGATGGATTCCGTTTATTTCTTGATGTGACATGGAACTCAGCTTTTTAGTCTAGGTCTTGATAAGGCTGTCGATGAAATATCCCAATGGATTGGCACTGGTATGGACATTTATATTCCCTCACATACTAGTGATAGGTATATTCCCATCCATTGTTCACTCTGGCTTGTGCATCAGCAATTGCTCATTGCAACCACTATTTCCAGCAGAACAAACTGCAAGGGTCTCTGGAGTCCAAATATCTGTTCCACAAAGCAATTAATCACTAAAAGTTATTGAGGTTGCCAAGAAGTAATATGCTGCTTCTCTAGCCAATTCCAATGCGACTCAGAGCTTGGCTCTCGGGACTTTTGGCAGATTGCCAACAGTGTACTCACCTGCAATAAATCTTGTATAAATCATCCTCGCTTTCATGTACCTGAGGTTGTTACTTCACCTGTGGATAAGGCTAACCTATTTTCAAATCACTTTGTTTCTAATTCTATCCTCAATGATCAGGGACACACTTCCTGATTTTCCATCTCGTCCAGACTGATATTTCTGTTGCATTTATCACTCCTAAGAAGGTTGCAAGAATAAATAGTGTTACGTTTGTAGGGGGTAGTGATACCATAGACCAGGTAGAGTGTATAGATTAGTTTGCTCCGACTGTCACGAAGAAGAACCCACCTCAATGTACTATAAGTAGGGATCCGGTCGACCATGTGTCAATTGTGTCATGTAAGTGTACCTTCGTCCCCATTACGAGGAGTGGAGTATGTTAATTAGCTCAGGGATTATGGTTAATTTATCCCCTGTATGTCGTTACCTTTGTACTTTATTCCTATGTCCTTTTTGGCACCACACCATAGACACTAGCCGCAATCGCCATTAAACACCCCAAATTAATAAAACCAACGGAAGCCAGGCATTAAGCACTGCCGCTGACAACCCTGACTTTGGAAGCACATGGGACGAAAGATTGGTGAGGCCACGCCCCGAGGAGCCGTGATTGGGCGGGGTTTGATTGACAGAATGGACAGGTAAGATGGAACTTGCCGATAGGGTCGGGACAGAGACGTGTTGAGATGACGTCAGAGCCTGAGCAACAAAAGACTGTTTTCTCGACATTTTGTCCTCTTACGCGTGGGGAGTTCAGAACGCTATGACAGGCCTTTTCCCTTTCTTGTGCCTTCTCGTGTTGGAGACCATCGTGAACGGTCGCGATTCCCTATTGCGCTTTTTCTCGTACGGGACCTCATACGAACGGTGACACGTTGCTCTCTGGCTCAAAGAAGCTCATCACGGACCGGCCGTATTCCGAGATCTTGCTGGTGGTCAAGCAGAGGCAGAGCTGCAGAACGAAGAGCTGCGGATTTCCAGACGGGAACGCCGAGTGGACAGGCGTGGCCCGTTCGATTTGCGCGCGAGGCCCGGAGTGAGTGCGACACACGGCGAGGCCTGGTTTTTGCTGCCCACACACTGTGCGGAAGAGCGAGTGCATTTTCCCGCGAAGCCCTGAGACTATTTTGACGAACCCTGATGAGATACCCTGGCCAAGTTGAGTTAAGTGCACACAGACGCCTATTTATTTTCAGTTATCCTTCCCTTTCGTCTGTTTTCAAGTCTGTCTGTGGGGACGTCCCAATTTAGGAATCTTAGTTTTATTTCGCCGTGTTTTGTTTTGTACCGGCAATTTCTTTAATAAAACCGGTATTTTTGTACAGTTTAATTCCGTTTTTGTTTGAGTTAATTTATTGCAGGGTTTGGAGACTGCAGGTGGGATTGAAAAGGTAAGCTCCGGTTTTCCTCTCCTCATGCTCCTCCCCCACGTATTCTCCGCTATATTTTGGAACTGAACGCCTCGGAGTAACAGCTCGTTTGGTCATCTGTGCTAACCTGAGGTGTTCACCACACAGGGTAGTCACACGACAATAGTACCCCAGATGCCTCAAAGCAACAACAACAACAACAACAACAGGCATTTTAAGGCTATTTCCCTGCAGGAGCGGGGGTTAGCCTTGCGGTCCCCATGACAACCTTCTTCATTTAGCCCTATTTTCTGCATCTCCCCTTGTTAACCCCCTTGCCCGCATTTCTTCTTCCACCACCTTTAGCCAAGTCTTTCTCGGTCTTCCCCATCCTCTACTTCCTCATACATTAATTTCCATCACTCTTCTCAACCAGTCACTTTCATCCTTCCTCAACACATGACCAAACCATCTCAACCTGTTCCTCTTCACAGCATCCATCACAGGCTCTATTCCCATCATCTTTCGCAATTCATCATTTGTCTTCCTCTCTCTCAACGATACTCCGCACATCCACCGAACCATTCGCATTTCCACCCTTTCCAGCCTTCGTTGCTGCTCTACATTCATGACCCATGTCTTGCTCCCATAAATCATAACACTTCTCACACATGCAGCATACACCTTTCCCTTCAGCTTCAACGACACTCCCCTCCTTGTCAGCACGCCACTCAGTTCCCGAAACTTCTTCCATGCACATCTTACTCTAGCAACCGTTGCCGTGTCTGATCCACCTTTTCCATTCATCATGTCTCCTCGGTAACAAAATGTTTTCACACCTTCCAGCTTCACGCCGTCTCCAAGATCCAACTCAACATTTCCTCCATCTGCAGCTCCCTCTGTGCACACCTTACACTTGAATGTAGCTGCCACACTGGTTAATGACACTCTCCAACCACTACATTTTTGATGAACCCACGCAGCGCACATTGTACATTGAATGGAGTTCACTCCGACACCCTTCCTGCACACAGCACTTGGCCACTTCCCAGTTATTTCCACCTCACCACATGTTTTACCACTTGCCATCACCTTCGTCTTTCCGATATTCACCTTCAGACCTTTTGTCTCCATACATTCCTTCCACGTGTTCATCTTCTCCTTCAGTCCATCCATACTTTCTGCAATCAACACCAGATCATCTGCATACAACTCCCACGGTAAACCCTCCTTTACGTTCTGAGCCAGGACCTCCATCACAGTTACAAATAGTAGTGGACTTAGTACCGACCCCTGATGCACTCCCACCTTCACCTCAAACTCACCACTGTTCCTGTCCTTCGTCCTTGCAGCTGTGCACGCTCTTTTGTGCATTGCCATTCCTCCAATTAATAATTAATTCCTACCAGTTTTAATGATTGAGTGAAAAAGACAAATACAGTGGAAGCAAGAAAAGGCAGGACTGGATAACTATCGAGGAAGAAGAAGCACAATAACGGACATGCGACTGCCTCTGATTAACGGAGTTGATTATTTTGAATAGAAATTGCTGAATGGAGATGAGAACTGGGGGTGGGGTGTCCTGTCTACTTAGGATGTGGTGGGGCATGTTGAGGTGGTCTGAGGCTAATCGTAGAGGATGTGAGAGTTAAACGATGAAGAGAGATTAACGTAACAGGTGGAATTGAAAGGAAACTTAAACGTCGTGTCTGGGATTTTAAAAGCTGCAATTTGCTTTGGAACGGAAAAGGGCTTTTAATCGCTCCAGAGGTGATGGTCGTGCTATGTTCGAGTTCATCATTTTAAAAATACTCCTCACCTCGATGCTGGAAACCTCTTTTCTTGAGCAAGTTTCTGCATTTATTTTGAGATTGTTGAATAATCATTGCACCAGAGCTCACGCCAATCACAATTACATGGAGTTGATGCTCCATTGCGGTTTATTTATTTACTTTATTGTTATTATTATTATTATTATTATTATTATTATTATTTAATTATACATTTCTCCTGGGACATCTTTGTGTGTACTGAACAGATCTGTGCACTGAGCCACGTGCTGAAGCGATCCATTGAGATCCTGCAAGCCACAGACCCACCCATTACGATTGGCGAGGAGTACGGAGCACACGAAGGACTCGTTCTTGTGTAAATCGTTTCTTCTTCTTTTTTCTTTTCTTTCTCGACAGGTTTTGGAGGTTATTCAATCTAACATCTGTGCCTCTTTATTCTCTGTTCACCCCATTACCCAGTTTGCTGCACCACGAATTGGGACTCGGGCGGCACTATGACTCTGTGCAACCAATGAGGGAAGGACAGGAGGATGATGTGGATGTGGAAGTGGAGGTGGATCGCTGTGATGGCCACAGCTGATCATGTGATGTGTCTAGTAGAGGGAGATGGTAAGCGAGTGTGTGATTGGGTAATCGACGGGGTATGGAGTTGTAAACGAGGACACTCCCTGGGATTGTAAAATAATATGGGTGGAGTGAATGAGCAGAGGATGGCAAAGTGGCAATCGGATGTAGGGATAAAGGAATGAGAAGGATAATAAGCAGAAAGAGAAGATAAATGAAATTGGGGAGACTAGAGCAGTTGCGAAAGAGATTAAAGAAAATGTAAGTGTGAGGGGAGAAAAGCAATGCATATTGATCAAGGGTGGACCCTGTTATGAAGGATGCCATTTTGTGTGGATTGGCCCCGAGCACCAATATAAATGTTTGGTTTGCGTTTTAGTGTAAAGTACACCGCCCCTATGCCAAATAATTAAATATCCTCCAGCGCGGCATTGCCGGGGCGCCTTAGGCACCCGGCAATACCGCCGTACAGCTCATCGAGACTGTATTTGGAGGGAGAGGTGTGCACTAATTGATTGATTAATTGCATGATTAAAATCGATGAAAGATTGTCATAAAATATTTTCTTAATCAATTGGCTAATGGCATAACTAAACCACTGGTGCTTCATCCGAAGATGTATCTTTCAGAAATTTAATTAAATAAGATATTAATAAAAAAATTCAATAATTAATTTATTAATCAATAAATAATTGATTAAATGATTAATCAATAAATCAAAAATATTCTTTATAGCCACATCACTTGGTCACTGTTGTGTCCAAATATTAGTTCCTCGCTCAAAAGGTGCCTGAGATATTGCCCAGATGAGAAAAAATAAATAAATGATTAATAATGAAAATAAATAAATAATAATCATAAAAAAATAAATCGTTAATCAATTGGCTAATAGAATACATAAAGCACCACCATTTCATCCGATCTGTAACTTAAAAAAATTAATTAACGAAGTCATTCATCGAACAATTAAATAATTGATCAATTAATTAATTAATCAATTAATCAAAAATACCCTTTACAGCCAAATCACTTGGTTATTGTCATGTCCAAATATTAGCTTCCCAGCTCAAAAGGTGCCTGATATATTGCCCAGATGAGAAAAAAAAGAAAAAAAGATTGATAATGAAAATAAAGAAATGATAATCATTTTAAAAAAAATCAATTGGCTAATAGAACACATAAACCACCACCATTTCATCCGAATCTGTAACTGAAAAAAAATTGTCATTAATCGAATAATTAAATAATTAATTGATTAATTGATTAATCAATAAATCAGAAATAGCCTTTATAGCCAAATCACTTGGTCATTGGCATGTCCAAATATTAGCTTCCCAGCTCAAAAGGTGCCTGATATATTGCCCAGATGAGAAAAAAAAGAAAAAAAGATTGATAATGAAAATAAAGAAATGATAATCATTTAAAAAAAAATCAATTGGCTAATAGAACACATAAACCACCACCATTTCATCCGAATCTGTAACTGAAAAAAAATTGTCATTAATCGAATAATTAAATAATTAATTGATTAATTGATTAATCAATAAATCAGAAATAGCCTTTATAGCCAAATCACTTGGTCATTGGCATGTCCAAATATTAGCTTCCCAGCTCAAAAGGTGCCTGAGATATTGGCCAAATGAGAAAGAAAATAAATAAATGATTAATAATGAAAATAAATAAATAATAATCATTAAAAAATTAAATTATTAATCAATTTGGTCAGAGAACACATAAACTACCACTATTTCATCAGAATCTGTAACTTTAAAAAAAAATTTTTTTTTACTCATTAATCGAATAATGAAATAATTAATCGATTAATTGATTAATTAATAAATCAAAAATAGCCTTTGCAGCGAAATCACCTGGTCATTGGCATGTCCAAATATCAGCTTCCTAACTCAAAAGGTGCCTGAGTTAATGGTCAGAAGAGAAAGGAAATTTGATTAATTAAATAAGTACTTAATTAATCGGTAATAATTAAATAACTCCTCAATTAATTGATTAATCAAAAAAAAAAATACCGTTTTTGAAAAAGGACTTGCTCACTATTGTGCCGAAATCTCAGCTTCCTAGCTTAAAGGATGGCTGAGATATCGTCCGGACAAACAAACAAGAAAACAAGAAACCAGAGTGAAAACTGAGTACTCTCTTTCAGCGTGCGTCACTGCCGAGCCCCCTTTGGTGCCCGGCAATGACGATTTGCAATGCCTGGAGATGGCATAGGAAAGGAGCGGTGTACAACAAACAAGAAAGAAACCATAGTGAAAACTGAGTACTCTCTTTCAGCGTGCGTCACTGCCGAGCCCCCTTCGGTGCCCGGCAATGACGATTTGCAATGCCTGGAGATGGCATAGGACAAGGTCAGGATGATCACAAGAAATGATCAGGTGAAACCATCCCTGCATCTTTCTTTGAATAATGGCTGTTCCTCGAAAAGGCAAAGTTATATCGAACACACACACACACACACACACACACACACACACACACACACACACACACACACACACACACACACACACACACACACACACACACACACACACACACACACTTGCATGATTAAACAACTTATATATGGGCACCCTCCACTTGGGCCACTGAGATGATGATGACTGTTTGGGTGATGACTTTCATGCAATGGGTTGAAAGTATATATTGCCAATGGCAATTATATTTTCACGGTAACCAACGTTACGGTTTCCAATACTGGAGGGAGGAATGTACAGCTGACATCAGCAAAAGTGGAGAGTGCGCATGCATGAATAAAGAAAGGTGGTTATGGATTCTACTCTTCTGAGTTTGATCGACTTGGGTAATGTAGACTGGAATTTTCGGTGTATTTACCTGTCCTGTGTACCACACAAAAAACACTTATTACATGAGAAGCCTTATTACCCCACACACTCGAAGCGAAAAGCTTATATGTTTATTATCAGTTTATGGTCATCAGTTTATCATCGAGGAACAGCTCATTTAAATCGAATGTTATACTTTGAACATGATAAGCAAATAAGACTTTTAACATGAATTAGTGTAATATGTGTAATATGTGTTGTTTTATTTTGTACAAACTATAAGTACACAGTTTGATGAAACACGTTTCTGCATTAGAATAGTGATTTTGATTTTAAACAATGTTCAAAACGTGCTCAGAACAAGCTTTTGTGCAAACAACACTTCAAATGGATTAGAACTCCAGCTTTGAATGCCTGAAATGTGTGTGTCATGCATTGGCCTCTAGTTACATATGAAGACACACCAAACGTGAGACGAAAAGGTAATCAGTAATGATGTTCTGCCAGTGATGATATTGTACACCGCTCCTTTCCTATGCCATCTCCAGGCATTGCAAATCGTCATTGCCGGGCACCAAAGGGGGCTCGGCAGTGACGCACGCTGAAAGAGAGTACTCAGTTTTCACTCTGGTTGTTTGTTTGTTGTACACCGCTCCTTTCCTATGCCATCTCCAGGCATTGCAAATCGTCATTGCCGGGCACCAAAGGGGGCTCGGCAGTGACGCACGCTGAAAGAGAGTACTCAGTTTTCACTCTGGTTTCTTGTTTGTTTGTTGTACACCGCTCCTTTCCTATGCCATCTCCAGGCATTGCAAATCGTCATTGCCGGGCACCAAAGGGGGCTCGGTAGTGACGCACGCTGAAAGAGAGTACTCAGTTTTCACTCTGGTTTCTTGTTTGTTTGTTTTCTTGCTTTCTTTCTTGGTTGTCCGGACGATATCTCAGCCATCCTTTGAGCTAGGAAGCTGAAATTTCGGCACAGTCGTGAGCAAGTCCTTTGTCAAATACGGTATTTTTTGTTTTTTGAATAATCAATTAATTGAGGAGTTATTTAATTATTAGCGTTTAATTAAGTACTTATTTAATTAATTAAATTTCATTTCTCTTCTGACCATTATTAACTCAGGCACCTTTTGAGTTAGGAAGCTGACATTTGGACATGCCAATGACCAGGTGATTTGGCTGCAAAGGATATTTTTGATTTATTAATTAATCAATTAATCGATTAATTATTTAATTATTCGATTAATGACCCAAAAAAATTTTTTTTTTAAGTTACAGATTCTGATGAAATAGTGGTAGTTTATGTGTTCTCTGACCAAATTGATTACCAATTTAATTTTTTTATGATTATTATTTATTTATTTTCATTATTAATCATTTATTTATTTTCTTTCTCATTTGGCCAATATCTCAGGCACCTTTTGAGCTGGGAAGCTAATATTTGGACATAAGTGACTAAGTGATGTGGCTATCAAGGATATTTTTGATTTATTGATTAATCATTTCATCTATTAATTATTTATTGATTAATCGATTAATTATTTATTGAGTAATCAATTAATTATTTAATTTTTTATAAATGACTTATATAATTAAATTTCTAAAAGATACATCTTCGGATGAAGCACTAGTGGTTTAGTTATGCGATTAGCCAATTGATTATGAAAATATTTTGTGATAATCTTTTATTGATTTTAATTATACAATTAATCAATCAATTAGTGTACACCTCTCCCTCCCAATGCAGCCTCAATGAGCTGCACTGCGGTATTGCCGGGCGCCGGAGGCGCCCCGGCAATGCCGCGCTGCAGCATATTTAATTATTTGGCATGGGGCGGTGTACTTTGAATGTATGTGTACTTGTTTGTTTTCTTTCTTGGTTGTCCGGACGATATCTCAGCCATCCTTTGAGCTAGGAAGCTGAAATTTCGGCACAGTAGTGAGCAAGTCCTTTGTCAAATACGGTATTTTTTGTTTTTTGAATAATCAATTAATTGAGGAGTTATTTAATTATTAGCGTTTAATTAAGTACTTATTTAATTAATTAAATTTCATTTCTCTTCTGACCATTATTAACTCAGGCACCTTTTCAGTTAGGAAGCTGATATTTGGACATGCCAATGACCAGGTGATTTGGCTGCAAAGGATATTTTTGATTTATTAATTAATCAATTAATCGATTAATTATTTAATTATTCGATTAATGACAAAAAAAATTTTTTTTTTTAAGTTACAGATTCTGATGAAATAGTGGTAGTTTATGTGTTCTCTGACCAAATTGATTAATAATTTAATTTTTTTATGATTATTATTTATTTATTTTCATTATTAATCATTTATTTATTTTCTTTCTCATTTGGCTAATATCTCAGGCACCTTTTGAGCTGGGAAGCTAATATTTGGACATGAGTGACCAAGTGATGTGGCTATCAAGGATATTTTTGATTTATTGATTAATCATTTCATCTATTAAGTATTTATTGATTAATCGATTAATTCTTTATTGAGTAATCAATTAATTATTAATTTTTTTATAAATGACTTATTTAATTAAATTTCTAAAAGATACATCTTCGGATGAAGCACCAGTGGTTTAGTTATGCGATTAGCCAATTGATTATGAAAATATTTTGTGATAATCTTTTATTGATTTTAATTATACAATTAATCAATCAATTAGTGTACACCTCTCCCTCCCAATGCAGCCTCAATGAGCTGCACTGCGGTATTGCCGGGCGCCGGAGGCGCCCCGGCAATGCCGCGCTGCAGCATATTTAATTATTTGGCATGGGGCGGTGTACTTTGAATGTATGTGTACTTGTTTTCTTTCTTGGTTGTCCGGGCGATATCTCAGCCATCCTTTGAGCTAGGAAGCTGAAATTTCGGCACAGTAGTGAGCAAGTCCTTTGTCAAATACGGTATTTTTTGTTTTTTGAATAATCAATTAATTGAGGAGTTATTTAATTATTAGCGTTTAATTAAGTACTTATTTAATTAATTAAATTTCATTTCTCTTCTGACCATTATTAACTCAGGCACCTTTTGAGTTAGGAAGCTGATATTTGGACATGCCAATGACCAGGTGATTTGGCTGCAAAGGATATTTTTGATTTATTAATTAATCAATTAATCGATTAATTATTTAATTATTCGATTAATGACAAAAAAATTTTTTTTTTTAAAGTTACAGATTCTGATGAAATAGTGGTAGTTTATGTGTTCTCTGACCAAATTGATTAATAATTTAATTTTTTAATGATTATTATTTATTTATTTTCATTATTAATCATTTATTTATTTTCTTTCTCATTTGGCCAATATCTCAGGCACCTTTTGAGCTGGGAAGCTAATATTTGGACATGAGTGACCAAGTGATGTGGCTATCAAGGATATTTTTGATTTATTGATTAATCATTTCATCTATTAATTATTTATTGATTAATCGATTAATTATTTATTGAGTAATCAATTAATTATTTAATTTTTTATAAATGACTTATTTAATTAAATTTCTAAAAGATACATCTTCGGATGAAGCACTAGTGGTTTAGTTATGCGATTAGCCAATTGATTATGAAAATATTTTGTGATAATCTTTTATTGATTTTAATTATACAATTAATCAATCAATTAGTGTACACCTCTCCCTCCCAATGCAGCCTCAATGAGCTGCACTGCGGTATTGCCGGGCGCCGGAGGCGTCCCGGCAATGCCGCGCTGCAGCATATTTAATTATTTGGCATGGGGCGGTGTACTTTGAATGTATGTGTACTTGTTTTGAGTATTTTTTGATTTCTCAAGCCATTGAAAGTATTTGATTGACCTGTTTAAGGCCATTTTTGAGGCCTACCCAACAATCTGCCTTCAGTTACGGCCATATTTGTAGTGACGTCTACTTCCCACATCACCTGCCCAAAGCCAGGTTTACAGAGAAGAGCGTGAACCGACACATTATCCGAGATTTTTTTTAAAGAGTAAAACCACATTCTCCTGTCTTCTTTGCTTGGAACAGTTGACATTCACTCCTTACCTTAAACATACACATGTAACCTATACAGTACTATAAGAGAGTCCTTTATCTGTCTGCCTGTCTGTGTGTGTCGCCATTTTTCTCAGAGATGGCTGAACAGATCTTCATCAAACTTTCAGAGGTTCTTCAATGAGTGCCTGGGAGTGTTTGAAACGAAAAGAAATTTGAAACTTTTGGGGGAAAAAAACGTTTAAAAAATCGTTCCATTGTGCCTAAGCTTTTGTAACTATGTGAAAGGTGATACAGCAAGGAGTAAATTATCCCCGGCCCCATTCCTCATTTGGTTTAGGGAAGTCTTTTAGGCCCCCACAAAAATGGACTGGACAACACTGGGTATCCTGAGCTGCTAGTACAAGATAAAGTGTAAAAGAACAGGTGAAGAATATACAGTATTTCGTGCCTTAATCAAACAAACTACTGCCCCATCACCTGCAAACGTAACGATACATGAGGCCATTTGATTGTGTGCGGAAAACGAATCGCTCAAATAAATTTTGTTTACAATCAGGGTGTTCATTTTATTCTCGCAGGGCACGAACATTGAAAGCATGTTTGGGCACAAAATTTGATCGATTTGTAATCAACAAGAACCACACCCTTCAGCTGAAATCTCAACCTCGACATTCCGTTGGCCTTTTATAATCCGTCAATAAGGAGGAGGATGAAGGTAATGTCAGACCGGTTTCACCGGATTGGTGACCTCTGTCGCAGTTATGAATTTACTGGTGACCTCTGTCGCAGTTATGAATTTACTGGTGACCTCTGTCGCAGTTATGAATTTAATGGTGACCTCTGTCGCAGTTATGAATTTACTGGTGACCTCTGTCGCAGTTATGAATTTTTGGGGGAGATTTGTCACAGTTTTGAATTGATTGGTGAAATTTGTCACAGTTATGAATTTATTGGTGACCGCTGTCAAAGTTATGAATTTATTGGTGAAATTTGTCACAGTTATGAATTTATTGGTGAAATTTGTCGCAGTTATTAATTTATTGGTGACATTTGTAGCAGTTACGAATTTATTGGTGACCTTTGTCACAGTTATGAATTTATTGGTTACCTTTGTCGCAGTTATGAATTTATTGGTGACATTTGTCGCAGTTATGAATTTATTGGTGACCTTTGTCGTAGTTATGAATTTATTGGTGACCTTTGTCATAGTTATGAATTTATTGGTGACCTTTGTCACAGTTATCAATTTATTGGTGAAATTTGTCGCAGTTATTAATTTATTGGTGACATTTGTCACAGTTATGAATTTATTGGTGACCGTTGTCACAGTTATGAATTTATTGGTTACCTTTGTCGCAATTATGAATTTATTGGTGACATTTGTCGCAGTTATGAATTTATTGGTGACCTTTTTCGTAGTTATGAATTTATTGGTGAAATTTGTCACAGTTATGAATTTATTGGTGAAATTTGTCGCAGTTATTAATTTATTGGTGACATTTGTCACAGTTATGAATTTATTGGAGACCTTTGTCGCAGTTATGAATTTATTGGTTAGCTTTGTCGCAGTTATGAATTTATTGGTGAAATTTGTCACAGTTATGAATTTATTGGTGACCTTTGTCGCAGTTATGAATTTATTGGTTACCTTTGTCGCAGATATGAATTTAAGGGTGACATTTGTCATAGTTATGAATTTAATGGTGACCTTTGTCACAGTTATGAATTTTTGGTAGATTTGTCACAGTTATGAATTTATTGGTAGGTTTGTCACAGTTATGAATTTATTGGTGACCTTTGTCATAGTTATGAATTTATTGGTGACCTTTGTCACAGTTATGAATTTATTGGTGATCTCTTTCACAGTTATGAATTTATTGGTGACCTCTGTCACAGTTATGAATTTATTGGTGACCTCTGTCGCAGTTATGAATTTATTGGTGACATTTGTCACAGTTATGAATTTATTGGAGACCTTTGTCGCAGTTATGAATTTATTGGTTGCCTTTGTCGCAGTTATGAATTTATTGGTCACATTTGTCGCAGTTATGAATTTATTGGTGACCTTTGTCATAGTTATGAATTTATTGGTGACCTTTGTCATAGTTATGAATTTATTGGTGACCTTTGTCACAGTTATGAATTTATTGGTACGTTTGTCACAGCTATGAATTTATTGGTGACCTTTGTCATAGTTATGAATTTATTGGTGACCTCTGTCGCAGTTATGAATTTATTGGTGAAATTTGTCGCAGTTATGAATTTATTTGTGAAATTTGTCGCAGTTATTAATTTATTGGTGACCTCTGTTGCAGTTATGAATTTATTGGTGAAATTTGTCACAGTTATGAATTTATTGGTAAAATTTGTCGCAGTTATGAATTTATTGGTAAAATTTGTCGCAGTTATGAATTTTTTGGTGACCTATGGTGCAGTTATGAATTTATTGGTGACCTTTGCCGCAGTTATGAATTTATTGGTGACCTTTGCCGCAGTTATGAATTTTTTGGTGACCTTTGTCATAGTTATGAATTTATTGGTGACCCTTGTCATAGTTATGAATTTATTGGTGACATTTGTCACAGTTATGAATTTATTGGTGACATTTGTCGCAGTTATGAATTTATTGGTGACCTTTGTTGTAATTGTGAATTTATTGGTGAACTTTGTCGCACTTATGAATTTATTGGTGACATTTGTTGCAGTTATGAATTTAGTGGAGACATTTGTCGCAGTTTTGAATTTATTGGTGATATTTGTCACAGTTATGAATATATTGGTGACCTTTGTCGCAGTCATGAATTTATTGGTGAAATTTGTCGCAGTTATGAATTTATTGGTGACATCTGTTGCAGTTATGAATTTATTGGTGAAATTTGTCACAATTATGAATTTATTGGTGAAATTTGTCACAGTTATGAATTTATTGGTGACCTCTGTCGCAGTTATGAATTTATTGGTGAAATTTGTCACAGTTATGAATTTATTGGTGACATTTGTCGCAGTTATGAATTTATTGGTTAGCTTTGTCGCAGTTATGAATTTATTGGTGAAATTTGTCACAGTTATGAATTTATTGGTGACCTTTGTCACAGTTATGAATTTATTGGTTACCTTTGTCGTAGTTATGAATTTATTGGTGACCTTTGTCACAGTTATGAATTTATTGGTGACCTCTGTCGCAGTTATGAATTTATTGGTGACCTCTGTCACAGTTATGAATTTATTGGTGACCTTTGTCGTAGATATGAATTTATTGGTGACCTTTGTCATAGTTATGAATTTATTGGTGACCTTTGTCACAGTTCTGAATTTATTGGTACGTTTGTCACAGTTATGAATTTATTGGTGACCTTTGTCGTAGTTATGAATTTATTGGTGACCTCTGTCGCAGTTATGAATTTATTGGTGACCTCTGTCACAGATGTGAATTTATTGGTGACATTTGTCACAGTTATGAATTTATAGGTGACATTTGTCGCAGTTATGAATTTATTGGTGACATTTGTCGCAGTTATGAATTTATTGGTGACATTTGTCACAGTTATGAATTTATTGGTGACCTCTGTTGCAGTTATGAATTTATTGGTGACCTCTGTCGCAGTTATGAATTTATTAGTGACCTCTGTCACAGTTATGAATTTATTGGTGAAATTTGTCACAGTTATGAATTTATTGGTGACCGCTGTCACAGTTATGAATTTATTGGTGAAATTTGTCACAGTGATGAATTTATTGGTGAAATTTGTCACAGTTATTAATTTATTGGTGACATTTGCAGCAGTTATGAATTTATTGGTGACCTTTGTCACAGTTATGAATTTATTGGTTACCTTTGTCGCAGTTATGAATTTATTGGTGACATTTGTTGCAGTTATGAATTTATTGGTGACCTTTGTCGTAGTTATGAATTTATTGGTGACCTTTGTCGTAGTTGTGAATTTATTGGTGACCTTTGTCTCAGTTATGAATTTATTGGTGACCGTTGTCGCAGTTATGAATTTATTGGTTACGTTTGTCGCAATTATGAATTTATTGGTGACATTTGTCACAGTTATGAATTTATTGGTGACCTTTTTCGTAGTTATGAATTTATTGGTGAAATTTGTCACAGTTATGAATTTATTGGTGAAATTTGTCGTAGTTATTAATTTATTGGTGACATTTGTCGCAGTTATGAATTTATTGGTGACCTTTGTCGCAGTTATGAATTTATTGGTTAGCTTTGTCGTAGTTATGAATTTATTGGTGACCTTTGTCATAGTTATGAATTTATTGGTGATCTCTTTCACAGTTATGAATTTATTGGTGACCTCTGTCACAGTTATGAATTTATTGGTGACCTCTGTCGCAGTTATGAATTTATTGGTGACATTTGTCACAGTTATGAATTTATTGGTGACCTTTGTCGCAGTTATGAATTTATTGGTTACCTTTGTCGCAGTTGTGAATTTATTGGTGACATTTGTCACAGTTATGAATTTATTGGTGACCTTTGTCATCGTTATGAATTTATTGGTGACCTTTGTCGTAGTTATGAATTTATTGGTGACCTTTGTCACAGATATGAATTTATTGGTACGTTTGTCACAGTTATGAATTTATTGGTGACCTTTGTCGTAGTTATGAATTTTTTGGTGACCTCTGTCGCAGTTATGAATTTATTGGTGAAATTTGTCGCAGTTATGAATTTATTGGTGAAATTTGTCGCAGTTATTAATTTATTGGTGACCTCTGTTGCAGTTATGAATTTATTGGTGACCTCTGTCACAGTTATGAATTTATTGGTGACATTTGTCGCAGTTATGAATTTATTGGTGACCTAGGTCACAGTTATGAATTTGTTGGTGACCTTTGTCGCAGTTATGAATTTATTGGTGACCTCTGTCGCAGTTATGAATTTATTGGTGACATTTGTCGCAGTTATGAATTTATTGGTGACCTTTGTCGCAGTTATGAATTTATTGGTTACCTTTGTCGCAGTTGTGAATTTATTGGTGACATTTGTCACAGTTATGAATTTATTGGTGACCTTTGTCATCGTTATGAATTTATTGGTGACCTTTGTCGTAGTTATGAATTTATTGGTGACCTTTGTCACAGATATGAATTTATTGGTACGTTTGTCACAGTTATGAATTTATTGGTGACCTTTGTCGTAGTTATGAATTTATTGGTGACCTCTGTCGCAGTTATGAATTTATTGGTGAAATTTGTCGCAGTTATGAATTTATTGGTGAAATTTGTCGCAGTTATTAATTTATTGGTGACCTCTGTTGCAGTTATGAATTTATTGGTGACCTCTGTCACAGTTATGAATTTATTGGTGACATTTGTCGCAGTTATGAATTTATTGGTGACCTAGGTCACAGTTATGAATTTGTTGGTGACCTTTGTCGCAGTTATGAATTTATTGGTGACCTTTGTCGCAGTTATGAATTTATTGGTGACATTTGTCGCAGTTATGAATTTATTGGTGACCTTTGCTGCAGTTATGAATTTTTTGGTGACCTTTGTCGTAGTTATGAATTTATTGGTGACCTTTGTCGCAGTTATGAATTTGTTGGTGACCTCTGTCACAGTTATTAATTTATTGGTGACATTTGTCATAGTTATGAATTTATTGGTGACATTTGTCACAGTTATGAATATATTGGTGAGCTCTGTTGCAGTTATGAATTTATTGGTGACATTTGTCACAGTTATGAATTTATTGTTGACATTTGTCGCAGTTATGAATTTATTGGTGACCTTTTTCGTAGTTATGAATTTATTGGTGAAATTTGTCACAGTTATGAATTTATTGGTGAAATTTGTCGCAGTTATTAATTTATTGGTGACATTTGTCGCAGTTATGAATTTATTGGTGACCTTTGTCGCAGTTATGAATTTATTGGTTAGCTTTGTCGCAGTTATGAATTTATTGGTGACATTTGTCACAGTTATGAATTTATTGTTGACATTTGTCGCAGTTATGAATTTATTGGTGACATTTGTCGCAGTTATGAATTTTTTGGTGACCTCTGTCATAGTTATGAATTTATTGGTGACCTTTGTCGCAGTTATGAATTTATTGGTGACATTTGTCGCAGTTATGAATTTATCGGTGACATTTGTCGCAGTTATGAATTTATTGGTGGCATTTGTCACAGTTATGAATTTATTGGTGACCTCTGTCACAGTTATGAATTCATTGGTGACCTCTGTTGCAGTTATGAATTTATTGGTGACCTCTGTCGCAGTTATGAATTTATTAGTGACCTCTGTCGCAGTTATGAATTTATTGGTGAAATTTGTCGCAGTTATGAATTTATTGGAGAAATTTGTCGCAGTTATGAATTTATTGGTGACCTCTGTTGCAGTTATGAATTTATTGGTGACCGTTGTTGCAGTTATGAATTTATTGGTGACCTTTGTCGCAGTTATGAATTTATTGGTTACCTTTGTCGTAGTTATGAATTTATCTGCCACTAACTTACATTGCTGGCCAATCTGGATTTAATTTGCTAAATCCTGAGTTCCTTGTCCACATAAACGTGTTTATTGAGGGCATATCATTATTAAACATCAATACAGGAAAGTATATTTAATCCCACGTTTCCCCCCATCCAACTTCCCTATTTTTTTTATCGTCATCTCTCCCTTTTCTTCATCCACTTCTACCTCATTCTGATTCCCTACACAACACAAAGATTGACCTAGATTGGACAGGTCGCCAGCTTTAAAAGAAAAAGTCATCAACATCAATGCACCATATCTCTTTGCAGAGCATTAATGCTGTCAATGCAGGCTATGCCAGGTGGTTTGCCTTTCTAGCAGTCGGTCAGAGCAGGAATTAGTAATTTGTTGAGGGTGGTTGCGATAACTCGCTGATTCTCTTTGAAACGCACCATGCGATCTTTGACGTCCACCCACTAATGCTGGCAGACGGGATGCCCATGTCAACTTCTATCCGAGGGCAGCACACACATTTATGACTGATCTGTCTGTCTGCGAAACACCAGGATGATAGTTTATAGCTGGGGCCGAGATTCTAACCCAGGTTAGACAGCTCAGTGTGCATACCTCCAGCCTATCCTACCAGCCCAACCTGTTTGATTTTTCAATAAAAGGAAATGAGAGATGAGAAAGGAGTGGCCGGATGTGTGTGGGGAGAGCTCTGGACAAACAATGCGTGTGGAAAAGAATGGAGGGTGGGTGGGAGCAGGGGAGGATACATCGGGTGGACAAGATGGATACAGAAGGAAACTCCAAGGAGGGAAAACTGGAAATTTGGAAGGACGAAGAAATGGGGTAGTGTGGGGGCTGGTGGGAGCGGGTGGTGGTAGTGGGGGTGTGGTGTGATGGGGTAGGGGTGGTGGGGTAGGGGGTATGTTGGGGTGAGTGGTGGTAGGAGGTGTGGTGGGGTGAGGGGTGGCAGGAGAGGTGAGGGGTATTAGGGTGTGGTGTGGTGAGGGGTGGTAGGGGGTATGGTGGGGTGAGGGGTGGTGGGGCAGGGGGGTATGTTGGGGTGGTCGGGGGTGTGGTGAGATGAGTAGTGGATGTGGTGGGTGTGGTGGGGTGGTAGGGTGTGTGGTGGGGTGAGGGGTGATTGGAGGTGTAGAGGGGTGGTAGAAGGGGTGTTGGGGTGTGGTGGGTTGAGAGTTGGGGGTGTAGTGGGGTCAGGGGTCATAGGGGGTGAGGGGTGGGGTGACGGGTGGTAGGGGTGATGGGGGGTGGGGTGGGGTGAGGGGTGGTAGGTTAGGGGGGGTATGTTGGGGGTGAGGGGTGGTAGGGGTGTGGTGGGGTTAGGGGTGGTATGAGGGGTGATGGGGTGGGGTGTGGTGGGGTGAGGGGTGAGATGTGGTAGGGGTAGGGTGGGGTGAAGGATGGTAGGAGGGGTGGGTTGTGGTGGTGGTGTGAGGGTTGGTAGTGGGTGGTAGGGTGAGGGGTGGTAGGGGGATGGTGGGGTGAGAGGTCGTAGGAGGTGTGGTGGGTGTGTTGGGGGTAAGGGGTGGTGGGGTAGAGGGGAGGTCTGGGGTGTGGATGGTAGGGGGTGATGGAGTAGGTGGGTTAATGAGGGTAGAAGAGAACGTGGTTCAGGACTGGGGATGATCTCAGATGGTGGTGAACTTGAAGACCTGGAGGAAAGAATCAGATTGAAGAGAATGTGGTATCAAACTCAGGCTACGATACCCCTGCACCATCCTATCGGACCTGGTGGTCCATTCTAGTTTATACTAGGGGCGCTCATCGCTATTGAAAAGTGGGATGATGAAGGGGGAGGTGGGGGATGTTTTCGGGGAAAATGTTTTTGAAGTGGCTATGAGAAGATGATTAATTTTTTGGTCATTTTCATGAATTAGATATAATCACAAAAATAGTCTCTCATGCACAGATTTATCCCATCTTGTCTTCAGTTGCCATACCTTTCCTCCCGTCCATGGTACACTGAATCTTGTGGTGAGGCAGTTGCCCTGAAACAACTTGTCTTCTCCTCATGGAAGGCTAATCCAACTGAAGGTAATCTCAGTTCCTTTCACAAAGCTCGGAAGAAGTGTGTATCTACCCTCAGGAGAGCCAGGAAGCACTATCTCTCTACTCTCAAGACTGAACTCTCAAACCTGTCTCCATCCTCGAAATCCTGGTGGCGTCTGGTCAAATCTGTTTCTGGTGTTTGTTCCCCTTCCATCCCCTCCCTTACCTCAAATGGCTACACAGCTGACACGGCACGTGACAAAGCTGAATGCCGCAACTCTGTGTTTGCCTTAAAATCTTGTGGGGTGAGGTGAATCCTCACCAAACTCTCCTCTTATGGTATCCATGGAAATCTCCACGTTTGGCTTGTGGACTTCCTCTATGGTCACAGTCAACGTGTGGCTCTGAATGGAATTCTTTCATCTCCTCGTCCTGTCCAGGTTAGAATTCCCCAAGGCAGTGTTCTAGGCCCTGTGCTTTTTCTGGTCTTCATCAATGATCTCTCCAACTCTCTGGAAAATCCTCTATATCTCTTTGCTGATGACTCCACTCTCTGCCGCTCCATATCTCAACCCTCAGATAAGCTGGCAGCAGCCTCTTCACTCTCTGCAGACCTGGACAATATCACAAACTGGTCAAACAAGTGGAAGATGTCTTTCAATCCTGAAAATTTTCACACCGTCTGTACAGTCGTGGCCAAAAATATTGGCACCCTTGCACATTTTTCAAATAATGCACCATTTATCTTACTATAATTCACCAAATGTCCATCCATCTGTCTGTCTGTCTGTCCATTCAAGGGTACCGCAAAATCGGCTGAACCGATCGCAACGATATTTTGGGTGGGTAATCCTGGGATCTCCAGGAGTAAAATAGGCTATTTCGTTTTTCCAATTTCAGCTTTGGTCTCCAGCATTCTCAGGTTTTGACTCCCGCATAACATTCGCATTCGCATAACGTTCATTGTGACGATGTTTCCATTGTGACGACTAGCAACGGTACCCGCCCTATGGGCGGGGCTTCAATTGGGAGGCCTAAATGAAAAGGCTAAATATCAGAAATTGAAGGGTTTTTTTATTTTAAACGATTTATATAAACATCCGTTAAATCTCGATCGGTGCAGCCGTTTGTGCGGCACCTGGGAAAATACCGTCATGCAGGAGCAAGTATCAGCAGGATCTGGCAGTGTGGGAGTCCAAGTTTGCACCGATCGGCTGCACCGATCGCTGCACCGGGTGCCGCACAGACGGCTGCACCGATCGCTGCACAGCTGCATCGATCAGACTCGGTGATCTCGGACTAAGACCTTTTATAAGGACACGGGTTGAATCCCTGCTTGAGAGAATTCCAACCCCCTCCTCGCCATCACGGCCGTCTCTCCAACTCACAATCCCACGAGATATGCGGAAAGGACGACCCAAAACCAATATAAACATCATTAAACATCATTCGTATATAAACATCATTAAAAGTAGATAATGACTTTGGCCAAAGTTCAAAGGACGTTTAATCTCTACATGAGAGAATTCCACATAGCTATTTGGGCGGTGATATGCTAACAGATCGCTGTCTCTATCGATCTTGCCAAGGCCGTAAAAACTATCGGCTCAAAATCCTTTTAACTGTTGATTTGGTAGTTTTTACAATGAAGGAAACACGTATCGGGAGTACATATGACATCGGGAGTACTAACTGCACGCGTCTTCAGTATCAAGCTTAAATCTCTCATGGCGGATCTGAAGAGCGAAATGCTTGGAGAAGTGGTGGGCTACTTCGGCATGAAGGAGGATCAGAAACGTGGACTCCCACACTGCCACATCCTGCTGATACTTGCTCCGGCATGATGTTATTTTCCCGGGTGCCGCACAAACGGCTGCACCGATCGAGATTTAACGGATGTTTATATAAATCGTTTAAAATAAAAAAGCCTTCAATTTCTGATATTTAGCCTTTTCATTTGGGCCTCCCAATTGAAGCCCCGCCCCTAGGGCGGGTACCGTTGCTAGTTACAGAAAATTGATGAAATTAAAAAGTCGTTTGGTATCCACAAATGTATTTCTTTAGTTTGCAGTGGAACAAAACAAAAAAGCTGAAAAGATTACTAAATGTTAGCTTATTCCACAAAAAAAATCCTAAAATGGCCCGGACAATATTATTGGCACCTTTTAGAAGTTGTTAGAAATCATTTGATTTCAAGCAGGTGATTCTCCTTTATTTTGGAATTGAACTCACCTGTGGTGAGTTGCATGTGCCTGCCATATAAAAATCATTCTTTCAACCAGTTTGAATGGAGAAAAGGAGTCATTCTGCTGTTTTGTGTCACTGTGTACCGCAATGAGTATGGAGAAAAGAAAGAAAACCAGAGAATTGTCTGATGAGGTCAGACACAAGATTGTAGCCAAGCATGGACAATCTCAAGGCTACAAGTCTATCTCCAGAGACCTTGATGTTCCTGTGTCCACCGTATGTAATGTTATCAGGAAGTTTAAGGCACATGGCACTGTAGCCAACCTCCCTGGACGTGGCTGCAAGAGAAAACGTGATAGAAGATTGCAGCAAATGTTTGTTCGATTGGTGGAGAAAGCACCTCGATCAACTACCAAACAGATTCAAGCTGACCTTCAGACACAAGGTACGACAGTTTCAACTCGCACCGTCCGTCGCCAACTCAACGAAAGGGGGTGCTATAGTAGGAGACCCAGGATGACCCCACTGCTGAGAAAGCCTGACTGAAGTTTGCCAAAACACACCTGAACAAGCCAAAATCTTTCTGGGGGAATGTCCTGTGGACAGATTTTTATTTTTTTTGTATACAAGATCGAGGCTCGTGTAAGAACTGGAACAAAAAAACAGAATCGAACAAACAAAACATACAATAAAGGGAGCGGGAGACAAGATGGGACGAGAGAAGGAAGCACACAAGTACAACAGCAGAGAACAGGGACATTGGAAGATCTGTGGGAAGGACATTTCCAAGGTGGCCTCCAAAGCCAGTCGCCAGCTGGGCATCCTCCATTGTGCGAAGTCCTTCCTCAACACTTCTGAGCTCCTCAACACATACAAAGCTTTCATCCACAGCTCGATGGAGTACTGCTCTCCCCTGTGGGCTGGTGCTCCTGCCTCACACCTAGCTTGGCTTTACACTGTTGAAACCAAAGCTTTTAGAATCATTGGTATCTCTGTGATGAAGCTGATTCTGAGGGCCTTTCCCTCACCACAGGCAGGTTGATTCATTTTTCATTCATTTTACATTAAACATTCGTTTTACAAACATGAGAGACTCATTCTTCTGTATCCTTGGAGATTATTACACATTAGTATAAAAGGCCGTCAAAAATGACGGGTCGGAACAGTTTATTTGACGGTGCAGCCTCGTGAGCGTGACAAAGTCTGAGGCCTCGGCCTAGTGTCTGGTGTGCTTTTATGTTCTTTATTTATTGGACATCTTACGGATGTAAATGAACACTCTTTTTACTCTGTGAGCGTTGCACATCACATCCAGTGAATTTCACCTCCTGGCACTTGGTATTCATTGTTATTAAAAAAAAAACGCTTCTGTACACCGCCATTGATGCTCGGTTTGCAAGCCGCCGTCTACAATTCCAATGGAAGAGACATAATTACTCTTTTATGGAAAATGTTTTTTGAGTTTGTTTTATCCTCAACAAGTACAAAAAGTTTTAATTAAAACAAAAGCCGCGTCGATGTTACACAATGCCTAGATGCAGCTGTGCCTATAACGTCGATGTTATAGGCACAGGACATTCCTATTGATTCGATTACTTGATGTTATTTTTTGTGCAAAGTGAAAATATATCTCGGCAATTTCCCGTGTGTGGCGACGAATTTTTAATATATCTCGGCATTTTCCCATCTGTTATTTCAGGCGGTGTATGACTGACCATGCCGCGATTTAAAAAAAAAAAATCTCGGCAATTTCCCGTGTGTGGCGACACGTGAACGAAGCTATGCTCCTCTCTACACATTATTGTGACGACGTATAAATTAAATATTTCATCGTGACGATTTTTTTTTTTATTTTTTTATTTTTTTTTTGTATACTGAATCGAGGCTCGTGAAAGAGCTAACATTTATTTCACAAACAAATCAACCAGACAAACAAAATATACAAAAAGAGGGAGCGGAAGACAAGATGGGGAGAGAAGGGGAAGCACACAACCACAACATTTGAGAGCAGGGAGAAGTGTGGGAGGGAGAGGGCTTGGGGGCAGGAGGCGTGGGAAGGGGAGGGGGAGGGGGGGAGAGGTATAAAACACAAGGGGACCGAAATTAGCGGGGGTAGAAAAGCTCAAGGTTTTGGATGGGGGAGGATAAGAGATGGTGGTGAACAGCTGTTTTAAAGACCTGGAGGGTGGAGTGGGATTGAAGAGAGTGAGGGAGTTTGTTCCAGAGGCGGGAGAAAAGAGGAATGAAGGAGTGAAGGTGAGCAGAAAGTCTTGTCATCAAATGGACGAATTTTTAATATATCTCGGCATTTTCCCGTCTGTTATTTCGGGCGGTGTATGACTGACCATGCCGCGATTTAAACAAAATATATATATCTCGGCATTTTCCCGTCTCTTATTTCGGGCGGTGTATGACTGACCATGCCGCGATTTAAAAAAAAAAATCTCAATGGACTTGAAGTTACAGGCCTTTGAGAATTCATTTCGTTCTATAAAGGGCAACTTTCATCGGATTTTCTTCCCGTTTTTTTTCAACCGAGTCTAAAACTATGTTAGCGACTGTGAAAAATGAAATGATATATCGAATTTGATTTGAAATAAAACTGTGTGAGAGAGGAAGACACCACGGGCCTACAAAACAGGCCTCAAAGCTATGCGAGTTAATAAAATGGTGGATATTTGTTTATATGAAGGCTCTCCCAGAATGGGTGGAGCTATGGTTCCCAGAATGGGTGGAGCTTTGAGGTTTTGTCTTCTCTGCAAGAACAAGAACAAGAAGAAGAAGAACAACAACAACAACAGCAGAGGGCACTCTATGAGCAGCGTCTGCGACGTGGCTAAAAATAGACCATAGTGAACACACATTCGTGTTAAAAGATTGGACTTTAAAACCTACCCTTATGAAAGGGGTTGCACAAAGTACATTGTACAAACACACAAACTGACATTGCGTTCTACATGGTAGATGCTGTCAATGGGCAGTCTACAAACATGCTAAGGATAACACTGAAATATTCTTCACCGTTGTAACAAATGATGTATAATTTAAAGAAAGTGTAATACTGCTCAGGCTTAGCATTAAATAAATAACAAGTACAAAAAGTTTTAATTAAAACAAAAGCCGCGTCGATGTTACACAATGCCTAGATGCAGCTGTGCCTATAACGTCGATGTTATAGGCACAGGACATTCCTATTGATTCGATTACTTGATGTTATTTTTGTGCAAAGTGAAAATATATCTCGGCAATTTCCCGTCTGTTATTTCAGGCGGTGTATGACTGACCATGCCGCACTTTTAAAAATATATATCTCGGCAATTTACCGTGTGTGGCGACATGTGAACGAAGCTATGCTCCTCTCTCCACATTATTGTGACGACGTATAAATTAAATATTTCATCGTGACGATTGTCATCAAATGGACGAATTTTTAAAATATATCTCGGCATTTTCCCGTCTGTTATTTCAGGCGGTGTATGACTGACCATGCCGCGCTTTAAAAAAAATATATCTCGGCAATTTCCCGTGTGTGGCGACACGTGAACGAAGCTATGCTCCTCTCTCCACATTATTGTGACGACGTATAAATTAAATATTTCATCGTGACGATTGTCATCAAATGGACGAATTTTTAATATATCTCTGCATTTTCCCGTCTGTTATTTCGGGCGGTGTATGACTGACCATGCCGCGATTTAAACAAAATATATATATCTCGGCATTTTCCCATCTTATTTCGGGCGGTGTATGACTGACCATGCCGCGATTTAAAAAAAAAAAATCTCAATGGACTTGAAGTTACAGGCCTTTGAGAATTCATTTCGTTCTATAAAGGGCAACTTTCATCGGATTTTCTTCCCGTTTTTTTTCAACCGAGTCTAAAACTATGTTAGCGACTGTGAAAAATGAAATGATATATCGAATTTGATTTGAAATAAAACTGTGTGAGAGAGGAAGACACCACGGGCCTACAAAACAGGCCTCAAAGCTATGCGAGTTAATAAAATGGTGGATATTTGTTTATATGAAGGCTCTCCCAGAATGGGTGGAGCTTTGAGGTTTTGTCTTCTCCGCAAGAACAAGAAGAAGAACAAGAAGAACAACAACAACAACAACAACAGCAGAGGGCACTCTATGAGCAGCGTCTGCGACGCGGCTAAAAAAACATAAATTGCAACGACTAAAATACAGGGTGAGTCAAAAGTAGCGCCCGATTTCTGTTTATACATATATATATATATATATATATATATATATATATATATATATATATATATATATATATATATATATATATATATATATATATTTCTGTCAGTTGATTGTTTGTTTGCCATTTGTATTACAGTGTACAAGAAGGTAGAAATAAATGAATGACATGTTTATCTAACCATTTATTCGGGGGAAAATTATTACGGGGGAAACCCTTAGCTACATTCGTTGCCGTTTTTGGACGACCGGACTTCTTTGCAGTGGCTACCGACCCTGTTGCTTCAAATTTCTCGACAATCAATCGTATGTTTCTTCCCTGGGGTGGGTTAATATCGAATTCCTGTGCCAAACGGCGTGCCGCCATCGTTGGTTGTTCATTACATTTGTAGTAACGTTTCACGGCCGCAATGCGTTGATTCATTGAAAGGTAATTCATGGTTCAATTTGGTGCAACTTCAGTAACTTTCCAAACTCTCAGCAATAACCTGCAAAACAAACAAACAAAAAATTAATGAAGAAAATTAATAATCTGCAAGACAATTATTAACAACATGACATCCCAGAAAGAATCTGACAGCCGAAAAAACTGAAATCGGGCGCTACTTTTGACTCACCCTGTATATATACAGTCACGTGAAAAAGTAAGTACACCCCATGTAAAGTTTTGACCTTTTCAACATATTTCAACATACAGCTATTTGATCTTCATTTCAACAATATTGATAGATAAAGGTGATATAATATAACAAATATCATGAAACATTTACATTTTGTAGTCCATCGTATAATTTAAATAAATATAAATGCAAATTTCGCATGTGGAAAAAGTAAGTACACCCCATAAAATGTTTTTAAAAATATTTTTAGCATATGTGAAAATATCAATATTTGATCTTCATTTAAACAGTATCTATAGATAAAGGTGATCTAATTGAACAAAAAACAATGAGGAATTGACTTTGCAATAATTTATTCAACAAAAAATTGTTGCATAGCATGCACAATTCCATGCACAGCTCGTTTCAAATCCCCCCACAACATATCGATGGCATTTAGATCCGGGCTTTGACATGGCCATTCCAGAACCCTCCATTTCTTTCTTTTCAGCCATTCCTTGGTGGATTTACTGGTATGTTTAGGGTCATTGTCATGTTGCAAGGTACACCTTCGGTTGAGCTTCAACTCTCTGACAGATGGCCTCACATTATCCTCATGCCCCCTCTGGTACAATGAAGAATTCATAGTGGATTCTATGATGGTGAGCTGCCCAGGCCCTGATGTAGCAAAGCTGCCCCAAACCATAATATTTCCACCACCATGCTTTACAGTTGGTATAAGGTTCTTGTGGTCAAATGCTGTCTTTGGTTTTCGCCAAACATGTCTTCTGGTACTGTGGCCAAATAGCTCTACCGTTGACTCATCTGTCCAGAGCACATTATTCCAGAAGTGCTGGTCTTTGCCTCGGTGTTCATTGGCAAACTCTAGTCTTTCCCTGATGTTCTTTCTGGACAGCAAAGGTTTCCTCCTGGCACACCTCCCATGTAGATCAAATTTGTGCAGCCTCTTTCTAATGGTAGACTCGTGCACTTTGACATCAACAGTGCCAAGAGCTACCTGTAGGTCCCGTGTTGACATTCTGGGGTTCTTAGAGACTTCTTTCAGCATCTTGCGGTCTGCTCTCGTGCTGAACTTGCTGGGGCGGCCTGGCCTGAACAAGTTGGCAGTTGTTTGGAATCTTCTCTTTCTGTAGATGATCTTCCGGACAGTAGAATGATTGATTTCAAATTGTTTGGAGAGCTTTTTAAATCCCTTCCCAGACTCGTAGGCATCAATAACCTTCTTTTTGAAGGCCTCAGAGAGCTCTTTTGATCTAGGTATGGTGACGCCGCACACTTCAACAACAAAGAGCAAACCAAACGAAATGTCTGAGGTTTAAATAAGACAGGTTCCTCCAAGATCCTCTCTAACGATGTTCTAATCATTTGCACCTGAGCTGGTGCACCTGATTCTAATTTTAGGTATTTGAAGTAGTGATAAATGTAGGGGTGTTCTTACTTTTTCCACATGCGAAATTTGCATTTATGTTCATTTAAATTATACAATGAACTACAAAATGTAAATGTTTCATGATATTTGTTATATTATATCACCTTTATCTGTCAATATTGTTGAAATGAAGATCAAATAGCTGTATGTTGAAATACGTTGAAAAAGTCAAAACTTCACATGGGGTGTATTTACTTTTTCACGTGACTGTACATATGATATAATGCATTCTTGAAGAATGTTCAGGGTCTAAATATACAAATAAGAGCACAAGTTCCTTATAATTAAATTCCCCATCTGAGGAATCAGTCAACTATGTGCACCTCTCTCCGATGAGGATTTTAGCACATTTCTCCACCTTCACAGACACATGCTGCAGTATAGATAAGACCCTCAGAGTAGCAGCTGCGGCTACTTCTGCAATAGGATGCACTGAAGTTGCAAGTGATAACTTCCATCAGTGCCCGTGGTGCCGGAACAAGAGTCACGAGCGAAGGCTGCATATTCCCATCACTTATTTCCTATTGGGGATGGAATTGCCACTTGTGCAACCGTGCAATTGTGCAGATGAGGAACTGGTAGTTTGCTCTTTGTATGTGGCATTTAAGGCTGTCAGCTGTTGGGGGTATGTCTTCATTCTTGGCTTGTTTCCTATAAAATAGCCTGTACCTCACGGCATTGACGTGCTCACTGCAGTACTTCTGGTCAAACATTTGACAAACCAGCTTGCAGATCTGCAGCCTGTGTCACTTTGACTGATGCTCCAAGCTCTCTAAGAGGTAGTGCTTGTTGAGTGTTTGGCTTTGCCCATTTCAAAGGTTTCACTTTGACAACTGAGAAGAGACCACTTGGCGAGTCACAGCCAGTCAGAGCATGAAGTCCTGGCAAGAGATGACTCATTTCCTCACCAATTTGATATGCTATTTCTTGGATGGGGATGAACCTAGCCTTGCTTTCACACCTCCTTTGAACCAGTGTGTCACATTTCTGTTTTACAGTCCTACAGGGTCTGGTTTTAGTCATACAGTCCTACAGGGTAGTTGACATCAAAGTTTGATTATTTGACGTCAAACTCAAACAAACTTTGACCCACTTCAGAGCCGAATTCCACACCTTAAAACTACTAACTTGCAAAACATAACCTGTTCAGCCTGGCGGAGGTATGCGCTCGATCACGTGCCATCCCAGTTATGTAGATATCTGTAGCTATTATAAATATCAGCAAGAGCTACTGTTGCTTACAAGTTACAGTTTTGGCACAACAGTATAAAACTTCAAACACAAGCATCGAAACAGACAGAAACATCTTTTCTTGTACTTTTCAGCAAACTGCAGTGCCAGTGCAATCTTAAAGGACAGGGAGGAGGAGAACGAACCCTTTTCAATGGAGGGCATTGTGAAGTTTAATTTGTAAAATTTATTATCATGCAATAGAACAAATTGGATGGCACCGAGCCTTCTCCTTCCCTCCCATCCCTAGCCTGCAACTCCCTTAACTTTACCTCTCTTTCCCGGCTCCCCTTCCTGCTGTATCCTGGTCGCCTCCCACATCAATAGGAGTTTGACATTTTACCGATTTTTTTGCAATGAATGAGCTTTTAACACGTCCACACTTCTGCATGACAAATTGAAAGGAATGTTTGCCCTCAGAGACTCTTTTAATTCTTGATGCTCTGGATTGCTAAGCTTCTGTGACATTTGCGTTTGCATTGCTTTGGTACAAGTCATGGTGGAGCATATAATACGAAGAAGAATAAAAAAGAAAGTATTATAATACTGGAACGGCACCCGGTAGAGAGTATATACCTCTGCCAGGCTGAACAATTTACGTTTTGTATCCACTGACAGGTAGATATGGATCCAGACCTGAACCAAAATCTAAGCGGCTTGTTCATGTCACCTACCCAAATGATGTACCAAGTTTTGTCAAAATCCAATCTTTTTTTTTTTGGCCTAATCTCTTAATTGTGAAGATTTACTTTAAGAATTAAATAATACACATATCTGGCTCTGGGTCTTCACCAAAATTGAATGAATTAGTCGTTGTCACACACCAAAGCTGTCCACCGAGTTACCTCTGAATATGTCCATAAAGTTTTGATATAATTATCATGCTCACAGACAAACAAGCAGGGGTGAAAATGTAACCTACTGTCCAGTCGTCTATGCAACTTTGGTGGGGGAGGTAAAAATGGAAAACCACCGAACAAGGCAGTAATTAACGCATTCATAGTAAAAAAGAAACACTAAACTTTGAGCCCCTGGGAAGTCTCCCATCCAGTGGGCCCCTGGGAAGTCTCCCATCCACTGGGCCCCTGGGAAGTCTCCCATCCATTGAGCCTCTGGGAAGTCTCCCATCCACTGGGCCCCTGGGAAGTCTCCCATCCATTGAGCCTCTGGGAAGTCTCCCATCCACTGGGCCCCTGGGAAGTCTCCCATCCAGTGGGCCCCTGGGAAGTCTCCCATCCATTGGGCCCCTGGGAAGTCTCCCATCCACTGGGCCCCTGGGAAGTCTCCCATCCACTGGGCCCCTGGGAAGTCTCCCATCCACTGGGCCCCTGGGAAGTCTCCCATCCATTGGGCCCCTGGGAAGTCTCCCATCCACTGGGCCCCTGGGAAGTCTCCCATCCACTGGGCCCCTGGGAAGTTTCCCATCCACTGGGCCCCTGGGAAGTCTCCCATCCACTGGGCCCCTGGGAAGTCTCCCATCCACTGGGCCCCTGGGACATCTCTCATCCATTGAGCCCCTGGGAAGTCTCCCATCCAGTGGGCCCCTGGGAGGTCTCTCATTCAGTGGGCCCCTGGGAAGTCTCCCATCCAGTGGGCCCCTGGGAAGTCTCCCATCCACTGGGCCCCTGGGAAGTCTGCCATCCAGTGGGCCCCTAGGAAGTCTCCCATCCACTGGGCCCCTGGGAAGTCTCCCATCCACTGGGCCCCTGGGAAGTCTCCCATCCAGTGGGCCCCTGAGAAGTCTCCCATCCATTGGGCCCCTGGGACGTCTCCCATCCATTGAGCCTCTGGGAGGTCTCCCATCCATTGGGCCCCTGGGACATCTCCCATCCATTGGGCCCCTGGGAGGTCTCCCATCCACTGGGCCCCTGGGGAGTCTCCCATCCACTGGGCCCCTGGGAAGTCTCCCATCCAGTGGGCCCCTGAGAAGTCTCCCATCCATTGGGCCCCTGGGACGTCTCCCATCCACTGGGCCCCTGGGAAGTCTCCCATCCACTGGGCCCCTGGGAAGTTTCCCATCCACTGGGCCCCTGGGAAGTCTCCCATCCACTGGGCCCCTGGGAAGTCTCCCATCCATTGGGCCCCTGGGACGTCTCCCATCCATTGAGCCTCTGGGAGGTCTCCCATCCATTGGGCCCCTGGGACGTCTCCCATCCATTGGGCCCCTGGGAGGTCTCCCATCCACTGGGCCCCTGGGGAGTCTCCCATCCACTGGGCCCCTGGGAAGTCTCCCATCCACTGGGCCCCTGGGAAGTCTCCCATCCACTGGGCCCCATGGACGTCTCCCATCCATTGAGCCCCTGGGAAGTCTCCCATCCACTGGGCCCCTGGGAAGTCTCCCATCCAGTGGGCCCCTGGGAAGTCTCCCATCCATTGGGCCCCTGGGAAGTCTCCCATCCACTGGGCCCCTGGGAAGTCTGCCATCCAGTGGGCCCCTAGGAAGTCTCCCATCCACTGGGCCCCTGGGAAGTCTCCCATCCATTGGGCCCCTGGGAGGTCTCCCATCCACTGGGCCCCTGGGGAGTCTCCCATCCACTGGGCCCCTGGGAAGTCTCCCATCCACTGGGCCCCTGGGACGTCTCCCGTCCATTGGGGCCAGGGTAACCAGTTCCAAGGAAAAAAATATGGGACACAGGCATGGGTCAAGTGTGTGTGTGTGTCTCCTCCGTAACTCTAAAACCATGAAACTTTTCTTCCTTCCATGTAAGTGCTGCTTCATCAGCATGAAGTTTACCGCACTACATAACCGAGCGGCCCCATACCTTGCATGCATACTTCTCGACCTCCAAGGGATTGCATGAACGAATACTGGGTGTTTGGGTGTGTTAAAACACTCTTTTTGAAGATGTTTAATGGGGTGCTCATAACAAAAAATCCCAAAAGAGCCTTACCATATGGTCTTGGATAGTTATTAGGCCATGGCGTTTTTGCCGAATAAAGTTGTCCAAATGAAGGTTTTGGCTAAATTTGTGGATATTTTTGAATGCCTGAGGTTATAAGCTTTCAGATTATGTTAGGATTGGGCATGTGTTGTTTATAAATCAAGAATTATGACTTTGTAAACGTATTTCTTTGGAGAAAATGCACTTTTTGCTCCAAGTGGCCTCATGGGTTTATTTTAACTTCAATTTGATTTCTACTTTTGGTGCTTGCTACAACACAAGTGGTTGAACAATTGTCTACAACAAATTTGGTTGAAATC
Source organism: Myxine glutinosa (assembly GCF_964187855.1). Classification (NCBI taxonomy): domain Eukaryota; kingdom Metazoa; phylum Chordata; class Myxini; order Myxiniformes; family Myxinidae; genus Myxine; species Myxine glutinosa. Next base: position 201,721,499 of record NC_136261.1, on the reverse strand, counting down.
CGATAAATTTTGACGAGCCTCAAGAGAGTCCTCGTTGTTACTCCCGTTTACCCGCGCTTCTGTGAATTTGCTTACTAACCGGAAGCCCAATACAGGTGAGGATTTGACGTGAGAAATGATGAAGATCGTCGTTTTTACTTCTACGCTTAGACCGGCCTCACAGGTTTATTTTAACTTCGATTAGACTTCTGTTTTCCATTTTGGTGGTCACGGGAGTTGTGGTAGAATAATTTCTACTCCTGTTCTACTATTAAAACTTCAAGAAACTCGTTTTAGCAAAATCAATGTTTTATTCACTTTTGAGAGTTTTGCTGTATTCTACTAAATGTACTAATTAGATATTAATGACGTTGTCTGCCGGTCGTGGCTGTAGCTCCTTCTGTAGGTCTTTTGTTGTACCTCGTTCAGTTGTTGACCAGTCTCCAGTTGGTTGATCAGGTCAACTGGTCTTCAGTTGTTCACTCCTCTTCAGTCACTCTCCCAGTCCACTGCTTCTCCGTCACTCTCCCAGTTCTCTCTCTCTCTCCAATCGCAACTTTCTCTTTCTTATAAAGGCCCAGACTCCTTCATCCAAAAGCCTTATTTGGCTCCTTTGGCGAGCTTTCTATGTTGGGAGACTGAGAGCACTACATTATTTCTGTTCAAGAGTTCAAATGCATTGACCTGCTGAGGGGGAATTTGCAGCCTGTGTTCCATCTATGGAACACAGGCTAACTATTGATAGACACAGATGGCAGTCCAAGAGCGTTACACATTCTGTCTTGAATTATATTGCTCTTGTCCTATGCTCTTGGCTCATTTGTAAAGTAAAACATATTCCACTTTACACAAGATCACATTGAGATATATTCTAGCAATATTGTCAATAAGAATATTTATTCCCTGACAGTCCCCGGTTTTTCTCTTTTATGTTTATATTAACCATTAATCGAAACATTACCACATTAAATATTCAAACCACTAATCTGGTAATTCAATTTCCTAAGGCATACACCGTCATTCTGGAAGAATTTTGATCACAATACATTTCCTTGTTCATTGACTCTTTCTATGTTGATAATTCAATTCAACTCATTTGCATAAAGATCACAAAACATTTCACCTTCACCAAAACGCAATAATTTCAGTTCATCATTAAAATAATAAAGCATCTGCAACATTTGGCAAAATGTTTGCCTTTAATCAAATATTGACTTTCTTTGTTTGAAAAAAGGGGCGGATCACTTGTGTTTGAAATTACAGCATGAAACATTTTTCTTCAAATGTCTTCATAACACCTACACTATTTGCGTAGGATTTTCTGCTGTTGTGATAGCTGGGCAGAGTCATAGACTGACCCTGCTCTCCATGCAGCATCCTTGCCACTCTTACTGTGAGCCATAGTAGATTTGAACAAGGCCTCCATCCAGTTGTAGTCGACTTGCCTCCTCACACATCGTAAGCATGGAGCAAGTGTTGATGTGATGTTGATTTGCCAGCAAGATGTGGAGCAGGGATGCCGGATGCATCCGCAATGATGATGTTGGGACCATGGTACTCAGTTGTCCATGGTCCATACCAGGAGCACACAGCAGAATCGTGCACAGCTGTTGTGAAGGTAAAGGCGCAGACGTTCGCTTGCAGCTCCATGCTGGCTCCCCGGAAGTTGGTGAAGTAATGACACACGTCACCGTATCCCGTAGACGTTGCAGGTAAAATGTCGTCGTCCTGCAATTGCTGATGTGATGAATGTTCGAGGTATTCGAACAAAAGTAAGTGATCGCCCTTTTTCATATGTTGCAGTGTGACCCAGACAAATGGTCACATAATTTTCCCTTGGTGAAGGTAAACATCCATCTTACAACGGAGTATTTCTTCATCATTCTTTGAGAAAGAGGGTGTATGCCAGAATTAACTTCATTTTTCACAAATTGTCCTTTCAAACGTCTTCCCAGATGTCGTTAGCACTCCATTTGGGATGTGATCTGGTCTTTCCTTTACTCAGCCACATTTATATCTGCTCTCCACACAGATTGAATCAGATGGGGTACATTGTAACATGAAATCACTATATTTTATGACAACTTCACACGAATAATATTCAAATCAGATATGTGTTTTTCACTACTAAACTAAGAATAGCATCCACAATTGCTTTCAGGTTCATATAATTCAAAAATTAAACTCATGCAGGTATTGTAACACAACTTCAAAGAAAATAAATGCATTAATAATGAGTATATATGATTGAAATCACAAACAGGAATATCTAATTCCCAACAAATCTTGCAAACAAGCAAACTATGCATAATGTATTATTAGCATAGTCCTCCCCGCTTTTTGTTTTTCTTTAACAGTGTAACTTGTGGTGATATGAGTTCATCGATCTTGTAAAACGGACATAGTTCACAACATTTTGTTATGCCCTTATTTTAACTCTACTGTATTCATTTGCAAGATCACTTGATTCAATCGTTGAATCTCAGTATTCATGTCGCCATAGAAGTCTTCCTCTTGTGGTTCCACATTCATTTCCTCATTTGTTGCTTTGTTTATTTCCTCTTTTGTGGCTGCTTGCACTATCATAGTGTTGTTTGTTATCTTATTCAAACCCACCGTCACTAAGGTTTTCAAGCAAGCCACTACTAAAACTATTGCCAATATAACCACTAATCCAATAAACAAATATTGGAGTATTTCAGCTGCTACTCCTCCCAATGTGTTCATACCTATAACATAATTATATGTCAATGACATTCAACATTATATACCAAACTAACAACTTCTTAAAATGTGACTAAAGAAAAATCCCTTAATATGTAACATAAATCTGATTATTTGCCTTATCCTGATGCCCCTATCTCCCAGGGTCCATATTTGTTTCTATTGTTATCAACTTCCTATGATCTGTGAATTCGTTCCAAAATACCACAACCATAGGTTTTAACAAAGCTCTACCAAACTATTCCCAATTTGAACTCTAATACTAGTAAAACAATCAATTTCAAAGAATTAACTTCAAAGGGTCAGCAAATTCATTCTATAACCAGATCTAATTTTCCCATCCAATAGTTTGCCTTGACACATGTCATATTATAACACTTTAATAAACCTTCAGAAATGTTTCCCATCGCAACAACTTCCCTTTTACAAATAGCCATGTGTAAATTACTTATTGAACTACAATTTCCTCTCAATTTATTTGGCCTAAATGGCCGCAAAAGTGGCTGCCAACATGCAGTACCTTTTTTCTACCAAGTAAGTGCTCGTCCACATAAGACCTCGACCAAAATGTTGTTTGTAAAAACAAATCTGGGATTTCTAATTACATGGATGCACACTCTCAGGACATTGCAGGCTGCTGTTAACAATCCATTACGATAAAATAATTTCTTTACCCACAATCAAATAAGTAACACAAATTGAGGATATTATCCCTATCACATTCATTTATAGATTCATTATGTTGGATCTAATTCTCGCTTTTCCCACTGCTATACGGAAGAACAGTAGCTCTTATAAGTCTTTGTAATATCTCATTAAATTTACCCAGCATTGAAGAATTTATTTACTATCCATTTCCCTTCTGTTTACCAGTAACTTTGTTTAAACTGCATAACTTAATTTGATAAATCCCATGTGTACAGCTACCACTTATTGAAACCCCTACTTTTGTAGAAAATATCCAAATAAGTGGTTGTATGCTCCCTGAAAAGTTGCTCCTCCATTTCTATGCAACTTAGTGAATACTACTGACACCAGTATGCCAATATAGGTGTGGCAGATTAACAAAATATGTTGCAGGTACACGTAACATCGTGTTCTGAGTGTAAAAAAAAACATAACAGCGCGTTCACGTCTGCCCCTTGGTTTTAAGATTCACAATGCATTCCGTTTTAAAACTCACAATAGTTCAATTCAACAAAATTGTCTTTACTATCTGCCCATATCATCTATGCCTAAGACACATCCATACATACAGCACAATTTATATGCTGATAAAGGTCAAGTTTATATATGTAAAAATCCATGAGCAGAGTACTCTGGAAAGTCAGTGTAAGACCACTTCCAAATTTGGCTAATTTTGTACTCATTTTGTTTATGAAGTTCCTATCCATAAATATCTGTTATTCTCATATAAATTCTATCATAAATGGAATCCCAAAATTACTCACAATTTTACTATTAATTAATGGCTGCTCATAACCTAGCACATCAAATCTGTATATTCCATCGCCCTTGACAAAAGAGATAATGTTCATAATCAAATTATATTCCTATTTTATTTTACGAATTCTCTGGATATTCTTGTAAGATTGACACACAAAACAAAAACACAAACATTGACACACAAACATACACAAACCCAAGCATTATGTATATTTGTTTGCATTGGAACCATCATTAACAGATCAAGATGGGTGTCAATTTCATTTCAATTTCGTAAAATTTATCCTTTAATTTTAGAAACGCTAATACACAAATAGACAAAAAGTTATTTTTAGAAAACCCCTATAATGTCACATTGAAAGTACCCTTTTTGGTCCCACAATAATTTATCCAAATTTGACAACACATCCATTTAGCATGTCAGTCGACCACTGACCTATCAGCATGCAAAACAATAGTCCAAAATTCCCACCCGATGATCATGTGACGCTCGTCACTTGGTTTCCAAAAAATTTTGCAAAGCAATGTTCCACACTTTGGTAATTGTTTTGTTGTAAAAAATTGTTTCGCCCAAAATACTCCCTAAAACGACATTTATAATTGGCAAATATGAGGCTTCCAGAATGAACTCTAATTCTGGATCTTTTAAATTCATGTTCCAAAAAAAAATCCTATTTTGGCATTTAATCAATTAATTATTAATTCGCTAATAAGCAAAAGTAAAATTCATTCTTGCTCCGAAATTTTTTTTTTTTTTTTTTCAGACGCAAGAAGCATCAACAATTATTCATGTTGGTCTGATGATTTAATCTGTTGAGGCCTGTCTTCATTTGAGATCTGCAGCAATGAAGGCCTAATCATTATCTGAGGTACCGGTAAGCACTGGTACCCTTGATCTTGGTTCGTCCTATGATCTAGTCTTCCTATTTAAATATGGACAACGTCGTTTCCAGTGTCCAATATTTCCACAATTAAAACATCGATTTCTGTCATTGGCTGGTTTGTCCACCTGTTCACTTGTATTTCTAGGCTGCATCTCTTGGTTTCTGGGTTGCCACTCCACTCTCTGGTTATCTCCTACTGCATTGTTGCGTTGTTGCCCAGAAAACCTATTGCGTTGATTCGTAGTCATCAGGGCTTGAGTCTGTAGTTGCATCAATTTCTCGGCATTTACAGCACTATTTCTGGCTTGAATCCGCTGATGATGCAAGGCGTAATTCAATATTTCTTGCATTGGCTTGCCTTCCCAAGCAATACACTGTCTTTCCACTTCATTCTTCAATTTGGGCAACAGACCATTAATAAAAAGGGGTTTTAAGGCATTGTCAATTTGTGCCCGGTCTATTCCTGAATATAGTCGGAAAACATCTCGCAATCTGTCCAAATAATCGCTAGCATCTTCGCCTGTTTTCTATTTGCATGTAACCACTTTGTTCCAATCCGTCACTGGTGGCAATTTTTGTATGGCCTCTATCAATTTATTGATCTGCGCCGTTCTAGCCTCCGTGGGCATGTCTACCTGTCCATCTTCCGTATTTACCCAGTTGGCCTCACGCATTAAGTTCCTCAAAGTGGTGGTATTAGGAATTAACCACTTCAAAAGTATTTCCATGTCTCCTCCTGGCTTTCAATTCTTCACCGAGTGTTTCCAATATGTTCCTGTCAAAAGTACCCTCCCGTGGGAATTCCCTTTTTCGTCCTTTAGTCCATTCATGCCAGGATTCCACATCTGTAAGTGATTCTGCACCATATTTCTGATACATGGAGTTGATACAAGTACCTCTTTGACTCAAGTCTAATTGACTTTGTTTATCCTTGCAGAGTCCACTTCCCATCTTTTCTGTGTGTGAGTAACACTCTATACTCACTCAATGTACCAAATAACTACTAGGACTACACAACGGACTACACCTATACCCACTATCAACTGTGTGTACTGCAAAAATCTCTGAAGTTTGTTCCACCTTATTCAGAGTAGCATTGAATACGTTGTTTTCTAGCTTATCCCTATAAGCTCCACTCTGTGGTCTTCCAGGAAGTATCTCTCCACCCTTTAAATCGATGACTTCAGGTGATTTCCAGAGAGTCCCCCTGTCCTGTGGCTTTTCCCACACCCCAATCTCACTGATCAGTGTTGCAGATGAGTCTGGATCAGTAAGTTCTGTTGAGGGGGGGTCAAACAAAAATAACCACATATAATATAACAAATAACTACTAGACTCACCACCTCGCTCATCGTCCAAGGTTGTCTGCACATTGATGTTTCGCAAATGTCTCAAAGCTTCTTTCTTGAAACCGCACTTTTTATTCATCCATCAATTGACTTGATTAAATTAAATTTAAATTAAATCATATCAGATTCAATCAGATCAATCAATCAATCAGATCAATCAATCAATCAATCAGAATCAGAATTAATTCAATTATGTAATTTCAATCAATTTATCAATATTCATCAATAAAATTCTAATAATAATATATAATAAAATAATATAAATGATAATATCAAAATTCACATTTATCAGTCTGATACTGAATTGAAACCAATGTCTGATACTGAACTATGATATGGGATCAACATTAGTCTATACCTAAACCTTTTCCCAATGTTGCCAAAACAGTTCCATCCACTGACGGGGAAATATGATCATCGGTCGTCACCGTTTGACCCATATCTGCCGTCAGTTGACAAATCACCGTTCTGCCCATTGATCATATCTGACATATTTTTTTTTCCAATCTTGTCTGGTCATTATATCACAAATTCAAATACATTACTGTCTTACATGGGAAAAATGAATTGATGGTGCACTTCATCAAATCATTCCCCGTCAGAACATCATAAGGTTACAATTTCTTGTGTTCTTAAGAGCATGCTTAAGAGCACAAAAAACAACATGTCTCACTTTGAATGACACTCAAAGTTCTTGACAATGAAAATGTTGTAAGAGTCCTGAAATGCCGTACCAATGAATGGCAATTAATCCATAATATTGACCAATGCAATCCAATCCCACTGAAATTTAAACATTCCAACAAACTTTGTAACTTGTCAAATACATCATTAATCCTGCAGGGCTATAAAGCGATCCTTAAAGTCCATGCAATCGATTTACATCAAAACCCAATGATGACATGCCTGACAATCATAGCAATTTTCATGATTGTAAAACCATTTTCATTGTAAATCATTGTAATTATAAATTTTAAATGTAAATTTACCATAATTGTAAATGTAATTGTAAATAAATTGTATATAAAAAATTGTAAATCATTACCATAATCAGAGTCATACCATAATCATTCATTTCAACAAACTTTGAGAATGAACATGAACACTGATCATCAATGATGACAATCATGATGACAATGATGAATCTCATCAACAATGAGAGAAAACAATGAGAACTATGAAAAGGGAAACCAGGTAAAAGTGAAAGAAAAGAGGAGTAAAAAGAGGAGGAAAGAGGGGAGGAAAAAGGGTGGGGAAAGGAATAGGAGAAGTGGCAGGATGCCAAGGGAGGAATGAGGCTGGGGGGGGGGGGGCTCCCTTAGGGGTATTAATACTATGCGAAATACGACACTCATTGTATTATTCTAAAGATAACTGTGTATTATTGGCTGCACTTATGAGTCCCTTACAAGGCTGTGAGAGATTATAAATACTGTCTCCCTCTCGAACTTCTGTGCAAGCCATACACTCATCTGTGTATTATTTAACCATTCAAACTGTGTCGTACTATTTCACAAATTATTTTAGCAGTATGGGGCCATGGTGTAAGGGGAGGGGGGGGAGAGAGGGGTGAGGATAAAGAGCACATAAAGAGACCACATAATAAGGTGATATGCTAAATCAACATGGGATCCAATGGGATATGGGATCCACAATCCCATCCAATCCCATACAATCAACAATCCTATTCAATAACACACTCCTATACATGCCTCACAATCTGTAATAACATGACTTGGTGGGGAGGATGATGGCAGGATGGGGTTAGGGTTAGGATTGGGGTAGAGGGGACAGGAAATGGAAGGGGGGGGGGGGGGGGGAAGAGGACGTGATGTTACTTCACCACTTGAAAGGGTCACCAAATCCATGTACCTGTAAATTCACCCATATATATACAGATCTAAGTTCTGTTTCATCAAACAGGTACAATTTTGTGTTTGGGTCCAGTTAATTGCCTTGCCACATGGCATAGTATCTTATTTCAATAAATTCCTTTATGACCTCCCCAATACTCATCTGTAACTTACATATGTAATTACAATTGTCTCCCAAATGTGTTTGGCCTAAATAGCAGTACATGTTATCTACCAAGCAAAGTATTCCTTCACATAAGATCTCTACCAAAAAAATTTACTGAAATATATATATATATTTTTTTTTTTGAAAAAGACAAGTGAAAATATGAAATTTCAAATGTACATCCCAGGATTCTAATTTTTAGAGATTTCGTATCCGAGTGGCATGGGATTGTCTAACATTAATTTGTATCTTGATTGAATGATGTTTAGCTGTCATCCAAGATGGCTGCCATCATAAACCCAAAAAATGTTTTCCCTAATCAGGATGTAAAAGGTAAGTTTGGAAAGAAAAAGAAAGGGGAAGGGGATGCAGAAGGGAAGAAAAAATGGGGGGGGGGGGGGCAGGGAGGGGGTTGGATAATGGTTGGATGGGGTAAGGGTGAGGAGTTAGGATGGAGGGGGGCAGGAAATGGAAGGAGGGAGAGGGCGGGGGAAGGTTGGGGGAGGGGTGGGGCGGGAGAGGATGAAAGAGATCGTTTTGAGAGAAAAAAATGCGTCTGATCCCATATGTAATAAGTGGACAAGGGACTAGGAGATATTTACAAAGCAGTTGTCATGGGGACCTGCCTGCACGCATTTCAACGTCCACGGCTGGAAGTGCAAAAGAAAAATGCCTATTTTTAGACTGTCTGTCGACTTGTGCAGACAGATTTGCCTGGCGCGCGCGCTAACACGTGTCGGATGAATTTTTTATGAAAGTGCTAAACCCACTGTTGTACCACACTGGGAATTCATGTTTGAAAATCGAATCCAGCCGATTTTCCCTTAGCACTGTACGCTGTATAAAATTCAGTTTTTGTACAAAAATCGCTAGTTATTGAAAAATCCTCAGATAATCGTTTTTAAAAATCGCTGTTCAACTTCTGCGACAGCATATTTACTCGTCCCTCGTGACCACATCAAAGAAGAGGCTCACCACAGGAGAAATACTATAGTCTCGACCATAGGAACCCAGCCATATTTGAATCATCATACAAAAGGAACGGGCAGATATGTGACGCAGACCATTGAACTGGAATCACGTATGAAATCAAATGAATACACAAAAAGCATATTCATACACAAAATCTATTTTCAGTTTATTTTCATGACTGGACGAATGCAGCACCATTTTCGCTAACGCCCCGGGATTCGTTTCTGGCTCTTTGCACTCGTAGAATGTACCGAAAAAAATTCAAATTACAGAAAACAACAACAAAAAAACAATTTATTATTATTATTATTTAAAAAAAAATAATTTAATCGTCATGACTTCTGAAATCTTTTCACACCTTACAGACTCCGGGGGGAACTAATTATCCACCCACGAAGAGGTATGCCTCCATATCTCAACAAAAATACACAAAACTCAAACACTGAATAATTATTGCAGATTAACATCAGACTACACAGA
>NC_136261.1:201661646-201704146 GCF_964187855.1 Myxine glutinosa | reverse complement strand
AGAGATTACTGGAATTATAGATAGATATATTATATTATAATACAACGAACTCGTGAGATCAGGAAAAGCAACTTTCAGAACACGTTTTGCAGTTTAAACTCCGTGTTACGTGTCAATGTGTCAGGTTGGTGTTTACAAACTCCTTTCCATCCGGATTCACTTTTTTCCTAACTCCTATTTCTATCACCTCACACAGTAAATCAATCCGTGTTACGATGTTTGTAATTTCAGGCTGCCTGCTGTGTCGATCTCTTATCTTGTATAATGAGGTTTAATAATTATGCATGCGGTAACATGGAGATCGCCCATTGGCCCAAGGGATGGAGGGGTGTTACTGTTGGACGTTTGTGATGCAATTGCATCGATCAAATCTAGATATCACAGGTGTTATGCCCCAATCAGCGAGGCCAGGATCACGTGTCAAGTGAGTTCTTTAACTTCCTTGCCTTCCTCTGCTGCTCTGTCTCATAGCTCTAGTCTCTAGGCCATAGAAATACCACACCATGCTGCATAGAAATACCACACCATGCTGCATAGAAATACCACACCATGCTGCATAGAAATACCACACCATGCTGCATAGAAATACCACACCATGCTGCATAGAAATACCACACCATGCTGCATAGAAATACCACACCATGCTGCATAGAAATACCACACCATGCTGCATGCATGTTTGATGTAGTTGTTGTTAACAGTCTTGTAGCATACCTACCTGCTGTACTGCTTCAGCATTAGTTTACCTTTCACCAAGCCCAGGTCTGCTTGGACCAGGGTGGGGATTATATGTTAGTTTTATTATTGACAAATTGTACTATTATTATTGTTGTTAATATTATTAGTATTAATAAATGCTTTGTTACAATGTTATCATTATTTTTGTTATTACCCTCGCCAAAGGAGAGGGTATTGCATTTGAGTCCGTTTGTTTGTCTGTCCACACAGAATAAATCTGATTTTCTCTGCAACCGTTGTTCCGATTGACAGGTAATTATCACCATAGGTGCAACTCCACCTGTATAATTTTTTAATGATAATTATGACGTCATAGGTCACGTGGTTCGGCCGCCATCTTGGAAAAATCGAAAAACTTTGCACCTCTATATCTCCAAAAGTGCTGAATAGAAAAAATTGAGACATGGCTCATTGTAAAGAACTCTCCATGGGGAATAAAATATGTTAATGATGTCATAGGTGCCTCCATTATGACGTCATAATTCGAATAGTACAAAACTTCATCCGATTAAGATGAAATTTCTTGAGCGTCATGTAGGCATAAATTTGTGGAGAAAAATAAAATAATGATGTCATCGGTCACGTGGTTCGGCCGCCATATTTGTTTTCACACAAAAGCCTTAAAAACCACTGAAAATACATCCTGGCGAGGGTTTGCAATCTCTGATTACTCTTTTTCTTGTTTATTTTGTAATAGGAATACCAAGTCATGGAAGGACCTATTGAACTGCTCTATGCACCTTAACGTGGCACGTGTTTCGAAACACAGGAATTATTTGTAGTTAATTCGCCTAATCATCTCAGATCATAACTAAATATATTCTCATTTTGAACAGGTTCCAGGGCTCTGCTGCTAAGCCCGCTTAAGCTCTTTCATATGGCCTCCTCAATCAGTATTTGACTATGTCGTTGCCTGCAAGGGGCGATATTTTTGACCTTCGCCTCAAGTGCCACAAACCATCACTACGCCACTGTGTGTGTGCAGTGTCCACGTCAGGGCTGTAACCTTTTTACCATTTGAGTTTTGTCATCAAATTTTCACCAAAGCTTTATTACGAGAATATGGAGAAGGTAAATTAATAATTTTCTCAATTTTGGAAAGGAAAGATAGGTCCTCCACTTATAAGGGATAATGCACTAGGCTCCAAGGCACACCATGGTGTCCAGGTTCAGAAACCCACCAATCAGGGTGAAAGTTACTTTGGGGGAACTTGTGGGGTGGAGTAACAGACTCCACCAATCGGGAGCCAGGAGACCTCCAAGATTCCCCCCCTCCCCCCCACCCTCGACGAAGGCGAACAAAGGGATTTTAAACACGTTTTTGACGATTTGAAATCGCAGGTGGTCACGGCCTCTACACCTGCATTATTCCACTCTGGGCCTGTCTCACTCTGCCGGGTTCACTCAGCCTCTACTACACGTGATTGCTCTATTGGCTGGATTCTCCCTGCTCCCTCTCGCTGCACGTGGACATGACAAAGAGGCCTTGAACTTGCTCGTTTTGCACGTGTTCATTGTTCTCAGCTGGCTGCCGGACTCTCTCTTGGTGCACATGCACACGACCATACCTGCCCAAATCCGTGCAGATGATCGACTTCACTCTGCTGTGCCGGGAGGTATCCGGAGCATTGTCGCCTTTGTGCTATCAGGTTCACTGAGATCGTTTGTTCGTTCCTCCCTCCTCCCCTCCCCGCTGGGATAACGGGGTTGATTAATTGGTTTTTGCAAGGACTTGTTGTGTCCCAAATTGTTTAGTAGGGGTAAGCATGCCCCCCATCGGGCTGCCACGCCGGCGGGCTGAGTGGTGCCATGCCATGCCACGTCATTTATTGTCATTTATTTAGCACCGTGTGTGTTTTGGTGTTCTCCCGGGAGATAGGTGTAGTTAGGGGGGGATTAATGAACCCAGATGGAATAGTTTAGTTTGAATGGTGAAAGGGCTCAGATAGTGTCTGTTCTGTCGGGAATTGTGCATTTAAACATACCCAACATTAAAATAAACTTATCAAATCTTTATCTCAAATCTCAAAAAATGAAAAATATTTGAACACAGAGGTAAAGTTCAGCTATCTTTACTAAACACGTCAATAAACAAGAGGTTGCCTCAATCACAAAAAACGAAAAATCAAGGGGTGGTGAAACAAAAGTCACAGCACTGCAACACAAAGGTACGCACCTGAATACAGTCAAAACAAAATGACACAGGAATGAACACAACACTCCTAACAGTCAAGGCCAGAATGACAGCAGTCCTCAATATCGTGTGTGTCCTCCCTGAGCTGTGATGCAGGCTGTACCACCTCCGACGCATGCTCTGTACCAGGCATCTGATGCGGTCCTGGGGAAGTCTGTCCCACTCCTCCTGCAAGCCTTGAATGAGCATTTGCCGATTGAAAGCCGTTGATCTCCTCGATGCAAGACGTCGACCAAGCTCATCCCATAAATGCTCAATGGGATTGAAGTCAGGGGAATAAGGCATCCAAGGCATCAGTTCAACACCCTGTTCCTGGAGGAAGTTGGTGGGCAGGCGAGCAGCATGGGGTCGAGCGTTGTCCTGCTGGAAAACTGCGATGGCAGGATGAGCCTGGAGAAATGTCCGCAGATGAGGTCTCAAAACTTCATTGACATAACGCTGACTAGTGAATTTGCCTTCGATGACGACCAGAGGTGTCCTGAAACGGGTGGAAATACCGGGCCATACCATCACACTGGGTCCTCCCCAACGATTGAGCTGGCGAATACAGCATTATGCATACCTTTCCCCCACCTCTGCGCCATACCCGTTGACGCCCATCAGCAGCATGGAGGCAAAATCTGGACTCATCGCTGAACAAGACTGCACTCCACTGTTGCTGTGTCCAGCGGAGATGCTGCAGACACCATCTTAGTCTGTTCTGCCGATACACTGTGTTCAACATTGGACCTCTGCAAGGACGTCTTGCCACCAAGCCCCGGCTTCTCAAGCGCCTCTGCACAGTAGAGACACTGATGCGGCGGTTGTTGTGGCGACCTTTTGTCACTGCAGCTGTTTGCGTTGCAGGGTGGAAACGATCACGAAGATGCTGCAGCACAATCCAGCGGTCTTGGTTTGGGGTGGTTACCCGTGGCCTTCCTCTTCATGGGCCATCATTCACCATTCCAGTTTCACTGTAACGCCTGGCCAAGTTGGAAATTGCAGGCTGTGAGCAACCAAGATGTTGGGCAATTGTTCGCTGGCTTACACCAGCCTCAAGCATCCGAATTGCCCTTAAACGTTGTTCAGATGTCAGGCATGGCATCTGAATTTTCTTGTTGTTTTCCCTGTCAGAAGCCTCTAGAGTGACTATAGACAGCAGTAAATGAATGTCCAACCACGAGAACTGAAGGATTTCATTATGAGGGTCATTATTTAAAGGGAAAGATCCCTAGATACAGAACCACTCAAGCATGCCATTGTTGATCAACCAGGTGATTGAAGTGAAGTTCCCGTTACATAATCAGCCATTACAATTGAAGAAACGTGTTTGTAAAGCTGCACATTTCCAAAAATGAAAGTGATAAGTTTCTTTTGATGTTCAGTTTATTTATTTTTCCATATGCAGAATGGAAATTGATATACAAAGGGTCCACTAGTGGGGGGGCCAATGTAGCAGATTGAAATGCCCGGTGAAATTGCTTGTTAATTTTTGGACACTGGTTGGGCTGTCTTTAGGGATGATATAAGTTCTAGAAAAAATATGTCTCCAATTGTTTCAAGTTCTTTATGGCGGCCATTTTGGATTTTCAAAATGGCGGATGTCGAAAACGTAAAATTCCATTATCTTGGCTTCTAAATGACCTAGAGTTTCGATTCTGGTGTCCAGTTGTACATTTTTGGGGATAGAGAATTGAATGAAACCTTCTTTAATAACCTACAAGGGATAAAAATAGGTTTTTATGGCACAGCCGAACCAGTGTCCAAAATCTAACTTAATGCACATCTATCTTAATTGTTATTTGTTATTTGTATGTTCCAGATTCGTGACCCTGAGCTATGATGGAGCCAAAAAGCAAGAAAACCAAGAAAGAAACTGATTTCACACTTTGCATTCAGTGCCAGGATCCCCAAGGTGCACTAGTGACTGAGCCAGCACTGGGCTCATATGCAAAGTTTCTCCAGTTCATCCAGGAGAGGGCACGATATGGTGATGCCGACTTCAAACAGATCAGCGAACGATTAAGCTGTTTCACTGCCACTGACTTGAGGAACAATAAAGCAAAGTGGCACCGGGCATGTTATGGATCTACATGCAACACTGCTCACCTGGAGCGTGCTAGAGTTCGCCACCAGAAAGCCTGCGAACATGGCGACACCCAGCATCTTCATAAGAGGTGTGGACGTCCTTCTTCTGCACCTGCCGCTGCAAGTACCTCAGGTTCTACGCAAGACGAGACTCTTCGCTTCACACGTTCATCATCAACTCCATTCAACAGAGACCTTTGTTTCTTCTGTCAAGAGGTCACTAAGGAAAGTGTACATGTTGTATGCACGTTCAACGCAGGTAAACAGCTGAAGAAAGCTGTTGAAGAAGGCAGCAACCACAAGTGGAAAGTTCAGCTGAGTGCTGCCATCAGTGCACATGATGCTCATGCGATCGACGTCAAGTATCATCTCCCATGCTGGGTGCAGAATGTCCAACGTGCTCCCAAGAGTGGGACATCAAGTGATGACAAAGAACACATACTGCAAGAAACTAATGTTATCAAAATAGCCGCAGACATTGAGTTTGTCAGCCTTGTTCGCTCTCTACTCCAAGCTGGTGAAATTCTCAACATGTCTGACCTGAAGTCGGTTTACTCCAGGATTCTTGACAATAATGGTGTGCACAATGTCCCATCACCTACTACCCAAGGCATGAAGGAGAAAATGAACTCTCACATTGATGACGTTCACTTCATGAAACCAAAACGTCGAAACGAGTCAGACTGTGTATTCTCCACTGCCGTGCGTGATGCAGCTGTCGAAGATGCAATGACGAAGACAAATGAAAAAAACATCGAACAACTGTTTGAGAGTGCCTCTGTTCTCCGCAGTGCCATTGCTTGTCAGAACAAGCACCCATGGCAATTTGAAGGAGAAATGAACACTGATGATGCTGAAAAGCATGTACCCAAAGTACTCTATGCTTTCCTCCGCTGGCTACTGGAAGGACCAGCCACGAGCATTGAGCCAGAGACTATGCGCTCAGCCACTATTCATCGAGATGTTATAACCATCAGTCAGAACATCATGTACGGCTACAAGTCAAAACGCCAAGTCACGTACAAGCCCAAAGAGCCAGATGCACCATTCCGCCATCGCTTAGAATGGCCACAGCAGCTTGCCGTTGCCATTGTAGTCCATCAGTCCACCAGAAACAAGAAGCTTCTGGATTTCCTGCATGGGTTCGGTCTGTCTGTTGATTATAGTCGGATCTTGCGGTTGGAGACACAGCTGGCCAACTCAGTCATAGAGTCTACGACAGAACAGGGTGTATACTTTCCAAGAACCATGCGCATAGGGACGTTTGTCTTCTTTGCAGTGGACAACAGTGACTTCAATGAAGACACACCTGATGGGAAGCGGACACTCCATGCTACAGCCTGGGCACTCTACCAACGACGGGAACATGCACCCTCCACAGATGAACATAGAACACAGACACTACATGACCGAAAGGCCAGACACCGCTCACTCAAGGTTCTGACTGCTCCAGACTTTGTTCCTTGCCAAGCACCAAACAAACAATCTGCCACAGGTACCACGTATAGCTTCAAGACACGGTCAAACCCAGATGTCACCAAGCCGTACTCTGCGACGGACACAGTGTGGCTACTTTCACGCACAATCATGCGAACAGCTGAAGCTGAGGACGTACAAGACGACATCATCCCACCAGATGACCAGCTGCAAGCTGCAGAACCCCAGCATGCTGACCCTGTTGGGTCACTCGTCCACGATCCAAAACAACCACCTGGCAGTAGGATCAAGCATCACGATATCCCAACTTGGACAGCCTACAACTCACTGCTCTCCTCTTCGAAGCCTCTGACAGAGGTCAACGCCCTGCCATTGGTAGCAGCACCAGCCCATGAATGGCAAACACTGATAACAGTCTTGAAACAGACACAGCAAATCAACTGCATGGTCATGGGTCCCGATAGGAAGACAGTGATCACCTTAGACATGGCCCTGTATGAGCGAGCCAAACAGCTGGAGATGACCAGAGATGACTGCAAAGGCAAGTGGGTACTGCGACTAGGGGAGATGCACACTGTGATGGCTGCACTGAGGGCTGCTGGGAATGCCATAGAGGACAGTGGTCTTGACGAGGCTTGGTCTGAGGCTGATATCTATGGCCCAACAACGACCAGACAAATACTGGAAGCCAAGCACATGAAGAGGGCTTTGGAGGCCCACATCACCACTGTCCAAGCCCTCTTCGACCTCTATGTGGACGAATTCTTCCAAGAGCATCCCCATCTGAGGGGCCCATGTACCCAGTCAGCACAACAGGTTGCCCAGAGCTGTCATCTACACAACCGAGAGGAGATGACAAGCGCGCAGAACAACATGCTAGCTGTCCTCGAGTCAAACGAAGTCCTGGAGGGAATCGATAACATGGGAATGTTATCGATTGTTATCGATCGAATTCCCCATGGGAATCGATAACACTGATGATGAGGAGGATGGAGATCCTTCAATGTAACAATGAACACTGCCAACTAAAAATATTGCACAAAGACATTATAAGTGTACATTTGAACACTAAAGTCCAGCCTTTATGTGATTTAGAAGTGAAAATGATGGAAAAAAATATATATATGTGTTGGCATAAGTGCGTGAAAATCCAAGATGGCTGCCATAAGAACCCTTTTGATCATATGTAGGTGTATAAATGTGTGTTTATTGGATTAAGTATCCGCAAATATGTACATTTGGACACCAAAATTAACACTCTAGGTCATTTAGAAGCCAAGATAATGACAATTTCGGTTTTCAACAAACGCCATTTTGATAATCCAAAATGGCCGCTATTAAGAACTTGAAAAAAATGGAGACATATTTTTTCTACAACTTCTATCATCCCTAAAGACAACCCAACCAGTGTCCACAAATTAACATTTGAATTCAACGGGAAAACATTGGCCCCCCCACTACACAGTCTGTGTGAATATACTTGATGGAACAAGGGGAAGCACGATCATGTACAACCTTAACCCTCATCCTCACCAAAGGGAAAACAAGAACAAGAAAAAGCAATCAGAGATTGCAGACCCTTGCCTTGCCATGACGTGTTTGTGCGGTGTATTTTGTGTGGTGTTTATGAGCTGCTGTGTTTGTGTGGTTTATTAACATAGATCTATGTTCAATCCATATCGTTGCTGAACTCAGTGACCGATGACGTCATCAATTTAATTCTCCCATACAATGTTTGTGTAGATCACGCTCAATAAATTTCAAACTATTCGGATCAAGTGTTCTCCGTGTCTAATTATGATGTCATAATGAAGGCACTGATGACATCATCATTGACAAATCTTATTCCCCAAGGGGAGTACTTGACAATGAGCCGTGTTTCAATTTTTCCATGGAGTGGTTTCGGAGATATAGAGGTGCAAGGTTTTCGGTTTTTCCAAAATGGCGCCTGTACCACGTGACTTGACATCATAATTATCGTGAAAAATTTCTGCAGAAGAAGGCACTCTTATGGTGAAAATGTGTCAATCAGACCAATGGTTGCAGAGAAAAGCGTCCTCGCGTTCTGTGCGGACAAACAGACAGACAAACGGACCAAAACGCGATACCCTCTCCTCTGGCGAGGGTAAAAAGATATAAAATGTCATTGCCCCCATGGTTTTAGTAATTTCCTGTACGGGGTTAAAGGCCGTCATTCGGCCATCTTTGGTCGGATGACAAAACAAAATCTTCGGCATATGTACACTCGTGTATTGTCTTTGTGCTAAGTTTGAACAAAATCGGTCCATGCATGTCAAGAAATGGATGGTGACACATTTAAATAACAAAATGAAAGGTAAAAGTTTGTAATAGATCTATAACTTGAGAATGGCTAAAGGGAACTAATTCAAACTTGGTGCAGACATGTATAATGATGTAAAGATTAACTGATTAGATTTTGGGGTCAAAGGCCAAATGTGAGAGGTCATGTCAGGTAAAAATGTGATAACTTGAGAACAGCTGAATGGATCCAAATCAAACTTGGTACAAGTGTTATAATGATGTAATAATGTGGGCGGGGGCATATCGGTCGACGTCGTGACATCGAAGAGTGTTGTTCTCATTCATTTATGTATCTCTGCATGAAAACGTGTTTGACTAACAAATTCAGTTTGGACAACTCCCGATGACCATGCATAAAAATGAAAACAACAGTTTTACCTGGGGTGTACTTGCATCCCACTACTAAAACAATCTGCATCTCTATTTGTCTTGAAGAAATGGGTATAAAATGAACAGGTAGTTGTAAAAAGTCGGTCAAGGTACCTATGGTCAGTGCTGCCTATGACTTCAGTGTGAATGCACCCCAGAATAATTTTGGTAATAAGTCAGCCGAGTATGCCTCTATCGAATACAAAATTTAGCTACATGGGTGAAACATGCTAGCAAACAGTCAAAAAGACACACCATTGAAAATTTGATACTTTCTGTAATATTAAAAATCACAAGTGCTTGGTTGTAAAAACACCCCAAAGGGACAGAAGAAGAACACCACTACTTCTTTGCATCTTCAGATGCATCAAGAAGAACACCACAGGCTGCTGAAGCAGTTTCTTGGCTATTGGGCACAATCCTGGACGAGTCGCCCCTCCGACGCAGTACACTCAAATGGCTCATTCATTCTAGTAAGCTGGTACTCATTTCTGCCCACCTCGGATGGATGACAACAACAACAACAACAGGCATTTTAAGGCCATTTTCCCTGCTAGAGTGGGGGTTAGCCTTGCGGTCCCCATGACAATCTTCTCCATTTTGCCCTATTTTCTACATCTCTCCTTGTTAACCCCCTTGCCCGCATTTCTTCTTCCATCATCTTTAGCCAAGTCTTTCTCGGTCTTCCCCGTCCTCTGCTTCCTTCTACATTCATTTACATCACTCTTCTCAACCTGTCACTTTCATCCTTCCTCAACACATGACCAAACCATCTCAACCTGTTCCTCTTCACAGCATCCATCACAGGCTCTATTCCCATCATCTTTCGCAATTCATCATTTGTCTTCTTCTCTCTCAACGATACTCCGCACATCCACCGAACCATTAACATTTCCACCCTTCGTTGCTGCTTTACATTCATTACCCATGTCTCGCTCCCATAAATCATAACACTTCTCACACATGCAGCATACACCTTTCCCTTTAGCTTCAACGACACTCCCCTCCTCGTCAGCACGCCACTCAGTTCCCGAAACTTCTTCCATGCACATCTCACTCGAGGAACCGTTGCCGAGGCTGATCCACCTTCTCCATTCAGTATGTCTCCGAGGTAGCAAAATGTTTTCACACCTTCCAGCTTCACGCCGTCTCCAAGATCCAACTCAACATTTCCTCCATCTGCAGCTCCCTCTGTGCACACCTTACACTTGAATGTAGCTGCCACACTGGTTAATGACCCTCTCAGACCACTACATTTTTGATGAACCCACTCAGCGCACATTGTACATTGAATGGAGTTCACTCCGACACCCTTCCTGCACACAGCACATGGCCACTTCCCAGTTCTTTCCACCTCACCACATGCTTTACCACTTGCCACCGCCTTCGTTTTTCCGATATTCACCTTCAGACCTTTTGTCTCCATACATTCCTTCCACTTGTTCATCTTCTCCTTCAGTCCATCCATACTTTCCACAATCAACACCAGATCATCTGCATACAACAACTCCCACGGAAAACCCTCCTTTACATTCCGAGCCAGCACCTCCATCACAGCTACAAATAGTAGTGGACTTAGTACCGACCCCTGATGCACTCCCACCTTCACCTCAAACTCACCACTGTTCTCGTCCTTCGTCCTTACAGCTGTGCATGCTCTCTCGTACATTGCCATCACTACTATGATCAACCATTCCTAGACTCCTAACTTCCTCAATGCCCATGTCACTACTTCACGTGGATCCCTATCGAATGCTTTCTCCAGATCAACAACCCCAAGAAACAACTTCTTCCTCTTCTCCATGTACTTCTGCAACTGCCTTACAATAAAAAGCGCGTCTGTCGTTCCTCTTCCTGGCATAAATCCAAACTGCATTTCGTCGATCTTCACTTTCTTCCTTATCCTCCTCTCCAACACCCTTTCCAATACCTTCATTCTATGCTCCAATAACTTTATCGTTCGATACGAGCCACAGTCCAGAGGGTCACCTTTTCCCTTGTATAGAGGGACGAGGGTACTCAGTTCCCAACCCACTGGAATGCGGCCTTCTTTCACCACCAGATTACAGATCTCTGTCATTCTCTTCACACCCCAACTTCCCGCTGCCTTCAACATATCTCCCACAACTCCCTTCAGCCGTCCTGCTTTTCTACTCTTCATTGCTTTTATCACTTCCTCAACTTCCTTCTCAGTTATCTTCTCTGGCAGTCCTAAAACTGGGTTACTCTCTATGTTGCCATCCCATTCATTCTCTGTATTCAACAGCATTTCCATATATCTTTTCCATCTTCCTTTAATTCCATCTGGGTCCACAACGATTTGTCCCACTTCATCCTTCAAGCAACTCACCCCCATCACATCACATCTCTCTTTCGCTATCTGCTTGCAATCCTGAATACCGCTCTCTGACCCTCTTCCGAATCCAAGCATTCTCCGAACATTTTCCTGCATGCCTCCTGCACCTTTTCTACCTCTTTCTTTGCAGCCTTCTTGGCTGCCTTATAACTTTCATGCTCTGCCTTTTCTGCCCCCCTTACCCTTCGCCTTCTGCCACTCCTTGACCTTCTTCCTCTTCTCCTCAATCCTCTTTCCAACTTCATCATCCCACCACCATGTTTCCGAGTGCCTCGGTGGTGCTTATGTCCATCCACATACCTCACCAACGGCTCCCAACAGACTATCTTTCATTGACATCCAACCACTTTCAAGCTCAACCACATCATCCTCCACCATACTCAGCCTCTCTTTTAATGCCTCCCTTACTGTCACCTCTTTTAACCTGCACACCTTCATTCTCGGTTCGTACTTCACCCGCCGAGCTCTCTTCGCACCTTTCACCCTTATGTCGCAGACAACCAAGTGGTGCTGTGAAACAGCCTCCTCCCCCGGGATCACCTTTGTGTTCCGGAGGTGCCCCCTATCTCGCCTACGCACCATCAGGTAGTCAACGGTTGTTGTCGACCCACCTGACGTGTATGTAACAAGCTTATTATCCTCTTTCTGGAACTGAGTATTACAAATCAACAAACCAGCTCCATCAGCAAACTCCAAAATCCTTTCACCTTCTGCATTCCTCGCACCATATCCGTAACCCCCAGGAACTCCCTCAAAACCGTCCATACTCATTCCCACATGTCCATTTAGGTCTCCTCCTACCACAACAACTTCCTCATCTTTCATGTTTTCCATCAGCTTCTCTATCGCACACCAGAACTTGTCCTTCTCTTCATCGCTCCGACCGACCTGCAGAGCATATCCCGAGATGACGTTCTCACCAAGAGCTTTCCAATCATCATTTTCACCATCATCAACCTATCACTCACTCTAGTCTTCACCACACTGTCTACAAACTCCTCAGAAAACAGGACACTCGGATGGATGACAGGCTGAGTTAATCAACAGCATGACAGGGGCTTGAACTCAGGACGCTGAGATCTGAAGCCAGCCACCTTAACCTTTAAAGCAACACCGAACTCCCCCAAAGGTCAGGATGAAGGTTAAACAAGGAAATGAGGCCATTTGTGCCATCATCGCTGTGTTGTACTTGAGTTTATTTTTGCTGTAGAATCATCATCATGGATTTAGGGCCGTTTCAATGCTTGCATGTGTAAGCTGTGATTCACCAAATGGCTGCTTTTCCAGACTGCACGATCCGTTGCTAGCCCTCTTACTCGTCCTTTAACTACGAGATAATCTCAGCAACTCATGCCATGTTTTCCTCGAATGGCCTCTAGCTCTCCTTCCATTCACATTTACACACCTCTTCACACAGCTGTCCTCCCCCATCCTTTCCACGTGTCTGAACCACCTCAACCTACCCCTATGCACGACCTCACTCATGCTCTCTATACCGAACCTATCTCTTAATTCCAAATTTGGTTTCCTCTCCTTCAGTGTCACATGACACATCCATCTCACCATTCTCATTTCGTTCACACGTCCGTTCATCCTCCTTTTTCATTGCCCAGGTTTCACTGCAATACAACATCACGCATCCAACGCAAGCTGCATGAAGTTCAAAGTTGCTGCAAACAATGTTCTTGATGTTTAACTAAGGTCTGAATGACCCAACTTGTCTATCCATAATATCCAGGTAGGATCACACGACATAGCTAATCATTCAGGTTAACTGCTATACACTGTATGGTTATCCTTTATGAATTGTGCAGTTACTAGGTTTTGCACACAGATTCATCCGTCCATTCCCATAATAACCTAATTATTTCCCGTTGCTTTCCTTCCCACTACACAGAACAATGATCATTTCACGTTGCACCACAAGACGTATCCTCTTAAGCGTACCACTTGGTGCAGCCATCTTGTGTATCCTGTCCCTCATTTCACGGTCACAAAGTCCAGTGGTGTTGAAGGAAACTCGCCGAAACATGGGGCCTGGGTCGCGGATTGACATGCCAGTGTTATCGGTAACTAAATGTGAGGGGCACAAGTGCAACGAGATAATCAAGGACGAAACACCACCCTGCACCATCCCACCACCTCGGTTATGTGAGTACAAGCCATCCATCTTTGGGCATTGTTTCGATAAATTTTGCTGTGTTTCGGCATTTTATACGGATGTAACCTGTTTTTCTGAGGAAATGAAATAGAAAGTGCATAGGTCTGAAATGGGGGTAGTCAATTTTGGAAGCAGTTGTCCTGTCACTGGGGGTCACCTGGCCATGTCAGAGGGGACTTGTGCTCACAAACTCTGGATGCTCCTGTAGCGGCTACCGCTGGGTTTTCACAATCGCCTTGCACCTATCAAGGACGCGGAGCGATCACCATGCCGGACTCGTCCAGGACGCCCGGGCAGGCTCGCCCTCAACTTGCCAGGCCGCAGCCAGGACGCTGGGCCACGCCCCCTCTCGCCTTTCCTGGGCAAACGCTCGGGGATAATATGTATATATATTGCTGCCCGATAAACGGGCTTTTCAGAGTGCCTGAGTGTTTGGTTTGATTAAAGCAACTCGGATGAATTCCAGCTTTTTGTCGCGTCCATTCTTCCGATCGACGTGGGAGCCCCAGCTCCTTCATTGGTGACCTACCGACATGGACACGGCAGTCGCCCTTAAACTGCCTACCTTCTGGGAGGCTCACGCGGCGGTTTGGTTCGCACAGGCGGATTCCCTGTTCGCCCTGCGAGGCATCACGGCCGACGACACCCGCTTCCACCATGTGGTAGCAGCGCTCGGTTCGGCCACCGCGGCCCGCGCCCTGAGCCTCCTCGAGAGCCCGCCAGCCGCTGACAAATACGGCGCGATTAAGAAGCTTCTCCTCGACGCTTTCGCCCTCCCATCGGCGGAACGCGCACGGCGCCTGCTCGACCTGCCCGAGCTCGGCGACACGCGCCCTTCCGAGCGAATGGACTACATGCTTTCACTGCTCGGCGAGCACTCTCCGGCATTCCTGTTCCAGGAGCTGTTCCTCCGTCAGCTGCCTAACCCGGTACGCCTCGCCCTGGCAAGCACGACGATCACAGATCCCCGGGCCCTTGCCAGAGAAGCCGACAAGATCTCCGCCGCAGGACAGCGCATCGCAGCGGCGACATGGGACCCACCGCCGTCCGACGCAACACCCATGGCGCCCGAGCACCCGGCACGTTCGACGACCGAACTGCCGACGCAATTGGCGGCCGCTACACCGAGCCGACCACCTCCAGCACGACGACCGGGGCCTCCACCTGACCAAGCGTGGTGTTACTATCATGCCAGGTTCGGACAGAAGGCCCGGACATGCCGACCCCGTGCACCTTCGGCAGGCCGGGAAACGGCCGGGCCGGCGTTCATTACCAGCCATGAGCGCCGGCCACACGGGCAACTTACTGTTCATCACGGATAAAGCGTCCGGACGGCGCTTCCTGTGCGACACCGGCGCCCAACTGAGCGTCATACCCGCCTCTGACCAAGACAGGCAATCCGCGGTTTGCGGCCCCTCCTTGGTTGCGGCCAACGGATCGACCATCCGCACCTTCGGCCCGCGCAACGTCACCCTCTGCTTCGGCGGCCAACGCTTTGCTTGGACGTTTGTAACCGCAAACGTGCCCATGGCTCTGCTAGGCGCCGACTTCCTCTGCGCACACGGACTGCTGGTGGACGTCCAACGGCGTCGTTTAATCAACGCCGAAACCTTCAGCTCCCTGGTATGCACATTGAGCAGCTCCGCGCCGACCGAGCTGGCATGCGCCGTCCCGGCGGCGAACGAGTTTGCTCGCCTGCTCACGGAGTTCCCGGCCCTCACACGGCCGACGTTTTCGGCCGTCGCAGTACGGCATGGGATCGAGCACCACATACCAACCACGGGCCCGCCGGTCTACGCCAGGGCCCGCCACCTCGACCCAGCCAAGCTCGCCGTGGTGAAGGCCGAATTCGACGCGTTGGAGCACCTCGGCATCGTGCGGCGCTCCGATAGCGCGTGGGCCTCGCCACTGCACATCGTGCCAAAGCCGGGGGGTGGATGGCGCCCGTGTGGCGACTACCGCCGTCTCAATGACGCTACCACCCCCGACAGGTACCCGATCCCGCATATCCAAGACTTCTCCGCCCGTCTGGCGGGACGGGTCATTCTTTCGAAAATTGATCTCATACGGGGATATCACCAGGTACCTGTCAGGGCGGCCGACGTCCCTAAAACGGCAGTCATCACGCCGTTCGGCTTATTCGAATTCTTGCGGATGCCGTTTGGTCTCAAGAACGCGGCTCAGGCGTTCCAGCGCTTGATGGACGGCGTGCTGCGTGACCTGCCGTTCCTTTTCGTTTACCTGGACGACATCCTCGTCGCCAGCACGTCCCGGGCCGAGCACCTCCTCCACCTCCGAACACTGTTCGGGCGCCTCAGCGAGCATGGCCTCATCGTCAACCCGGCCAAATGCCACTTCGGCACGACGGCCATTGCTTTTTTGGGCCACCACATCACCAAGAACGGGGCCGTGCCGCTGCCAACCAAGGTCGAGGCCATCACCACGTTCCCGCGTCCCCGCACCATAAAGGCCCTGCAGGAATTCCTGGGAATGGTGAATTTTTATCACCGCTTTGTGCCCCGCGCTGCTCAACTCATGCGGCCCCTCTACGAAGCCCTCCGGGGCAAGCCGGCCAAGCACGACATCGCCTGGTCCGCAGCAATGGATGCGGCCTTCCAAAGCTCAAAGCGGGCCCTCGCCGACGCAACACTGCTCGCTCACCCGGTGCTCAACGCTCCCATCGCCCTCACCACGGATGCCTCCGACTACGCGGTGGGCGCCGTACATGAGCAATGGGTGAACGGGGTTTGGCAGCCACTCGCTTTTTTCAGCCGGCAGCTCCGGCCGAACGAGCTCAAATACAGCACGTTTGACCGGGAGCTCCTCGGTCTACACCTGGCCGTCCGCCATTTCCGCCACCTCCTGGAGGGCCGACCTTTCACGGCGTTCGTCGACCACAAGCCGTTGGTTTACGCCATGGCCAAGGTCACGGAGCCGTGGTCGGCCCGCCAACAGCGCCACCTCTCCGCCGTGTCGGAGTTTACCACGGACATCCGGCACGTCGCCGGCAAAAACAACGCCGTGGCCGACTGTCTTTCCCGGGCCAGCGCGAACGCGGTCCACCTGGGCGTGGACTTTGCGCTTATGGCGGCGGACCAAACCACCGACACCACGGTGCAAGCCCTCCGGGCGGCGGACATGGGCCTCCGCCTGGCCGACATCCCCTTCGCGGACACTGTCCTGCTCTGCGACGTCTCCCAAGGCCAGCCTCGCCCCATCGTGCCCGTCACCTGGCAACGCCGCATCTTCGCCTCCCTCCACGGCCTTTCCCACCCGGGCCGGAAAGCTTCCCAGAAGCTGGTGTCGGCGCGATTCGTCTGGCACGGCCTTCGTCGGGACGTCCGCGATTGGACCAGCACCTGCACGGCCTGCCAACGGGCCAAGGTCCACCGACACACCCAGGCCCCGCTGGCACCTTTCACCGTGCCCGAACGACGTTTCGACCACGTCAACGTGGATCTGGTGGGCCCCTCCCCCCGTCACGGGGGTTCACACACCTGCTCACCATGGTGGACAGGACCACCAGGTGGCCGGAGGCCGTTCCCCTCATCTCCACCACCACCGCCGACGTGGCGCAGGCTTTCATCGCCACCTGGGTCGCCCGCTCCGGCGCACCGGCGGACATCTCGTCAGACCGCGGACCACAGTTCACCTCCGAGCTGTGGGGCGCGGTCGCCCACAACCTGGGGGTCAAGCTCCACCGTACTACGGCCTACCACCCCCAAGCAAACGGGTTGTGCGAGCGATTCCACCGCTCCATGAAGGCCGCGCTCATGGCCGGCCTTCAAGACGGCGGTTGGGCCGACCGGCTGCCGTGGGTCCTTTTGGGCCTCCGCACGGCCCCCAAGGAGGACCTCCAGGCATCCACCGCCGAGCTTGTCTATGGCCAGGCGCTACGCGTCCCGGGCGAATTCGTGCCCGACGCTACCAGTCCCTGGTCCGCAGCTCACCAGCGCTCGGACCTCCAGGAGGCCGCCCGACGGTTTGCCCCCGTGCCAACATCCCACCACGGTGACCCCCAGTCCTACGTCCCCCCAGCACTCCGCACAGCGGAGTATGTTTTTGTGCGTCACGACGCACATCGGGGGCCACTCCGGCCGCCGTACGACGGGCCCTTCCGGGTGCTGCGACGGGACGACAAGTCGTTCATCATCGACATCGGCGGCAGGTCGGAGCGGATTGCGGTGGACCGCCTCAAGCCGGCGCACGTGGACGTCGACCACCCACCACGGGTGGCCCTTCCGCTGCGGCGAGGCCGCCCCCCGTCCACGGTGCCCCCCACTCGACCGCCCACCACCACACCGGACCCCCTCCCACGACCCGCCAGGGGTCGCTTCGGCCGGGTCATCAGGACCCCCCTCAAATTGACCCTGCCGGTGCAAGTCGATTCTGGGGGGACGTGTGTAGCGGCTACCGCTGGGTTTTCACAATCGCCTTGCACCTATCAAGGACGCGGAGCGATCACCATGCCGGGCTCGTCCAGGACGCCCGGGCAGGCCCGCGCTCAACTTGCCAGGCCTCGGTCGGGACGCCCGGGCATGCCCGGGCAGGCTCGCCCTCAACTTGCCAGGCCGCAGCCAGGACGCTGGGCCACGCCCCCTCTCGCCTTTCCTGGGCAAACGCTCCGGGATAATATGTATATATATTGCTGCCCGATAAACGGGCTTTTCAGAGTGCCTGAGTGTTTGGTTTGATTAAAGCAACTCGAATGAATTCCAGCTTTTTGTCGCGTCCATTCTTCCGATCGACGTGGGAGCCCCAGCTCCTTCACTCCAATATTTCTGGGGACTCTTGCTAAATAATGTCCTTTGAGCTAAGTATATTGTAACGGTCATGTGGTCCGGCCCACTTTCCCAGGTTCGAATCCGGTGAGTGGCCACATCAGTCACCTGCTGCAGCGATTTTCCAGCCCCAACACGCCCCATCCCCCACCCCCACCTCACGCCCCCGGCCCTCCTCATCCTAGGATCCCAGGCTCAAATCTCATCTAGTGTACCACGTTATTGTCTTAGCTACTGTCATTGTGATTAATCTAAACTTACACTCGTCTTTGTATCCAAGTTGTTTTATAAACCCAATTGGTTACTGTTAAAAAAATAATAATCTGGTATTAAAGAAGTTGCCATATATTTTAAGGCCTACCACATAAACTAACTATAGATTTGCCAACTTTCCATATGCACCAATTTCATCATGACCAATAACTAAATTTAATTCGATATCTAAATAGAGATACACCTACAGATAGTGCAAAGAATAGGGGCAATGCCCCTGGGGTCACCTGGTAGACCACTGAATATGTAACGGAGAAGAGAGTAAATACCTATTTTTAGGGGGAGGGGCAAACACCTGATTATTTTTTATGCCGTGAACAAACTTTAGTACCTCACGGGTGATGAAGGTGATGGTGAGGTTTCATCAAAATAGTGTGTGTAGTTTTGGAGATGAAGTTTGAGTGTTTACACACTGCCTGACGGACTTTGCCATTAAGCACGAGTGAATTGGCTTAAACATCTGGTAACGGGCCAATTGGGAAGCACGCTTTTAACGTGCACATGGGGCTGAATGAATGAATGAATGAATGAATGATCGTTTAAAGGCCATTTTTCCCCACTAGAGCAGGGGTTAGCCTTGAGGGCCCCCATGACAATCATGGTTCCATGTTTGATGGTAATGTTTTTATGGCCGGATGCCCTTCCTGATGCCAATCCTTGGTCGCCTCTTACGATGCGCAGTGTACCTATTCTAAATCAGGGTACACACCTGGATCATTCATCCGAGCAAGCTGGTACTCAATTTTCCCGACCTCAGAAGGATGAGTCAACCCCCTTGGCATTAATTCAGCAATCAACCGGGATTCGAACTCAGAATCCTAGGATCCCAAGCCGGCACCCTAACCGCTAAGCCAACACCAGGCTTTCATTCATTCATTCATTCATTCCGTCCCAGTGTTATCGGTTGTTCAAAAAATATTACATACGGTAATGTTATTTTTTAGGGAGGCACGTACAGGCTTGATTAAACCTTACTAGAAATTACATACTCGGCCCAATCAGTCAATGGAAATCTGATGCAACAAAGGCAGACAGTGTATAATCAGCAGAGACCGACAAGTACTAGCCTAATGTGTTAGGCCCACCAGAAAACCAAGATGGCGGCCAAATCATTTTGTCTCGGTACTATGGTGGGTGAAGTCAAGTGACAGATGTGGGTGTGGTCCGTTAGCTCTCCGACCAATGGGTGCGCATTTCAAAAATCGACCCACAAGAACCCCAACAACAACGCGAAGCTCTTGTAGACCTATGACATGTCGCAGGTAAAAACGTTTCACCTGTGTCGGAATGTGGTTTATTATAGGCAACGGCAGAGTTTGGGAGGGGGGCAGGGGGTATGATCCTGAGTAGAAGAGGGGGCAGGGTTATGGGAGGGGGGCAGGGGGTATGCTATGGCCCGGACACATGCCCCCACCCTAATTTTTTTCAGTAGTGTACAATTAAGATAATAAACATCCCGTATTTAAACGTGAGTAACAAAGCGAAACGGAACCCAAGTGTGTGGATACCTTCCCCCAGCCACAGCAGATATCGCGGTATTTGCATGGAGTGACATGATTGGCTGCATCCTTTTTCAAATCAGATTAACAACTTTGAAATTTGTGATTTTTCACAAATGAAGGATTTTCACAAATGAAG
Organism: Myxine glutinosa; assembly: GCF_964187855.1. Classification (NCBI taxonomy): domain Eukaryota; kingdom Metazoa; phylum Chordata; class Myxini; order Myxiniformes; family Myxinidae; genus Myxine; species Myxine glutinosa. The sequence goes on along the minus strand of NC_136261.1, from coordinate 201,683,810 downwards.
CCACTTTGGAACAAAGCTTTTCTGCAATGAGACGGATTAGAAACTGTTTGTGCTCATTCATGGGTGAAGAAAGATATTCTACACTGACTCGTCGTCACATAAAGGTGATTTAACTGTGAAGCTGATTCCAGAGGACATTGTGGACGTTGACGCAAACCGAAGGGAAATACTTTATTCATTAAGCTAAACACAGTATTTATATTAAGACAATGTTTATGTATGTGAATCTGCACCGTAAACACAGTAGATGGCTGCACCAATTCATAAAGTACTCTATTTCCTTTTTTATTCAAGGATTTGTGGTTATGCTAATCGAGTAATAGTAATATTGGTGGTAGCTGGTAAACATGTCAGACTATAAAGAATCTGAAAATGCAAAGCCCGTCCGCATCCGTTTGTATTCAGATTGTTGTCCTCTTCTTCTTCCACCTGCTCAGAATAATGAAAAGTTTTTTATTTTGTTTTTTTTAAAATATAAAATGAAAATTGATGATTTTATGCAGCCTTGACCTTTCATCTTTAGATCTAAAAAATAATCAGTTTCTAGCTTTCAATTGGTGAACCAATTCTGTGACCCAATATGCAAATTCTTAAAATTTCAGGTTGATCAGATGAAAATTGACAATTTTATGTGATACTGACCTTTGACCTTTTGAACAAAATTATAAATTTGCCTTCTCCATATTCTCATAATAAAGCTATGTTGAAAATTTGATGACAAAACCCAAATGGTAAAAAAAAGTTACTGCCCGGACGCGCACGCACGCGCACACACACACACACACACACACACACACACACACACACACACACACACACACACACACACACACACACACACACACACACACACACACACACACACACACACACACACATACATACATACATACATACATACATACATACATACATACATATACATATATATATATATATATTGTTATGGACCGCGGATAAGATGTTGTTTGCCGAGCGGAGACCCCGCGGCCCTAACAGTTACCCCAACTAACCCGATTCCCGAACGTTGGCCGGATCGCGCCATAGATATTCAATAGGGAAAAGACAAAGGCGACACGGATGTGAAGAAGAAGAAGACAAAAAAAGGTTGGCAATACTACTAAATTTATTCCTATTATTTACACGCTCAAAAGTAACCAAGGAAGAAGGAAAGATAAGAAAATAATTTACAGAAGATATTAGAGACACAGTGCAACGTTAACTTATACAAGCTTAATTAAATACCCAAGGACAGAACAAACAAAACAAACTCACGTACACAAGAAGGATGGAATCGTTGGAATAAATGCTGGAAGGAGGAATGGGAAGATTTAGCTGGGGCAGATGGTTCGGCTTGATCCCGCACGGGACGTCGGGCTGGACCACGACGGCCAAGGATGCCTCCGTAATCTGGTTCCCGCTGCCTGGTGGAGTCAACGCTGCTTGTGTAACCCAAAGCTGCTGGTTCTCTGGCTCAACTCTTTCTTGGCACGTCTCTCTGTCCAACCACTCTTTCTCTCTTGGTGTAACTTCTGCGAGCAAGGCGACGAATAGCAGGCTTTGTGATTCCCTGGATGTTCTCTCTCTCAACCACCGACAACCACCCCCTTGCTTCTTGCGCGCGCGCCTTTATAGCGCCTCCGGCGATCAAGCCGCCGGCCTTCAGGACACGCCCATCGGTGTGCTCACCTCGGCCCTGGTTGGTCGCGCGACCCTCTGACTCCGCCCTTGATGACGACCGGCGGGCACGCCCTTCTTCCCCGACCCGAGCACATGTTCAATGGTGGTTTTGGAGGGGATGTAACTGGCAATCGAGGCTTGGCAATGGCGAAAGGGGAAATGGAGGTTTTGGGAATGGGAATGAAGAATGAAAGGGGATCTATCTTGTTCCACTTGGTGCAATGGAGTGTCATCTTAATGGAAGACAAGGCCTTACCCTAATACACATAATAAAGATATAACTATTGAACAGGGGGGAAATCTATGATTGGCTAACGTGTATGCTTTATGGAATTAACTACGGGAACGCCCTTTGACCTTTATACAACACTGGAGGCAGGAGGGTCCAGAATAAAGCAATATTGCACAACAATTTACTATACAATACAACACAAGAAAAAAACATAATCCTCATATCCGCAACAATACATATATATTTTATATATATATATATATATATATATATATATATATATATATATATATATATATATATATTGTTGCGGAAATGGCCCTTAGTGGTTTATTAAATATAGAATTAGTTCAGGTCCCCTCTTAGATGTATGTTTACCATAGATCGTCTGTACTGGGATGGTAGTTTTGTGTCGGAAGGTGTAGCAGGCTGTTTTGTGTGGTGCATTGGTGGTGTACAAGAGACGGTTCCCTTTTAATTACATCTTGACAATCAAACAAGGTGCAAGTTCCATTAAGACCGGCCTCGGTTGCAATGCCATGATCGAGGCAATGGATTGACGTGAGAAAGCGCGATTGAGCGGGCAAAAACGACAAGCGCCGTCAAAAACCGGAAGCGGCGCTTCCGAGGAGTCGCTGAGCAAGTGCGAGGGAAGAGGTGGAAAAAGATGCATGCGCGGATGGCGTGTGGACAGGCCTTCGCGGCGGACGAGAACCACCAAGGCGAGTGAGAATAACGGAGTTCTCTCTCTCTCTCGGAAGAAGGGAGTTCGACAATCGTGCTGATCGCGTGGCCGATAAGGAGAGCGGGTGGCCGCCGTTTCGCGACGCTTGATGCGTGGCCGATAAGAGGGCGGGCCGCCATTTGGCAGACTGCAGGCCCAAGCGGGGCCTTCGAATCCGGCGACATCGGCTTGTTACGAGCTGCATTCGCCCTTTTCACATCTTCACCTCTCGTCCATCAACACCACCAAGTACCCCCTGTCTTGTATGAATGTTGTCCAGGCCTAAGGTTTATCTCGTTAGGGTCACCCCGCGAAACCCTTAATTGTAGCTCCCTAGATAAGAGCGGGTTATTACTCATAGTTGAATTATAATGTTATCATGAACGCCTTGCTTGTTTTGTGTACCCTAATGTTCCCCCATTAAATCTGGTTGATTCATATGGAAGTTGCCGCACTGCATTCATCTGTGTCGCATTGAAGAGCAATCCGCTCGATTGGTAATTAAAACCAAACTGGCTACAGGTTGCGGCAGACTTCGCTCGGTCTCTGACAAACCCAACCTGTAGCGACGGGTGTCTCCCCAACTGGCAAGGCACAGGTGTAATTTGGTATCGCGATAGAGGCGCGTAACCCGAGATCTGTGTCGAACCAGCCGGCGTTGCACCCGTGGGACGGCCGTGCCGGGAGGCGCGACCCGTCACCTACAACACTGGTGTCAGGAGTCAGGATTTGGACCTGAGGTGCATTTCGCACCCCGAACATCGATTGTGAGAGGCGCGTAAAGAAGAAAAAAAAAAAAAACACGTCGCTCGCAAATTCCAAATTTGGTTTCATTTTTATTTTGAGTGGATTGGGTGTCAAACTTCGTAATTTATAAAGGAAGATGGAGTCGCAAAATGGCTGCGCGGCTCAGCAGCGTGACACGAGGTGGGAGAGAATCGGTATTAAGAGTGCAACGAGCCGCACATCACGAAGAAAACGCTCCCACCCACCGATCCAAACCACGTGGTCACAGCATGCGTCATGGCAAAATAAGCAGGACGACAATGCGTACATTAACGAGCTTCATGCACGATTGGGGGATGCCTTGGAGCAGGTGGAGTGTAAGGAGGATTATATTGGGGAGTTACACACGAAATTGCATGAGGCACTACAGCAGGCAAGTGAGGTTCAGGAAAATGAGGAGCAAAGGGAGTCACAACAATTGGTCGATGCACAGGAACGAATTCACTGGACGGAAATGGCCTTGGCCGGCGCATTGCGAGACAACACAGATTCCAGATGGGAACGAGCACGGATTCTCGAATTGGAATTGGAACAACTGAAGGGAGAATTGTCTGAGAAATCAAGCCAGTTTCGGGAATCAGAGTACAGAGGAAATGAACTGGCACGTCAAATGGAAAGTAGCAAGGAATACGGGAAGAGGATGGACAAAAGGAGAGAGGAAGCATGCGAAAGAGTAGAGGAGATAAGTGAGGAAAAAGAGAGGATGGAGAGTGAAATGTTAAGGAACCACACTGTGCAGATTGAACAGATGGAAGCCAAAGCCAGGTTAAAGAATGACATGGATGAAAGGGTAATGAAAGAACAACGAATGAAGCAGGAGAAGGAAATCAATCAATTGAGAGAAACGACGAGATTGGAGAATGAAGAACAAAAGAGACGATGGGATACGAAACAAAAAGAATATGAATTTGAAATTGATCAACTAAAAAGGAACTACACTGTGCAGATCGAACAGGCAGAAGCCAAAGCAAGGTCAAAGAATGACATGGATGAAAGGGTAATGAAAGAACAACGAATGAAGCAGGAGAAGGAAATCAATCAATTGAGAGAAACGACGAGATTGGAGAATGAAGAACAAAAGAGACGATGGGATACGAAACAAAAAGAATATGAATTTGAAATTGATCAACTAAAAAGGAACTACACTGTGCAGATCGAACAGGCAGAAGCCAAAGCAAGGTCAAAGAATGAGATGGATGAACGTGTAATGAAAGAACAACGAATGAAGCAGGAAAAGGAAATCAATCAATTGAGAGAAACGACGAGATTGGAGAATGAAGCACAAGAGGGACGGTGGCATAAGAAACAAGAGGAATATGAATCGGAAATTGACCAATTAAAGGAGAAAGCAAGGGTGGAGTCCGCAGAGATGGAAAGACTCCGGAAAGGTAACGAACAACTAAAAAGGCTCAGAGAGGAAGAACGACTCAACTGGGAAAGAAAATGGAGCCAGGAAGTAGGGCAGCACAATAATGTGGGATTTGTGACGTCATCACAGGGAGGAATGTTAGTGGTGCAGGACTTGATTGGCATCACTCGTCGAATGAAACAACAATTGGAGCAAACCCTGGTGATGGAGACATGGAGGGAGTATACGGGGTTGTTGACTCATGAAACACATTTTGAGCAGGTCCAGCAAGTGAAGCTGACAGGCCCAGAGGAGTTTGGCGAACCAATGATGAGCGACCGGACCGATGTGACTTTGGAACGAAGCAGGTACGTGGGCATCTGCATACATGGTGCGGACGATGAGCTTAAGTTCGCAATTGGATTTGATGTTAATCAAGAGACTCTGTCCGATGGGGTGCACGTATGCGTGACACCTGAATGTGTGGATGGAATGCCTGTGGATGAATGCTGTGAGCCCATAGTCCAGTTTACAGCACCGGGGTGTGCTGTCAAGGCCGAAACGTGTGTGAGTGCGGAGCATGGAATGAGTGGTGACGTAGGAAATAGGTTCGAGGTGCAAGGGGAAATAGAAATTCCACCAGGAGCAGGCTTTAGAAAGGGGATTGTAATTTCTCCCTCAGCTTCACAGGAACTTCGAGGTAGAGCGCAGATGCGTAGCAGGCGGCGTTGGCATGCGTCACATACTCCCTGGACCCATTTTCGAACAAGAGGGGCCCAGCAACGACACCGCCAGGTGTCCCTTGGTCATCGGACCTCTCTGAGGACACGAGGGGTTCGGCTAGCTAAATGGGATTTACCTGTCTTCAGGGAATTAAAGAGAAGAGGGGGAGGCCGCTCCCCCAAGTGGGGTCTACCTGACTTCCGCGAACCCTGGAGAAAAGGAGGGGGTGGACCACGACCCCAATTGAGACGTGACCCTTATGAGCCGTGGCGGAAAGGCGGCGGGGCCATGTAAGGGGTAATGAGGGATTCCTTCCCTCACTCCCTTTCCAATGAGCCACAGAAGCAGGCCAGATTGGAAAGAAAAAAAAAAAAGGGGGAATTCTTGACTGAAAATAATATCGAGAGAGATTGCAAATTGAGAGACTGACAGAAGAGACAAGAGTGGCACAAGTGGATGTGCGTGACTATTTTAAAAAAAAAAAAAAAGAGAGAAATAGTGGGGACATGACAGACAGGGCGTTAAACACCCCTGCAAAAAAAATGGAAGGTGTTGGATGGTGTTGTGGACTGGGTGTGTGGCACTGTGGAATGAATGACGAAGGTGTTTGGGATGAATGGCGTGATTGTGTGAATGAGGAGAGTGAGTGCGAACAATGTACCCTGTTGGTAGGAGTCTCCTAACCAAGTGAGTGTAGGTTAGGGGGACTTAGTGGATTTGACGTGGATTCTGGCTGCTGTTCCATTGTGCAGGCGGACTGCTAGGGGTAGGTGCAGCCAAGGTATGGTGGTACTGGCTGGGAGTGTGACATGGTATTGGAAGTTGGTGAGTCGGGAGGGGACACCAGACAGTAGGGTTTAGAGTGCTAAGAGAGCACAGTGCGGGGGCTAGAGAGCCACCCGGTTAGAGTGCTTGGAGAGCACAGTGTGGGGGCTAGAGAGCCACCCCTTATTTAGGAGCGCCAGAGGCGCGCTCAGGTGAACCCCGAGGTCGCTGGGTGTCCCCCACCACCTATTGGAAGCAGGCAAAGAGGCCTAGTTGTAGTCACACTCCCCAGCCAATGAGTTATGCCTGGCACCACCAAGTGAAGAAAAAGAGACAAATAAGGGCCTTGCCCAGGTTTAAAAGAATGGAACAGTGTGCCAGGTTGGGAAAAATGGGTCATTAGGATCATTGTGGCAATGGCAGGGTTTGTGCCATTGGTTAGAGCTTCAAGTAAAAGGTTAGGTTCGATGAACTCTCCTCCGCACCATTCATGTGTGACACCTGGTACGAGTCGTGTTGATGGGAAAGTTGTGAACAAGGGCCAGGTTCGGTCGCCCTCTCCAAGTGCCAGAGAAGCCACCAGTGTGTCATGAGCACACAGATAACAATTGATTAAGAAGCACACCATCCTGTCAGCTAAAAAGTGAAAGGACTTTTTAAGAAGACCATACTAAAACAAGTCGTACCAAGATAAGTCAGGCAAGGAAGGTTAAGGGTACTCTTCATTTTGCCTGGGCTGAGGTCATCACCCCCACTTGCACCCTCAAGAATGCCTCCAGACTGCATTTGCTTACCATCGGTAGAACTGTGCCACCTGCTGTCCAAGGCAGGGCTTGTTGCCTGCTGCTGCTCGGTTGTGGGCCATGTGACCGGAGCATTTTGTAGGCCATGTGGCCGGATCATTTTTGTGTGCCATGTGGGCCGAAGCATTTTTGTGGGCCATGGAGGCCAAAGTGCTTTCGCGGGCTGTTGCAGCCGAAGATTCATGCCGTCTTGTGGGCTCAGTGGGCCGAAGGACTCTTTGTGAGATTAGGCCACTGGGCCGACTGAACTCACCTGGTGAGAGGCCAATAAGGCCACGAAGTAAGGAAACCCCTCTGGGGTGAAGACATAACACTGCCGGGAGGAGGCGTGAAGGAGCGAACACGTCAAGAAGCTTTGAAACTCTGAATGTCTTGCTCCGATGTGAATATTGGTGTTGAAAGTAACATTGAATGCCCTCCTGCGCAAATGCATAATTAGAATGTTAAGTATTGTGCATAGAGTGTGGATGTGTTTGTTAGATTAGTGATCCGACACACTAGGATAGGGACATGCCAATCTTACTGATACTTTGCTTCTTGGAGTTAAGTGCTTGCAATGTTGTGGGTTAGAGTAAATGGGAGATTTGTGCTGTACGTTAGACAGGGCCATTCCCGCGGGCTGCCCCTAGTGGAGGCTCGGGAGAGCCTCGGGAGAAAGGTGGGGGTAGTGTTGCGGAAATGGCCCTTAGTGGTTTATTAAATATAGAATTAGTTCAGGTCCCCTCTTAGATGTATGTTTACCATAGATCGTCTGTACTGGGATGGTAGTTTTGTGTCGGAAGGTGTAGCAGGCTGTTTTGTGTGGTGCATTGGTGGTGTACAAGAGACGGTTCCCTTTTAATTACATCTTGACAATCAAACAAGGTGCAAGTTCCATTAAGACCGGCCTCGGTTGCAATGCCATGATCGAGGCAATGGATTGACGTGAGAAAGCGCGATTGAGCGGGCAAAAACGACAAGCGCCGTCAAAAACCGGAAGCGGCGCTTCCGAGGAGTCGCTGAGCAAGTGCGAGGGAAGAGGTGGAAAAAGATGCATGCGCGGATGGCGTGTGGACAGGCCTTCGCGGCGGACGAGAACCACCAAGGCGAGTGAGAATAACGGAGTTCTCTCTCTCTCTCGGAAGAAGGGAGTTCGACAATCGTGCTGATCGCGTGGCCGATAAGGAGAGCGGGTGGCCGCCGTTTCGCGACGCTTGATGCGTGGCCGATAAGAGGGCGGGCCGCCATTTGGCAGACTGCAGGCCCAAGCGGGGCCTTCGAATCCGGCGACATCGGCTTGTTACGAGCTGCATTCGCCCTTTTCACATCTTCACCTCTCGTCCATCAACACCACCAAGTACCCCCTGTCTTGTATGAATGTTGTCCAGGCCTAAGGTTTATCTCGTTAGGGTCACCCCGCGAAACCCTTAATTGTAGCTCCCTAGATAAGAGCGGGTTATTACTCATAGTTGAATTATAATGTTATCATGAACGCCTTGCTTGTTTTGTGTACCCTAATGTTCCCCCATTAAATCTGGTTGATTCATATGGAAGTTGCCGCACTGCATTCATCTGTGTCGCATTGAAGAGCAATCCGCTCGATTGGTAATTAAAACCAAACTGGCTACAGGTTGCGGCAGACTTCGCTCGGTCTCTGACAAACCCAACCTGTAGCGACGGGTGTCTCCCCAACTGGCAAGGCACAGGTGTAATTTGGTATCGCGATAGAGGCGCGTAACCCGAGATCTGTGTCGAACCAGCCGGCGTTGCACCCGTGGGACGGCCGTGCCGGGAGGCGCGACCCGTCACCTACAACAATATATATATATATATATATATATATATATATATATATTGTTACGGATCGCGGTTTAGATGTTATTTGCCGAGCGAAGGCTCCGCGACCGAACAGTTGTTCCCCGACTCACCCGATTCACCCAGAACTTTGGCCGTATCGCACCGCAGCTGCCCAATCTGGAAAAGACTAAAACGACGAAATGCAAAGAGGAAAAGGAATAAGATGAGAAGACGGACAGAAGAGTAATTGGATTTATTATACACACAAGCAAAAAGAAAGCAGTCACGTTTATTTACAACACATAAGACGCAGGTGACACAGTGCAAATACTAGCTTATACAGACTTAATTAAATACCCAGGGACAAGACACACAGAACAAACTCATGTACACAAGAAGGGTGGAAAGGCAGGAGGTGGATGGCTGGAGGGAGAGGAAGGTCAAAGGGGGTCCTGCAGCACGATCGGCGCGTTTAGCAGCCGCCGTTCCTTCGCGGCCCTGCTCAAAACCGCCGTCCAGGCCCCAAGCGGCTGTTGGGTGTTGTTGCTGCTGTGGCCGCCGCTTGCTTTGCCAGGACTCGTCTGACTCGTCTGGTCCAAACCCTCAACTCAACAACACTCTTGCACGTCTCCCTGTCCAACCACTCTTTCTCTCTCTTGGTCCAACCACTCTTTCTCTTTCTTGGTCCAACCACTCTCTCTTGGTCCACTCACTCCTCACCACCGACCACCCCACGCTTCTTGCGCGCGCGCCTTTATAGCGCCTCCGGCGATCAAGCCGCCGGCCTTCAGGACACGCCCATCGGTGTGCTCACCTCGGCCCTGGTTGGTCACGCGACCCTCTGGCTCCGCCCTTGATGACGACGGGCGGGCACGCCCCTCTTCCCCGACCCGAGCACATGTTCAATGGTGGTTTTGGAGGGGATGTAATTGGCAATCGAGGCTTGGCAATGACGAAAGGGGATGTGAAAGGAAATGGAGATTTTAGGGATGGGAATGAAAGGGGATCTATTCTCTTTCACTGGTGCAATGGAGTACTTCAATTAATGGGAGACACAGTCTTACCCTAAAACACAGAATAAGAGATAACTATCGAACAGGGGTATTCTATTATTGGCTGACGTGTATGCTTGTGGACTAATTATGGGATGCCCTTTCACCTTTACACAGCTCCGGAGGCAGGGGGCGCAGAATAAACAATAATAATAATTCACACAATCAAAAAAAGATACAGTCCTCATATCCGCAACACTGCACCCTCCTCCTCTTAGGCACGTCCCGGGCCTACAACTTTTTATTTAGTGTGACACGTAGGTGTAGTTCCCTCTACTTTTAACCTGACCCTGAGTGCGACAGTTTTAAAACATAAATAAATGTGTCCCGCTGCTCCATTGCACCCTGCCTAACAGACTTACGCCCACAGTTAACCGAATTGCGGAATGGTCTTCAAACTATACACTGACGGTGGGGAGCATTATTTACAATGACGCTATTTTTATTTACAAAACTAACCCAGGACCTGTGATTGTTCTTTCTGGGGGGGAGACAGTCTGCTCTGCATCAATGCACCATGAACGCACCCAAAAACGCACCAATACACACCCAAGCACCAATTGGTGCAGTCACCATTGTTCATCAATGTTCAATCAAAATAAAATCAACAACCCCTAACCCTGCAGGTGGTCTCTTGCTCTTCGGCTCCCTCTGCTGGTTATTATTATTGTCTTCCAGTTGTTGTCATTCTTTCATTTTCTTACTGGCGGCCTATTTGCAATAAAGTGTGCCCAACGTGTCCATTTTTATTTATTTTATTTATGGCCCACAGGGCCGACTACGTGTGGTTCACCTGTGGGGCATCGGTGCCCTGTGGCCAAGGTCCGCCAGCAAGATTTCGGGCCCTCATGGCCGGTTCCAGCAGAGGGGCCATGTCCCAACCCATGGGGCCCATAAGTGGTGCTCGGCCACAGACATGTGGTCCATAATGTGGTGCATCGATGCAGACAGCTGGTTCTGGGAATTCCGGGCGCACAATGGAGGACTCACGCACGCTCCCCTCGGCACCCAATGGCGCACAGGTCATGTGGGAGACAAAAGAGACAATTGAGCGAGGGGTAAGGTCACAAGGGTACACATCAATAAGGCAATGCAAGGCGAAATGCGTACGGAGGGCAAAGTGAGAAAGCTCGTCCCTACCGTACGTCACCCCCCTGTCACCTACACTACCCTTGCCCTTACCCCATATTTACAAAATCTACCCATTTACAAATTCGTCACTACTGTCACGTCTTCCCCATATTTCTCCTATACCAAATTCGTCTCCACAATCCCTCTACTTCAAAATTTGCCATCACCAAATTCATCATCAATCCTCATAAGGAGGAAGAGATGGAACATCAAAGCACAATGTCACACCCACGTCATGATGCGTCTCACAATCCAAACATTTTCACAGTAAAAAATAATCAAAACATGGCATGGTGTGGAGTTCCTGTCACCTCAGGTGAGTGGATGCAGATGGTGCGAAGAGACTTCATCCTAACTACTTTCTAAATGACATTAACACACTTTACACTACCCGGGGTCTTTCCCCACCAATCCATTGGCCAACTTACACTATGGGTTCTAAAACCAATTCCCATTGACCAAACTGTGGTGCTTCTCAATTTGGGGTCTCACTCCCCCGATTCATCTCCCGGTGCCCTCGCACAATTTCTGGGCTGCGACGTGTAGCTCTCCCAGCAGGTCTACCCACCTGCACACCTCCACCACTGCAGTTGCCACCCGAGCTTACCTAGCTCCTCACCCTAACCTAACTAACTGGGGAAAGCCCCTCCTGGCTCTGTCACCCCACTCGGTGCCCTCTGGCACTGGGCTACCCGGGTCCGTCCTCCGGATCCTCGGGCCCCATCCACAACAACTACTACCGGCTCCCAGAGCCCACCTGCGGCCTCACCTGGCCGACATCCTCACAGTGGTGGAGTGCCCAAACCAATTACACACACTAACAGGCTACACGCCCAGCCATTTCCACAACACTAATGCACCCATCCAAAGACCATTCTTTCACCCGCACCACAGATGCCAATATCCAACCACAATTTACCTGTACCCTCTACCTAACACTTACACTACCCGCCCCGGGTATCCGTGATGGGGGTCCACTCTTCCCCCATTCACACCTTCGCACCATCCACTCCACTCCACAATTTCCACCATACTCACTCCACGACCATCCATTCCAATACTCCATTTATTCCGCACTACCATTTATTCCACACAGCCACATACACCTGTTGTTGCACACCTGTGCAATCACCTGGTGCCACCTGCACCCTCCTCCTCTTCCTGGACCATTTGGTCATCACAATACACATCACCATCACTCACTCATACACTGCTCCATCCACCTGTTCAGTTGCACACCTGTGCAATCACACCTGTTCAATCCTCAAACACACGGCATCATCTCAGCTAACTACTCCCCTCTGAAACTTGCGCTTCCCAGTCGTCCCTTTAAACTATTGCGCTCCCACGTCATTATCATCCACACTAAACTACCTGCGTCCCCACTACAGGTATCAGTCACTAACTAATCTTAACGTTACCTAATGTCATCTTCTAGGGCCCTACACACAATATCCTAACCCACCCGGGCTAGTTTTCACTGCCATCAACCCCATAAACTAGTGCTCCTTTGCCCCCCCCCTCAATTAATGGGGGGATGGTGGACTGCCCATCCCACCACATCGGGGGAGGTCCCACTATCAATTTGGCACTCCAAATTTCAGCCAATCAACTGCCAATCACCGTACCAATCATCAAATTTTGCTTTTTTTCCTAATTTCGGGGCCAAAACACTATCCTCATCACCCGTCTACTTATTAGATCCTCTCGGTGCGCCAACTCCCTCCTAAAGCTCGGCTTCGTACAGCCGAGCAATGAACGCGGGTTCTTTGGTGCCGGCGGCTGGATGCGTCCGGCACTCGGTGCAGGGACGGGGGCTTACCCGTGCCGAGATCCCACGCACCACCTCGGCGCGGAGCCATCCAATTGCCCGATCTCGACCTACCGGAACGTCTCAATAAAAAGTGGTCGCCATGACGACCCTTCCTATCGGGCTGCCCGCTCCGCCTAGTGGAGCCCGGACGCGGCCCTTCCAAGCGAGGTACAGCGTGGATCGCGTACGGCGGTCCTTTCGAACCTGCCGTGGCTCGGATCCCCGCTGGTTCTCGCGGCACGCGAAGCCCGGCATGCACCGAGGGCCCGATTCGGCTAAAAGTCGCTCTAACCGCTAACCCGGTTACCGTCGATGCCTCACCTGCATGCTTACACGCATACGCTACCCCTTGCTTGCTCATACCTCCAGCCGTTCCCATGCTCCTCGTACCTTTCCTTACACACCTCGGTACACTCATTCCGCTCACAGACTTGGTCACACACCTGACCACCGAACACCTTGGCACACATTCGTCGCTCGCACACCTCACCAACACACCTCTTTGCGCCCCCTCCTCGGTCACCTCCTCTGTGACAATCACAGGTGTGCTCTTACTCGCACACCCAACCACGTGCCTCACGCCCAACTCAAGTGTGCATTCCCACACACGTTCTACCATTCCAGGTGTGCATCCTTCCATTCCAGGTGTCCATCCTCGCTCACCTGTCACAACCAACTCACGCTCCGTGTCACTCTCCCTACTTTCACCTCCACTCTCGGTCACGCACTCACCCTTACTCTCGACAGCGCACTCTTTCCTCATGCACCTGTCCGTTACACACCTTTCTCGCGCACACTCTTGCGCACACCCTCCCGTTACACCCTCTGTAACACTCACCACAGGTGTGCATTCTCCCTTACTCTTGACAGCATGCGCTTTCCCCATGCACCCGTCCGTTACACACCTTTCTCGCGCATCCTCTTGCGCACACTTTTTCGTTACTTCCTCCGTAACACTCCCCACACCGCGCTTCCATGTGCTCCCTCGCACACGCGCTACTACCGACTCACTCTCGACAGCACACTCACTGGTCGGCGCGCACTTTTTCCTCACACACCCCATGGTCGGACATTCTCGCACACCTCTTTTTTCACACACCTGACCTGTCACACACTTCACCAACGGCCTCTCACGAACACCCGGATCCATAGCAACCCCCAAGCCGACTGAAGCTTTCCTCACATCATATACATTGCCGAATATTTCGCCACTCACCTTGGCACCTCGTCTCTGCACCTCCTTTGCCACCTGCAAACTCTTTATTTGGTTAGTGAGCAGCACATCACGATTCGAGCACAGACCTTGTACCAATTCCATTACTTCCTCCTTTATCTCCCTCTTAGTTTCTGTCCGTCCCTTCTTAATTTCACTCACCTCTTCTTCCACTTCCTCTAATTTTTGCTTCACCTCTTTTATTTCCCGGTGCGTCTCCTCAAGTTCGTCCTCTAAGGCTACCGTGACCGTCTCTATGTGCATCCTCACCTGCCGGTCCTTCGTCTCCATTACCTCTATCACCTCGTCCACCCTCATTGTCAGTCCCTCACGTACCATCTGACATTGCCTCTGTGTCGCTATTAATTCGTTTTTAATTTCTTTTTGTGTCGCCTTTAACCCTCCTAGTACCGCAGTGTTCTTTTGAACCTGCTCCACTAACTCCGTCTGTCCCTCTGTCAGCTGTTCCACCTCCTCCGTCAGGTCCTCTATGACCCCTTGTAACTTTGCCGTCCCATTTCTCACCTCTTTCTCCATACGCTTCTCACCTCGCTTTACCTCCTCGCGTAGCCCCGAGACCTCCTCACCCACACCTCATTGTATCCCCTCTTTCATCTCCTCCATCTCTTTTGTAGATGCCACCCTCATCTGTCCCAATTCATCCCTCTGAGCATCCAATCTGGTTTCTACCCCGATTTTTACCTCCTCTATCTGCTCTCCCATTTGTTTAATTTCTCGGGCGGATTGCTCCCCTATCTCCCGCAATTTGCCTTCCATGCTATTTTCTAGCCCCATTAACCCATTTCTCATCCCCTCTATCTGATTGTCTAACCCCTCAAATTTCTTGTCTAATTCCCCGATTTGATTTCCTAGTCACTCCCCCATTCTGTTTTCCATTTCCTCACTATCAGCCCTCCTTCTGTCTTCCATTTCCTCCATTTCCCTGGCTCTTTTTTCGTTGTCGCACTTCGACTCTGCCATGTATTCGCTAAACCGTGCCATGAACTGCTGCATGTCAAACGGCTGCATGTTAAAGCCCGCTGATACAGCGGGCTCGGCCACCCCGCGCTCGTGCGAGGCGCCTTTTTGCGCGCCTGAAACCTCGTGCGCGAGAGCGCCATTTTGTGCGTCTGATACCCCCTCAACCGCCTCCTCATTGCTCCCCTCCATTTGATCCTGGGTTACTCCTAACCCCTCCTCTAGCTCACCCACCGGCATTCGATCGCCTTGACCAGCCATGGCGCGATTTCAAAATTCGGGTTTTCCTTTAAAACAAAATCAAATTTCGGTGACTTTATAATTTTGACCAAATTTTTTTCTAGATGTTTTTTTAAAAATTTGGTTCGGGCCTCGAATCTCACTCCTCGACACCAATTGTTACTGATCGCGGTTTAGATGTTATTTGCCGAGCGAAGGCTCCGCGACCGAACAGTTGTTCCCCGACTCACCCGATTCACCCAGAACTTTGGCCGTATCGCACCGCAGCTGCCCAATCTGGAAAAGACTAAAACGACGAAATGCAAAGAGGAAAAGGAATAAGACGAGAAGACGGACAGAAGAGTAATTGGATTTATTATACACACAAGCAAAAAGAAAGCAGTCACGTTTATTTACAACACATAAGACGCAGGTGACACAGTGCAAATACTAGCTTATACAGACTTGATTAAATACCCAGGGACAAGACACACAGAACAAACTCACGTACACAAGAAGGGTGGAAAGGCAGGAGGTGGATGGCTGGAGGGAGAGGAAGGTCAAAGGGGGTCCTGCAGCACGATCGGCGCGTTTAGCAGCCGCCGTTCCTTCGCGGCCCTGCTCAAAACCGCCGTCCAGGCCCCAAGCGGCTGTTGGGTGTTGTTGCTGCTGTGGCCGCCGCTTGCTTTGCCAGGACTCGTCTGACTCGTCTGGTCCAAACCCTCAACTCAACAACACTCTTGCACGTCTCCCTGTCCAACCACTCTTTCTCTCTTGGTCCAACCACTCTTTCTCTCTCTTGGTCCACTCACTCCTCACCACCAACCACCCCACGCTTCTTGCGCGCGCGCCTTTATAGCACCTCCGGCGATCAAGCCGCCGGCCTTCAGGACACGCCCATCGGTGTGCTCACCTCGGCCCTGGTTGGTCACGCGACCCTCTGGCTCCGCCCTTGATGACGACGGGCGGGCACGCCCCTCTTCCCCGACCCGAGCACATGTTCAATGGTGGTTTTGGAGGGGATGTAATTGGCAATCGAGGCTTGGCAATGATGAAAGGGGATGTGAAAGGAAATGGAGATTTTGGGGATGGGAATGAAAGGGGATCTATTCTCTTTCACTGGTGCAATGGAGTACTTCAATTAATGGGAGACACAGCCTTACCCTAAAACACAGAATAAAAGATAACTATCGAACAGGGGTATTCTATTATTGGCTGACGTGTATGCTTGTGGACTAATTATGGGATGCCCTTTCACCTTTACACAGCTCCGGAGGCAGGGGGCGCAGAATAAACAATAATAATAATTCACACAATCAAAAAAATATACAGTCCTCATATCCGCAACAATATATATATATATATATATATATATATATATATATATATATATATATATTGTTACAGACGCGGTTTTAGATGTTATATTGACCGAGCGGTGGTGTATTACCGCGTCCGAACAGTTACTCCCCGATTAGCCCGATTCCACCCGACGTTGACCAGATCGCCCCACAGATATTCAATCGGGAAACCTCTAAAGCGACCGAAAGAGAAGGAAAAGAGAAAAAGACAGAGTACGGAGGAAGAACAGATTTATTATACACAGACAAGCAAAAAGGAAGAGCGACCAAAATTATTTACAAGCAATGGATGGAAAAAGCAGTCACACAGTGCATCGTTAGCTTATTCTACTCAATTTACTTAATCCCAAGACAACGAGTAAGACAGGACGTTCACACTTACACAGGGGATATTGCAGGCAGGTAGGGCTTGAGGTGGATTGCTTGAGAGGGAGGCAAGGTCGGAGGCAGCAGCTCTCAATTCCTCGCAGTTTTTGGCGGGAAAAACCCTCCGTCGCGTATCCGCTGCTGTAGACGTCACGCGCTGGCTCGGGCACACCTGCTCCTCTCCTCCTGGTGGAGCCGTCTCCCTCCTTTCAGCGCGTCTCTCCAACGCTGGTTTCCTCTCCGAGTACCTCTCCTCTTTGGCTTGGAGCGTTTCGCATCTCACCGCTCTCCTTGGTGCCGCCTCTTCGCTCCTCTCCCAGGTCATCTCTTAAAGCAGTCCCTTACAGTCGCTTTTATAACTCGCAGCGGAATCAAGCCGCCGGCTGCGAGGGCACGCCTACCGGTTCGCTCACCGCGGTGCTGATTGGCCATGCGACCCTCTGGCTCACTCCTCCCCTCGATGACGAGGTGGAGACACGCCTTTCTTCTCCGAGATTAGCACATGGGCAATGGCGGCTTGCGGGATTGAACACAACTCGCACCCTTTTGAAAGGAACTTTGGAGAGCGGAGATGTTTGGGGAAATTGCAAGGGCCTACTCTTATTTTGTTTGATACAATGCAAAGTCAATCTAGTGGGAAACACAGATTTAGCCTACATGGAATAAGGAAATACACTATTTAAAAAGATATATCGTGACCTGCGTGTAAGTTTCATGGAATTAACTAGGAGGACGGCTGCGACCATTATTTACATTACCAGGGTGTTACCATACTTTTGTAACGTTCACATTGTAACGTTTTCACATTCGTTACACTTCCTCCAAAATTGTTACACTTCTCAAAAACCGTTACACTTCTCAAATTCGTTACACACTTCTCAAAACCGTTACTATATATATATATATATATATATATATATATATATATATATATATATATATATATATATATATATATATATATATATATATATATATATATATATATACATACATGCACACACACAAATACAAATATACACATACACACACACAAACATACACACACACACACACACACACAGACACACCCACAGACACATGCACCCACAGACACATGCACCCACAGACACACACACACACACATATATATATATATATATACAGTATATATATATATACATATGCACACACACACACACACACACACACACACACACACACACACACACACACACACACACACACACACACATGCAAACACACAAACATATGCACACACACACACACACACATGCAAACACACAAACATACACACACACACCCACAGACACATGCACCCACAGACACATGCACCCACAGACACACACACACACATATATATATATATACAGT
Source organism: Myxine glutinosa (assembly GCF_964187855.1). Taxonomy (NCBI): domain Eukaryota; kingdom Metazoa; phylum Chordata; class Myxini; order Myxiniformes; family Myxinidae; genus Myxine; species Myxine glutinosa. The sequence continues at coordinate 201,665,466 of NC_136261.1, read as the reverse complement.
ATATATATATATACATATGCACACACACACACACACACACACACACACACATGCAAACACACAAACATACGCACACACACACATGCAAACACACAAACATACACACACACATACAAACATACACACACACACACACACACATGCAAACACAAACATACACACACACACACACACATGCAAACACAAACATACACACACACACACACATGCAAACACACAAACATACACACACACAGACACACCCACCCACAGACATACGCACCCAGACACACGCACACACACACACACACACACACACACACACACACACACACACACACGCTGTGCAGCAGACGGGCTAAAAATTAGGCTAAAACAAAAAACAAGGGTGATTAAATAATGAACTTAAACAGTATTTGTGATTTCACGTTCACTGTAACTACACTAACAAATGGTAATTTTGGAAGTCAGACCCATTATTAATATTGTTGCGGTTTTGAGAACCCACACTTGTAAGTAAATATAACATCATTAAAGGTTAACGGTAGCACCCCATAGGTAGGCCACAAGCAACACGTAGGTCACCATAGGATGTCAGTTATTTCATAATATGTCTTTCGATAAGGCCATTCCCAATAGTTGAATCTGCGTTGTGTCAATCAAATAAGAGTAGGCCCCTCGTCCATTTTGCAGCCTCCCTTCATCGACGCCAATAAGCGCTCCCCAGTCTGTGCCCCATGGCCCTTCCCAATTTGTTACGCGCCTTTGCCAGCAGCCTTCACTGCCCTTGGGCTTGCTCAACCCAGCCAAAAGCCATGAGGTAAAGCCCGGAAAAAGGGGCGGAGTGACAGGATGGAGGTGCGGCCATGTCAACCAGCCATCAGGGCAGAGCCGGTAAGCCAATACCAGCCACCAGGGCTGAGGTGAGGTCGCCTGACAGGGCGTGGTTTTGGGCTCCGAGAGCGTTCGCTGGCTTGGTTATAAAAGCGCGCACGCAAAGCCCTCATAAGGACTTGTTGGAAGGTTGGCTTATGAAAAGGACTCGCTGGCGCTGATTACAAAGGACTGATCGTGGTTGGAAGGACTCGTGAGGAAAGTGCAGTGTGTAAAGGACTTACGGAGCAGCGCTCATTACCGAGGACTGGAGCCAAGCTTGGTTGTGCACAAGAACTGGTACGAGAGTTGAGTACGGAAGGGAGAGACGCACTGTGGCAACCTGCTGTACTAAGGGCGAGCGCGCGGCACGCATTGCCAAGAACTGCAGCGTGCAGGACATTGGGGAGGGGGCGCTTGGGGCGAGTAAGATCGGTAGCGCGAGTGCAAAAGCGCCGGTACACCAATTACGTACGCCGATAGCCCAAGCTTACCTTTCCCCGTCACGATAATTGTCCGCTTGCGCTACGCTACGCGGAGAGCTGCCTGCCGGGTTTCATCGCCTGGTACGGGTCGAGGACCGGAGCCTGGACACCATCGCCGGACCTTCCACCCTACCATCTGCATCCCCATGTGAGTCTGAAGTCTGAGACCGAATCTGAGAGCGATCGGGCCCGTGTCCAGGGAATAGAGTAAGACTGTCTAAGGCTGCCCTGTGTACTTTTCCTTCCTCTTTCTTTCTTGTACATTCTTTCGTTTCCTCTTCTTATTTGTACATAATTAATAAACCAATCTGTTCTTCCTATTTTCCTGGTTTCCTCTTAATCCGATCGTCCTAATCTTTTCTCCATTGGGTAAACGCGGCACGATTCGGAACCGCTATAATCGGGTTAGCCATTGTTAACAGCTCGGATCGCGGATCGCTATCCGCTCGGCGTTTTCACCTGATATCCGTGATTCGAGCGGGAGTTATTCCCTTGCTTCACGGTCGGTGGTAGTACTTAGATAATAGGACTAAAACTCGACCAACAACCCTATTTACCACCGACCGGAAGGAACGTTATAACCCCCAGGGTCACGTCGGCCAGATAAAAGACAAGGGGATTAACCCCCTCTTGATAAGGGGAGAGCCGACGTCGGAGATCCGCAACAATATTAAGCCCCTGCCCCCCAAATAGAGAAGTCAAACTATGCCTATGGTTATAGGGACAGTTACAAATGCTGTCTTTCAATTGCTAAGGAAATATAAAAGTGCATTTTAAGTTTTTGATAAGTTGTATTGTTTTGTTTGACACGTGTTTTTTATTTGGCTTAAAGCAGTTACTTCCTGTTGAGGACAGGAGTAGGATGGAGGATGTTGCCCGCTGCATGTTTTCTTTAAAGTATTGTTGCTCAAGTGACAGTAAACATTGGGGATCACTGCAGTCTAGAAGGTCCTTTTACCCATTCTCTCTTTCTCAAACCACACTTCCTTTCCAGTGGGCCGGCTGACCTTGTCTTTCCCAAGTAACTTGGCACTTCACATGGTTAGTGAGCAAAACCCAGCAGTGAGAGCGGGGGGCAGCCAACCCAGGTCGTGCACCGCAGTACAAAAGGTTGCAGTCCTCGTCCCCTGCCGTGACAGAGAGAAGCACTTGACACATCTACTGGCCAACCTACACCCAATTCTGCAGCGACAGCAACTGCACTACACCATTTATGTCATCCACCAGGTAGGAGTTCACTCTTGAATCAAACTCATCGCATTTAGAAACTTTGATCAAAGCCCGAAGACGAAATTGATTGCAGAAAGGGAAATCCTGGGAGTGAAGTTTGAATACTTTTGGTCTTCTCTAGACAAGCACTGAGATGATTTTTTAGTTGAGGTAAAGAGCAAAAACTTTTATCTATTATAGTTTTATATTGTGCAAAATTAATATTAAATTGTTTGTCTTCGCGGAGCTCTGCTTAAATCATAACGCTTAATATCCTGAGCCTGGAATCATTTGGGCTTGCACGGTTGTGAAATGGTTGTGAAAGTCATGAAAAATCCCCCAAACTTTTAGGCAGGAGACTTCATGTTTAATCGAGCCAAGCTGCTGAATGCGGGATTCTTGGAGGCCATGAAAGATGCAGCATGGGACTGCATCATCCTGCATGATGTCGACCTGATTCCTGAGGATGACCGGAACCTGTATCTCTGTGGCCAGCAGCCCAGACACCTGGTGGTGGGGAGAAACTCCACTGGATACATGTGAGCAAATGGAGTTGGAAAAAATATAGCTTTGTTGTGCTTGAAAGTACAGTAGCTACAGGCATGCTTCCTGGACCTCAAGAACTGGCACAACCACTATACTTTGCTCATGCCCCCCTTTTGCACCCACAGACTCCGCTATAAAGGGTACTTTGGGGGAGTTACAGCGTTGTCTGCACAGCAATTTCGTGCCGTCAATGGTTTTTCAAACATCTTCTGGGGGTGGGGAGGAGAAGATGATGAGCTACGGCAGAGGTGATTTTGCTTTCACTATCAAATATTGTGACTCTTTCATCGTAACTGCCAATATAATTGCATCATCTCATGACCACCTGTCCCAATATGATACTGTATTCATGATGGTTTATAATACTGTATTCATTATGATACTGTATTCATAAAAAATGTAGTTGAAGGGGGAAGGGCTCCATAGGAGGAAGATTTGTTTTATTTTATCTGAAGAAAATTATAATATTAATTTTTTTCCACACCAAAATTTGATTTACTTCTACATTTTAGTCAGGTTCACGATGTTTTTTCATTCCAATTTTTTGGAGATGAGCAAAACTATACATTTTTGGAATATTCAGAGCATGAGGAATCCAAAAATTAATGTTGGCATTTGCGTAGACACCTTTGCGAAAATGACACTCAGGACAGTGATGAAGATCTGTAAAAGCATATTCCTGAACGGTATGGACCTAGTAGATCCTGTGTATAGGACTTATAGTTCAA
>NC_136261.1:201646646-201656646 GCF_964187855.1 Myxine glutinosa | reverse complement strand
GACGCGCGAAACGGCGCCTCGCACATAGCTACGGCGGCCGCACCCGCTGCACAAGTGGGAGGGATGGCCCAGATGCAGGTCCTCATGGAGCAATTTATGGCGCAAATGCAGGCGTCCCTCAAACTGCAGAGTAACCAATTGGGGAACCGGATGGATGCTCAGGGTGAGCGATTGGAGGACCAAATGGGGGTAATGGGGAACCGGATGGATGCTCAGAGTGAGCAAATGAGGGTTGATAGTGGGCGATTAGAGGGCCAAATGAGGGGTACCGGTGAGAAGTTAGACAATAATTTTGAGGAGTTAGACAAGAAAATTGGGAAGTTAGACAATAATTTTGAGGAGTTAGACAAGAAAATTGGGAAGTTAGACAATAATTTTGAGGAGTTAGACAAGAAAATTGGGAAGTTAGACAATAATTTTGAGGGGTTAGACAACGGGATAAAAGAGGTGAAACATGGGTTAACGGGGGTAGAAAATAGAATGGCTGCCCAGGAGAATCAGATAGAGGGAGTGAAAAATGGGTTAGAGGGGTTAGAAAACAGTATGGAAGGCAAATTGAGGGACATGAGGGACCAAGCGGAAAGGGAAGTTAAACAAATGGAGCAGCAGATAGAGGGGGTCAGAATGGGGGTAGAAACCAAACTGGATGCTCACAGAGAGGAAATGGAGCAGATGAGGGTGGCATCTGGGCAGGAGATGCAAGTGATGGGAGAGGAGATCAGAAGAGGAGTGAGTGAGGAGGTCGGAGGAGTGCGCGAGGAGGTGAGGCACTGTGAGGAGCACATGGAAAAGGAGGTGAGAAAGGGGACTGTAAAGTTACAAGGGGGCATAGAGGACCTGACGCAAGAGGTGGAGCAGCTGACGGTGGGACAGACGGAGTTAGTGGAGCAGGTTCAAAGGAACACTGCGGTATTAGGAGGTTTAAAGGCGACACAGAAAGAACTAAAAGATGACTTGGTAGCGACGAAGAGGGAATGTCAGATGGTACGTGAGGGACTGACAACGAGGTTGGACGAGGTCATAGAGGTAATGGAGACGAAGGACCGGCAGGTGAGGACGCACCTGGAAACGGTCAAGGTAGCCTTGGAGGACGAGCTTGAGGAGACGTACCGGGGAATAAAAGAGGTGAAGCACAAATTAGAAGAAGTGGAAGAAGGGATGAGCGAAATTAAGAAGCGACGGAGAGGGGATAAGAAGGAGATAAAGGAGGAGATAAAAGAATTGGTCCAAAGTCTGTGTTTGGATCGTGATGATGTGCTCATTAACCGGATGAGGGATTCGCAGGTGATGGAGGAGAAGCGAAGAGGAAGAGGACCCGGTGTAAGTGGTGACCAATATGGTCGTGCGTATGATGCGCCAGGGGATTTAAGAAGCTTGGGGGTCGAGATGGACCCGGGTGTTCGTGAGAGGCCGTTGGTGAAGTGTGCGACAGGTCTGGTGTGCGAAAAAGGAGGTGTGCGAGAAAATCCGACTCTGGGGTGTGTGAGGAAAAAGTGCGTGCCAAGGAGTGAGGGTGTTGGCGAGAGTGAGTCGGTCGTAGCGTGTGTGCGAGGGAGCACATGGAAGCGCGGTGTGGTGAGTGTTACAGAGGGTGTGACGGGAGAGTGTGCGCAAGAGTGTGCGCGAGAAAGGTGTGTGACGGACAGGTGCATGAGGAAAGAGTGCGCTGTCAGAAGTAAGGAAGAGTGTCCACCTGTGGTGAGTGTTACAGAGGGTGTAACGGGAGAGTGTGCGCGAGAAAGGTGTGTGACGGACAGGTGCATGAGGAAAGAGTGCGCTGTCAAGAGTAAGGGTGAGTGCGCTGTCAGGAATGGAGGTGAAAGTAGTGAGAGTGACATGGAGCGTGAGTTAGTTGTGACAGGTGAGCGAGGATGTACACCTGGGATGGAAGGATGCACACCTGGAATGGTAGAGCGTGAGTGGGAATGCACGCTGGAGTTGGTGGTGAGGCACGTGGTTGGGTGTGCGAATGAGGGCACACCTGTGATTGTCACAGAGGAGGTGACAGAGGAGGGGGCTCGAAGAGGTGTATTGGTGAGGTGTGCAAGCAACGAATGTGTGCCAAAGTGTTCGGTGGTCAGGTGTGTGACCAAGGCTGTGAGTGGAATGGGTGTACCGAGGTGTGTAAGGAAAGGTACGAGGGGCATGGAAACGGCTGGATGTGTGAGCAAGGAACGGGCTGCGGGATGTAAGCATGCAGGTGAAGCATCGACGTTAGACGGGGTAGAGTTTAGAACGACTTATAGCCGAGTCAGGCCCTCGGTGCGTGCTGGGCCTCGCTTTGAACGGCCGCGTCCGTGCTCCACTAGGCGGAGCTGGCAGCCCGATAGGAAGGGTCGTTATGGCGACCGCGTTTTGTTGAGACGTGCCGGCAGGTCGAGATCGGGACATTGGATGGCTCCACGCCGAGGTGGTGTGTGGGATCTCGGCACGGGTAAGCCCCCGTCCCTGCACCGAGTGCCGGACGCATCCAGCCGCTGGCACAAAACAACCAGCATTCATGGCTTGGCTTTACGAAGCCGGGCTTTGGACGGGAATTGGCGCACCGAGAGGTATTAGTGAGTAGACTGGGTGATGAGGTTAGTGTTTTGGCCCCAAAATTGGAGAAAAACAAAATTTGATGATTGGCAAGGGATTGGCAGTAGTGATTGGCAGATGATGGGTAGTGATTGGCCAAATTTTTGATTTGTTGAAATTTGATGTGCAAAATTGGTAGTGAGAGACCCCCGATGTGGTGGGATGGCAAATCCACCATCCCTCACAAGGGGGGCAAAGGAGCAATAGTTTATGGGGTGTATGGCAGTGAAAACTAGCCCGGGTGGGTTAGGTTATATTGATAGGGATCTAGCGAAGATGACAGTAGGTAACGTTAAGTTTAGTTAGTGACTGATACCTGTAGTGGGGACGCAGGTAGATTAGTGTGGATGATAATGACGAGGGAGCGCAATAGTTTAAAGGGACGACTGGGAAGCGCAAGTTTCAGAAGGGAGTAGTTAGCTGAGATGATGCCGTGTGTGTGAGAATTGAACAGGTGTGATTGCACAGGTGTGCAACTGGACAGGTGTGTGGAGCAGTGTATGAGTAGTGAGTGTTGTGGATCAGCGCGAATGCGCTTGGGGAGAGAAGGGTGCAGGTGGCACCAGGTGTGAGAGCACAGGGTGCAAGTACAGGTGTGTGGAGAGAGTTGGAGTAAGTGGTATGGAGTGGTGTGCGTGGTGCGAAGGTGTGGATGGGGGAAGAGTGGACCCCTTTCACGAGTACCCGGGGCGGGTAGTGTAAGTGTTAGGTAGAGGGTACAGGTAAATTGTGGTTGGATATTGGCATTTGTGGTGCGGTTGCAGAATGGTGTTGTGAATGGGTGCATTAGTGTTGTGGAAATGGCTGGGCGTGTAGCCTGTTAGTGTGTGTAGTTGGTTGGGCACTCCACCACTGTGAGGATGTCGGCCAGGTGAGGCCGCAGGTGGGCTCTGGGAGCCGGTAGTTGTGAGTGGGTGCCTGAGGATCCCGGGTGTGGATCGGGCAGCCCAGTGCCAGAGAGGGCACGGAGTGGGGAGAGCGCCAGAGGGCCTGCCCCAGGTAGTTAGGTTAGGGTAAGGAGCAGGTAAGCTCGGAGGCAACTGCAGTGGTGGAGGTGTGCAGGTGGGTAGACCCACTGGGAGAGGTACACGCCGCAGCCCAGAAATTGTGCGAGGGCACCGGGAGATGAATCGGGGGAGTGAGACCCCAAATTGAAGAGCACCACAGTTTGGCCAATGGGAATTGGTTTTTAGAACCCATAGTGTAAGAGGGCCAATGGTTTGGCCGGAGAAAGACCCCGGGTAGTGTAAAGTTGTTAAAGTCATTTAGGAAATAGTTAGGATTGAAGAACCTGTCGCACCATACGCAGCCACTTACCTGAGGTGATGATGATGACTCCACACCTGTGTTTCCTTTGTTTTGTGCAGAAGTAAGGATTGCTGTGAGGATTTGTGAGACGCATCACGACGTGGATGAGACATTGGAGTGATTCCATCTCTCCCTCCCTAGGAGGGACTGATGATGAATTGGTGATGGCAAATTATGATGTTGAGTTGGAGATGGCAAATTTTGATGAGAGTTGAAAATGGCAAATTTGATTGGTTAGGAGGGAGAGAAGACGAATTTGGTATATGGGAGGAACGGGGAAGACAGTAGGGATGTTTGTTGATTTGTAAAGTAGATGTTTATGAGTAGTGTTGTGTTGTGTGGATGCAGTAAGGGGTAAGGGAGGGGCCATGTAGGTTACCTGGTGGGGGGGGGCGTACGATAGGAACGTACCTGTCTCACCTGGTTCCCATGTGCCCCCAGTGTGCATCATCTTGTATTGCGTGCACTTTTGCGCCCTTACCACCTTACTCACTTGTTTCTTCTGTTGTCTCCCACCTCCGAGGATCTGGCTTTGGGGTAGAGAGAGAGGAAAGAGAGGTGCTGGCTGCGCAGTTGTGGGCCTGCACTTTCGCTGTTGGCTGCCTGGATCGATACACCATATGGACCGCAATGTTTGTGGCCACCCACAATGGACCGCAGTTCGTTTGCGGCCAAGCACCACCCGGGGATGGACCTATGGGTCAACGTGGCACCTATGCCATACAGGTGAACCACTTTTAGTTACCACCAAGTGCACCACAAGAAGAGCAAGAGACACCTGCAGGTTAGGGGTTGTTGAAGTTATTTTTATTCCAATGAACAATGGTGACTGCACCGATTGGTGGTGGGGTGGTGCTGTTGATGCTCGGGAAAGGGTGCTCTGCACGTTATTAAAGGCCGTCGGCCACAGAGCACTCGTGGGTTGGTGTATCGATGTTGGCAAGCGCGCTCTCTCTATGCATAACATCTGCATGTGTTCCTCCAAAAACAGGTCCTGGATCGTAGTGTAAATAGCAGCGTAGTCTTGTAAATAATGCTCCCTACCGGCTGTATGTTTAGTTTGAGGATTCTTTCCGGATTCGGTTATCCTGTGGGTGTGTTTCTGAGAGGAGAAGGGTGCAACGTCGCAGGGGGACATATTTACTCATTTGTGAATATCTATAAAACTGTCGCACTCAGGGTAGAGTTAATAGTAGAGGGAACTACATTGCGTGCCACACTAAAGTAGGTAAAAATTTATCGGGTCGGGACGCCCCGAGGGTAGAGAAGGGTGCAATGTTGCGAATATGGAATTTGACCTCCATATCCGCTTGTAAATATTCCCCTATCTTCTCCGATACTCCCCAACTCTCCCCCTTACCCCATTCCCTAGTCCCATTGTCTGTAAACAACACCCATTAGAGCCGATCTTCCCCTTCATTCCCCCATTAAATGTCGTGCCCAGGTCCCCCGCACCACACGTAGACCATTATAGGACATCTTGCTAGTTATTCTTAATCTATGTCAGTTAAGGACTTGTTTCCATTAATTATGACTCTTCGTTGCACCAGAATGTGATGATATGGCACCAGTAGGAGTTTAGGACCTTCCCATACCTCCCCGCATCTCTTCCCATCATCTCAAGCTCCAACAACAACCACAACAACAGCGGCTTTGCGTCCTCACTCCGGCTCGGTTGGCCGCCATTGAACATGTGCTCGACGGGGTTACCCAGAAGGGGGCTCCCTGTCGGCCCCTCGTCAAGGGCGGAGCCGGTAACCCCCGCACCCAATGAGAAGCCATGGGCCGATGCCATATGGGGCGGAGCTAACGAGCGAGGGCGTGACTCCCGGCCGGATATACGCGGCCCCGCGCCGGACGTGACGTCAGATGCGCCCCGAGCTTGGAAGGACAAGACGCCACCCTCCCGAGCGCTGAGCGACCTCCCCGGCATCTCCACCAAAGTCGCGACCCACGAGCGCTGAGCGACCTCCCCGCATCTGCTGGACACCACCGTACGTGATTCTGTCCCTGAGCCAGGTGCACCTGAGCCATCGACTGCCGCTTTCCTGGCCATCAAACCCCGTGTGAGTCAGCGTTGTCCTGTTTATCTGTGGTCTGTCTAGGGTTAATATAAGGTTGTGTCTAAGTGCCCACCTTCCTATGTTTCCCTCTTGTCCCTGTAATCTAACCTTTTCCGCCTTAATATAACCTCCTCCGGAGGTCTTGAGAACTGAACCCCTGGTGTCGTATTGTGTGATTGTAACCCAGCCGGGTGTCTTCTCTTTCCAATTGAGCCAGCATAGCGCGGCTTCGTCGACGTTCGAGTACAATCGGGTAACTTGTACGGATACGGCGGCCATCCCGCTCGGCCCACCATACCATCAAAGTCGTATCTGTAACAATATATATATATATATATATATACACAAAGAATTAAGTTAAGCACCCCCCCGTTTTTTTTACAACCTCGCACATTACAAGTTTGTTGTCGTCAAAACAGTGTAATATACCCATGATATTGCTATATTTTCTGGAGAAGTGATATTATGGTCACATAAAAACATAACAATCATGCCGTTTTCAATATTTTATTCTGAATAATTTAAGGTGAAATTTTTTGGGAATTTTAGGCATATTTTCACCTCAATTTAAGTATGGAGCTATAGGTCCATCACGGACAGTGTGGATGACGTTTATGTTTTCTAACGTACAGTCATTGTTCTGAGAAGACCTCTAGCGATCTTTGCGTCAATAACGTGTGTAGGACCCACGTGATCGGATCACTGACTCAACCCTACGTCTCATAGACCCTGTAAGCCGTCGTATGCGTTGCTGTGGCAGGTTGTTCCATTCCCGATGTAATGCACGTTCCAATTCATCCAGATTGGCTATTGGAGGGACCATCTTCGCAATTTGTCGTCCCAACATGTCCCAAACGTGCTCGAGGGGGTTCAGGTCAGGACTGTACGCAGGCCAGGGGATGGTTGTCACAGCACCTTGCTCCATCCGATCACGTGGGTCCTACACACGTTATTGACGCAAAGATCGCTAGAGGTCTTCTCAGAACAATGACTGTACGTTAGAAAACATAAACGTCATCCACACTGTCCGTGATGGACCTATAGCTCCATACTTAAATTGAGGTGAAAATATGCCTAAAATTCCCAACAAATTTCACCTTAAATTATTCAGAATAAAATATTGAAAACGGCATGATTGTTATGTTTTTATGTGACCATAATATCACTTCTCCAGAAAATATAGCAATATCATGGGTATATTACACTGTTTTGACGACAACAAACTTGTAATGTGCGAGGTTGTAAAAAAACGGGGGGGTGCTTAACTTAATTCTTTGTGTATATATACATATACATATATATACATATACATATATATACATATACATACATATACATATATATATATATATATATATATATATATATATATATATATAAATATATATAATCAAGGCACCTCCTAGCTTTAATGGTGAGCACCAGCCACGAATTATGTCTCACACGGTAAATACCGCATAACCCGCAAGGAACCAACAGCCTGTCTGCCACACAGACCATCGTTCCCACCAGTGCAAACCAAAACCAGGGGGTGCGGTGCGATCGGCGGGGATAATAATCAACGAACATAACAGCGTGACGAGCGCTGTCCCGATCTCCTGTGGACCGAAGTCCTAGACCAAAGTGTCACGTCTATTGATCATCTTAATAGACGATTTTGGTCCTCATTGGTTAGATTTTTTGCAGTATGCCGTCCTGACGAGGGTTAATAAGCCCGAAATCTGGATTGGCGGCTCTGCTTGATGTTTAGCCAATGGGGACCAATGAATAAATCTCTGTCTGTTGACAGAGTGGCCGGGCTGAAGCCTCCAGAAGACCCTTTGGGTCGGAGGTGACGCTTTGGTCTAGGACTTCGGTCCACAGGAGATCGGGACGGCGCTCGTCACGCTGTTATGTTCGTTGATTATATATATATATATATATATATATATATATATATATATATATATATATATATATATATATATATATATATATATATATTGTTACAGACGCGGTTTTAGATGTTATTTTACCGAGCGGTTGGTATTACCGCGTCCGAACAGTTACTCCCCGATTAGCCCGATTCCACCCGACCTTGACCAGATCGCCCCACAGATATTCAATCGGGAAACCTCTAAAGCGACCGAAAGAGAAGGAAAAGAGAAGAAGAAGACAGAGTACGGAGGAAGAACAGATTTATTATACACACACAAGCAAAAAGAAGAGCGACCAAAATTATTTACAAGCAATGGATGGAAAAAGCAGTCACACAGTGCATCGTTAGCTTATTCTATTCAATTTACTTAATCCCAAGACAACGAGTAGGACAGACGACGTTCACACTTACACAGGGGATATTGCAGGCAGGTAGGGCTTGAGGTGGATTGCTGGAGAGGGAGGCAAGGTCGGAGGCAGCAGCTCTCAATTCCTCGCGGTTTTGGCGGGAAAACCCTCCGTCGCGTATCCGCTGCTGTAGACGTCACGCGCTGGCTCGGCACACCTGCTCCTCTTCTTCTGGTGGAGCCGTCTCCCTCCTTTCAGCGCGTCTCTCCAAAGCTGGTTTCCTTTCCGAGTACCTCTCCTCTTTGGCTTGGAGCGTTTCGCATCTCACCGCTCCTCCTGGTGTCGCCTCTTCGCTCATCTCCCAGGTCATCTCTCAAGTCATCTGGTAAAGCAGTCCCTTACAGTCGCTTTTATAACTCGGGGCGAAATCACGCCGCCGGCTGCGAGGGCACGCCTACCGGGTCGCTCACCGCGGTGCTGATTGGCCATGCGACCCTCTGGCTCACTCCTCCCCTCTATGACGAGGTGGAGACACGCCTTTCTTCTCTGAGATTAGCACATGGGCAATGGCGGCTTGCGGGATTGAACACAACTCGCACCCTTTTGAAAGGAACTTTGGAGAGCGGAGATGTTTGGGGAAATTGCAAGGGCCTACTCTTATTTTGTTTGATACAATGCAAAGTCAATCTAGTGGGAAACACAGATTTAGCCTACATGGAATAAGGAAATACACTATTTAAAAAGATATATCGTGACCTGCGTGTAAGTTTCATGGAATTAACTAGGAGGACGGCTGCGACCATTATTTACATTAACAGGGTGTTACCATACTTTTGTAACGTTCACATTGTAACGTTTTCACATTCGTTACACTTCCTCCAAAATTGTTACACTTCTCAAAAAAAACCGTTACACTTCTCAAAACCGTTACACTATATATATATATATATATATATATATATATATATATATATATATATATATATATATATATATATATATATATATATATATACGAGCAGAAGTAACCGGCATTGCCGGGCGGGGGAGGGGAGGGGGGAGGGGGGAGGGTGGAGGGGGAGGGGAGGACGGAGGGGGGAGGGAAGGGGAGGGCCAGTCAACAATGACGTTATAATGAGCCGGGAGCAATTCGATAGAGTTACAATGAGCCGGGTTACAATGTGCCGGGTACAATGAGTCAACAATGAGGGGGTGAGGAGAGGGGGGAGGGGGGGGGAGAGGGGAGGGGGAGGGGGGGGAGAGGGGAGGGGGACGGGGGAGAGGGGAGGGGGACGGGGGAAGGGGGAGGGGGGGAAGGGGGAGGGGAGGGGAAAGGGAGGTGGAGGGGGAAGAGGGAGGGGGAGGGGAGAAGGGGAGGGGGTAGGGTGGAGGGGGAAGGGGTAGGGTGGAGGGGGAGGGGGGAGGGGGAAGGGGGGGGGGGGAAGGGGGAGGGAAGGGGAGGGCCAGTCAACAATGATGTTGCAGTTCTCATGGTCAGAGAGCAGCACAACAATCGCGACATCGTCCTGCATCTTCGCAACAGCACGAAGCAGATTTTGGAGACTCACCGATCCTGTGATGCCCTCCAGTACCGGCGTTGCCGGGCGGGGGAAGGGAGACCCGTACATTCCCAACCCGTACATTCGCTCTCTCGACTCAAGCTCACTCGGACAAAAGCCTCGCACAAATTACACCGTGAAGGCCCAATGGTCATGTCTGTGCCACAAATCAAGTATGTGAGCGAGTCGGGCACACTGAATTGAAAATATATAGAACGCTCATAGTCC
>NC_136261.1:201484146-201644146 GCF_964187855.1 Myxine glutinosa | reverse complement strand
AACCCGTTCCGAGCGGTTCCGAATCGTGCCACGCTTACCCAATGGAGGAAAAGACTGATACGGTCGAATTAAGAAGAAATGAAGAACAGATTGGTTTGGTTTATTATAATTTGTACAGGAAGGAAGAGAAGTACACACAGAGAAGCTTATACAGTCTTAACTTATCCCAAGACAAACGGGCCCGCACACACAGACACACTCACACGGGGATGTAGATGGTCGGGGTTGATGGTCCAGGGATGATGTCCACAGCTCATTCTCCGGGTCCCCGATTCACCGTGAAGAAGATGGAACGACGGCAGAAAGCTCCCCGCGTGTCGTTGGCGCGGATCGGACAATTATCGGCGAAAGGTGAGCTCGGCTGGGCGGTTACTTCGCGGCTTAGCCGCGTATGTAATAAACGAACCGGCTTGGCGGTTATACTTGCGGTCACGCCACGTGCGTAATAGCAGAACAGGCGCTGTACGCGCTCTCGAGACAGTTCAATCCAAAGCGCCTTTCCCGCCGAAGTCCTCTCCAATGCGCCACTGATGCGAGTCCTTAATGCGCTTTCCCAGCAAGTCCTTGCTTATAACTCTTAACGCCAGCCGGTCCTTCGTTTGTTCAAGTCCTTCCAACAAAGCGCCTCTCCCAATAATCCTCATATATTCCTTCTGGCCAGTCCTGGACAGTCCTCACAATACCAATGCTTGGCTTCAGTCCTTATCAATTCTTCCGCACGAGAGTCCTCTCGAAGGGCTTTGTGCATGCGTTTATATAGCGCCGCCCAGCGAACCCTCTCGAATTTGCCAGCCGTGCACTACCACGCCCCTCACGCTATTCCACCCGAGACCTGGTTGGTTGCTGGTTCTTACCGGCTCCGCCCTTGACATGCTGCTTGACGTGGCCACAACCCGACCTCACGCTCCTCCCCCTTTTCCAGGCCTACCTCGTGGCATTTGGCTGGTTTGAGCATCCCAATGCGAGGGGCAATAGCAAAAATGGGGCGCAGACTGGATGCTGCCCAACGAGGTAGATTTGGAGGGTGGGCCGCAAAATGAATGGGACCTAAGCTTATTTATTTATTTACACAACGCAGGTATCACTATTGGAAATGGCCTTATTCTCACATATACTATGACATAACTAATTTTCTAAGGTGGCCTACGTGTTGCATGTGGACTAACTATGGGGGCAAACCTTTAACCTTTATTGATCATATATGTACATTCTCAGAACCGCAACAACATATTTATATATACCGTATAAATATGTATATATATTTGAAGGGGGAAGGGCTCCATCATACATAGATTGTGTTAAGAATAGTATTGACGATGTGACCACATAGTTTGCATTCCTCTTTTCATGGGTATTTTTCTCAAAGAAAGCCATAACTTAAAACGTGCACCGAGGAGGTAGTGAGTATTAACTTTAAGACCGTATCGAGTAACATTGTGTTATATAAAACCTTCTTTCAGGTGAGGACTTGTGGCATTTAAGACAAAAGGCATGATAGTACTATGAATGCACTTTCTGGAACAATGGACGCTTTCAAGGTGCCATGAGCAAACAAGGCTGTTATGCTATAGCTCCCAAAGGCCTGTGAGATATCGATGGCCTTGTGTGCTGTGGGGACAAAGGGGATCATAGATGTGGGGGAAGGAGGTGGTTATATATGTGGGGGGAAGTGATGGTTCTAGATGTGGAGAGGGGGGAAGGGACTGGGCGGATGCTTTGAGAAAGCGTAATCCTCATCCAGTGGAGTGGCCAGTGAGGACCAGCGGTGGGCGGTCCGAACCCCGTGGAAAAATGACACCCTCATCCTGGGAGCCATAAAAGCGGACCAGTTATTGGTGGTCTAGGGGGGGGGACAACAAAAGCTGATGTTCGCTTCACCCTCGAAGAGACGTCACTTTAATTTTGCCCGCCCCATCACAATTTTCTCTGCCCCATCACCCCCTGAGCCTCACTTCGTCTGTGCAGTGCCAATCTGCATGACCATGGCATTGTAGAGGAGCACCAAGCAGCTTGTGTCAGCCAAAAGCCCTCACCTTTTCGCTTTGTACCTCGTGTGAATATGGTATTTGCTGCCATTAGGAACTGTATTTATTTAGTATTCCTTGTACATATGTTTGTGTGTCCCCTCATCCCTATTCATGTCTGTCAACCGCTTGGTTCGTTCCACCATATTTTAGCGTCTTGTCTACCCTTAACCTCATACTTTCTTTTAATAAACCCTGTTTAGCCGCGTCGCAGACGCTGCTCATAGGGTGCCCTCTGCTGTTGTTGTTGTTCTTCTTGTTCTTCTTCTTGTTCTTGCAGAGAAGACAAAGCCTCAAAGCTCCACCCATTCTGGGAACCATAGCTCCACCCATTCTGGGAGAGACTTCATATTTTTTTTTTTTTTTTTTTTTGTATACAAGATCGAGGCTCATGCAAGAGCTAACATCAATCACCGAAATGCCATGACCTAAATTTTGTGCTGCTTATTTTAGCTTTTAGCTGCAGCATATCTGTGTTAGAATTTACTGATATTTTGGAATTGGTATAAGGTCAACTCGCAACGGTACCCGCCCTAAGTGCGGGGCTTCAATTGGGAGGCCCAAATGAAAAGGCAAAATATCAGAAATTGAAGGCTTTTTTTATTTTAAACGATTTATATAAACATCCGTTAAATCATATCACGCGCAAATCATCAAAATCGAAATATAAACAAATATCCACCATTTTATTAACTCGCATAGCTTTGAGGCCTGTTTGGTAGGCCCGTGGTGTCTTCCTCTCTCACACAGTTTTATTTCAAATCAAATTCGATATATCATTTCATTTTTCACAGTCACTAACATCGTTTTAGACTCGGTTGAAAAAAAACGGGAAGAAAATCCGATGAAAGTTGCCCTTTATAGAACTAAATGAATTCTCAAAGGCCTGTAACTTCAAGTCCATTGAGATTTATTTTTTTTAATCGCGGCATGGTCAGTCATACACCGCCCGAAATAAGAGACGGGAAAATGCCGAGATATATATATTTTGTTTAAATCGCGGCATGGTCAGTCATACACCGCCCGAAATAACAGATGGGAAAATGCCGAGATATATTAAAAATTCGTCCATTTGATGACAATCGTCACGATGAAATATTTAATTTATCCGTCGTCACAATAATGTGGAGAGAGGAGCATAGCTTCGTTCACGTGTCGCCACACACGGGAAATTGCCGAGATATATATATTTTTAATTGCGGCATGGTCAGTCATACACCGCCTGAAATAACAGACGGGAAAATGCCGAGATATATTAAAAATTCGTCGCCACACACGGGAAATTGCCGAGATATATTTTCACTTTGCACAAAAATAACATCAAGTAATCGAATCAATAGGAATGTCCTGTGCCTATAACATCGACGTTATAGGCACAGCTGCATCTAGGCATTGTGTAACATCGACGCGGCTTTTGTTTTAATTAAAACTTTTTGTACTTGTTATTATAAGAAACGTCTTATCGCCTTTTTGCCTCCTGCGTGTTTCACTGCTCGGTTGCCTCACGCGCAATATTGGTGATCTTTGGGGAATAGTGGAAATATGGAACATGACTTGACTACCATTCAGGTCATTCACAAGGGTATTTTACCACCAACGCAGGTGTACCACCATGTTAATGGAACTGTCTGATGCCACAAATATAAATGGTCAGCCCATGCAAGGTTGTGGCGATTCATTCAAGAGACGGAACCTCTTCCAGTGGCTGACTATGGAAATAGGTTGATCAACTTGATGATCATTCTGGAACCGCAGGACAAGTGACAGTGAGATTTGCCAGAGTTGAAAGACGTACTCCATTTGTCAGACCAGCATCTAATCAATTCAAGATTGATAGAGTAATGTAGCTGTTGCGTACCTGACTATGTGATGTGGTACTGTCGAGCATAATGTGGAAGTCATCTGAAAAGGGAGAGACTTTTTCAGATCATGGGGGAGGTAGTTTATGTATATGTTTATACACTCTGCCATAAAATAAATGAACATGTAGAATTGATAATGTAATTGGTGGACTGTTCCATGGTTCCTTCCAAGTACATTTTTGGCCCGAGGGATGTGCAGAACACCCGATTGCTAGTTTCCACATTATGTAATTACCTCTGCCACTGAAAGGGGATGGAGACCATGTTTTCACCCCTGTCTGTATGTCTCTAAACAGCATATCTCAAAATTGTAGACGGATTTGGACTAAATTTGGTGGAGATGCTGGGTATGTGACAATGGAGAATGTCAGACCGCAACCTTGTCACACAGATCTCCTCCGGGAATACTAATTGCGACTTTATGTCTGCTACCCCCTTCCAATCACAAGCATTTGACAGACCTCTTGCCTTCCACCTCCTCCTCTTTCCACCTCTTGCCACTTGGCCCTCTTCAACAAACAACACCTCTCTCCCATCGGCCTCTTTCTACACTCTCTTCTCTCTCTCTCTCGATCTCATCGCCTCTTGTTGCACCATCTCCACTACCACCACCAGCACATGATTGTGCTGTCATCTATATCTTCCTGCTGCCAATGCTACTGACCATGCACTCGGTGCATACTGCATTTTTCGCAGTCCTCCACACCAAGATCAGCTCTCCTGCAACAACCTCCACTCCCTCAAGTTTTCTGGGGATGGAAGCACATCAATATGTTGCCCACAACAGGAAATTCAACAGTATTGGCTCCATCCTCCAAATCTCTTACTACTTCAATGTCCTCACCTGCACACCTTCCTACCAAGTCCATGCACCTTGTTGTGCCTGTGCGACTGCTTTCACATATCTCCCCTCCTCCTCCTTTCTTCTCACCTCCCTCTCAACCATCTTCCTCCTCTCTTTCACACATGCCTTTCCCCATAGTTCATGCTTCATCCACCCCAAGCCATGCTTCCTGTGCTGTAGCATCCCCATGACCCTGCTCCTGTTGCAACTGCTCCTCCATCTCACCCACCTCTGCTCTTGCATTCTAATTCCGACTTCCCTTCTTCTCTGGGAGAGCATTCTTTACCACTGGATCACTTGAATCCCACACAATCACGAACCCCCGCACCCTCATCATCTTAAACTTCTTGGTTAATGATGTCAAGGGAAACTGGAGTTTTCCACCCTGACCATAAAAAGCAATATTTGTCAAACAGCGTGGCACTCCCAACTACCTCCTCACAAATCCGCTCACCACAACCTCCATCCTCTCTCCATGCCCAATCGCAATATCATACATCATCAATGGCCACAATACTCGTGGCATCAATCCAAACTTCAAACACCATACCTTCAACTTACCTGGCAAACCACATCCATCAAACCTCTTCAAACCTCTCAAAAGCTTGTTCCTCACCTCCTCCACCCTTCCCACATCATTCAACTCCACTGTATACCATCTTCCCACCTCTTCACAGGGGCCTCTACCAATGATGGAACCACCTCCCCTCCCAGGTCAAACCTGTGCATGTTATCCACCACTCCTCATCTCACCACCACACTCCTCGACTTTCTTGCTTTAAATCCCATTCTTGCCCACCGCATCAACCTTTCCAGTCGTCCCAGTACCTCTACTGCTGCATCAGCGGACTGTTGGACAACTGTCAGGTCATCCATGAATGCATCATCGCTGGCAATCTCTGACTAGTGGCTATTCTTTCCCATGTCCACTCACCGCACGTATCAGCAACTCCATAACCAGCACAAACAAAACATGGGAGATGGCACATCCCATCAGGATCCTCACTTCAAACTTCTGCCATTCTATTATGTAAGACTGTGTTGCCAAACAAAATTAATCTAAAACTGATCATAATATGCCATCAGAAAATCCCTGCATCTTTGTGGCATCCAAAATAAATCCATGGCCTATCTGATCAAGGCATTATTGTATTAACATTAACATTATTGTAGCGGTGCAGCATTTAATCCATTGGTATTGTGTGTGTGTGTGTGTGTGTGTATGTATATATATGTATATACAGTATATATATTTGTCTGTCCCACCCCCTCCACCAACACAACGACCCATGCCAGTCCACTCTTAACATTACGGAGAATTAAACTATGGGCCGAGGATTTGAAGAATCAACTGCCGACCTGTATGGAGCAGCCTTTATACGTCTGCCGCCATAAGCCTAATAGTTAACTGAAAAGTGGTGGAGAAACAGGCAATTAATTTGCCATTTACCTTAACCAGTACACCCGCTCACTACGGGAGCGGTATGGGGTCATGTTATTATCCTTATTATTATTATTGCCAATTATTATTACTATTACTTATGTTCGATCAGGTAATTGAAAAGATCAGACCATGGCTCACCATTCTAAATTCCCTACAATAAAATTATTTACTTCCATCAGGAAGGGGTGGGTGGCGGAGGGGTGGGGGCAACATCGCAAGTCACAAAACCCCTAGGGGAGGGGGATACGGTTGTGTCGTAACATTAATATTATGCTATTATCATAAGTATTGTTATTACTTTTGTAATGAAAAGCAGCCTTGGAAAAATGCCACGAAAAATACCTTGGAAGAACTCCACGGAAGCCACAGGAAGGTTCGTGTTATTAACCCTTGCGGGGTTTATAGACTACAGTAGATCTTCGATCAGTTGCGTTCGTCGACGTGAAGCATAGACTGATGTCCTGATTCATCCAAATTCCTTTGTTTAGTGTTAAACAGCTTTAGCGACTGTTTGATAACGTAATCAAATATGTTTGTTGTTTATTATATTTTTGCTTCTGGTGGAGGTGCTCCCACGAAAACGTCCCAATAAGTTATTTATAAATGTTAATATGGCGTTTGGCCAAGTAGGAAACACCCTTTGGGTAGGTGGGATATTAATAGTATTAACATTGTTTTGTAATAACATTAATATTATGGTATTATCATTAGTTTTGTTATTAGAAGTGGTCTTGGAAAAACGCTGTGATAAAGCTAGCTTAACACGGACATAGGGGAAGGCGGGGCAAGTTGAGCCAGTTTTTGTTCTTGGAATGTTAGGACTGAACTTACTGATGATCTTGCACAAATGAGTATCTTGCCTTCTAATTTAATCCTTGGGAAACATTTTGTAGCTAGTTCTTACTTTCTATCCCCACACTGAAAGTCACTGTGACCTTTGAAAAAACGGAGGCCAAATGGCTCAACTTGCCCCGCCTGAGGGGTAAGTTGATCCAACCTCTGGGGTAAGTTGTACCACATAGGGGTAAGTTGATCATTGCCCTAAATAAAGATAACTAAAGTAGAAAACCATTGTTTTGCCAGAAAAATATTTAATGTTATAAAGTTCTACAACACTGAACGAAATGATTACCTTGTGTTCATGGTTATAGTAATCAGTTACGAACAAATTGAGTCACTCTCATAGAAAAACAAGATTGTCAACTGTGGTAAGAAAAGTCAACTCAATCCACCTGTCACAGTTTCAAGTCACAATTAAACAAAAAGTATCCCAAATAGTTGATCATTGCCCCAAATAAAGATAACTGAAGTACAAAAATTGGTCTGCCTGAAAAATATTTAATGTATTTGTTACAACACTGAACGAAATATTTACATGTGCCTTGTGTTCATGGTTATAATTCAATGTGGCAGCTGGATTGAGTTGAAAACAGCTGCCACAGTTTTAAGTCACAATAAAACAAAAGTGTCCCAAATACACCCAGAAAGGCCAACAGTCAGACTGTGGCAATTAAGGCACAATATCTTGCTCATCAATGCCAGCTTCATCATTTGGATCTGCAACTAAAAGTAAAACATGTCAGAAATCAAGTCAATTAAGCTGCCAAACTGACAAGTCACAATTGAACACAAGCTGTCCAGAACAACGGGCAGAACTGCCAACGCACTTAGGCTGTGGCAGCTTACGCACGATGTCTTCCAGTTCAAATCCTGCTTCATCCTTTGGGTTTGGAACAAACACTGGGTTGTCAGATCCAACTTTTCCAGCAACCTTCTGCAGGAAGACACCTTCAAACTGAAATTCCTCTCCATTCAGTACATCAACCCGAGCAATGTAATGCACAAATCTTGATTTGCCAGCACATTTGCCCGAGCTTTGCTCGGAGTGCTTGAAATGGCAGCACGGCAAGGAATGCTCCCCGGGGAGTGTAGATGGTACACCCAGTGTGGTGCAGGCTCGCAATGTATCCAATGACCGGGGTAATAATATGGTATTCTGTAAGCGCTTTGAGCCTTTGGGGAAAAGCGCATTATAAATGCTAATTATTATTATCTCCACCAACATGAGTTGGCAAGTTGAGCCAGACCCTACGGGGCAAGTTGAGCCATGGCTCAACCTGCCCCGTAGGGTCTGGCTCAACTTACCCCAGTCTGAACTTTCTGAGATGTCTCCACATACACACATATTCTATGCATCCATCGTATTAAAGTCTATGACAAGAATGGAGACACATACCTGGACTAACAATTGTCATCTGATATCCATATTATATCTATGCTGCATATGGAAGAAACGTGAACTTACCTGTTTTACACCTTTTTACTTTTATGGCTGAAAATTGGATTTTTCCCTCTGCAACACTGGTTTCTGTTTCAATTTAGAAAACAATATGGCAGAATTTGGAGTTATGCAATGGGGCATCTATAAATGGCGCCACCACAAAGTCTGACTCATTCATAACTGGCTGGGAGGTGGTGGCTCAACTTACCCCTATGCTCAACTTGCCCCGCCTTCCCCTACACCTCAACACGCATCGCTATTGGTGGGGAAAACCCCCTTGGCGTAGAAAAGAAAAAAGAAAGGAAGGGGGGCAAATGAATTTGCTACAACCACCATTGTATGACCCTCAGTCTTTCTGGCAAGTTTGGTTGAGATTGTATAAGTAACGACCGAATGTATCACGGTGAAAAATCGTCAGACAGACTTGACACCAAATTGCATATTTTCGTATGATTCACTGATTTCACAAAAATCGATTTCTAGCAGCTTTTTGCCCTTTGGGTGCATGGCCTAATGGTTTCTGAAAGGAAAGATTATTACAGTTGGTCATGAAGGAACCCAGAACCAGTTTTGGTTCTCTAAAAAAAAAATTCATGCTTCCAAAATCAACTTCTCCGCAGACAATGGAGTCACGTTTCCTTAAAGACTGACTCACGCACACTGCTCGTGGAGAACCCAGATGACAGAGGACTAGCAGGTTGACTGGCAGAGGGAACAGGCAGACAAAAAAGAAGTTCCATACAGTACTCCAGAGAACAAGAAGAACGGCATGGAGGAAAGGTGTTTAGGAGGTTTTTTTTCTATAGATAATTAAAGCATTTAATTCTAGTTAGTCATACCCTTTCAAATCTGTGAATGGATGTTGCTTCTGCAGTTTCATTGAACAATTTTAGCTGGCAAGTTCATGCATTTTATGTTTCCTCTGATCAATGGTTTCATTTCACCTCCAGGATTGTTTTGCTGCACCGTCCCCGTGAGATGATGTACTCCGACGGGATGAGTACCTGCAGATACAAGTTCCTGTCCCGCACAGTTCACCCTCTGTACATCAATGTCACTGTAGATATCGGGACTGATAAAGATCCACCCGTCTGACGTAAAAGGAACCGACGTCATGAATCTGTACAAAAGACAGTGGACGAGTGATAATTGCATAACTGTTTGTGGCAGACAATGTTTGTATTGTAGGTACAATGTTGTACAAGCATGGTATACTACAATGTTACATTTGGGGGGAGGGGTGGAGAAGTGTTCCTTTTGGATCCAATCGGTAATATTATAAAAAGTTATTGTATAAAAGATATCCTGTGAAAATGTACAGAACACCTTAAACTTTGTGGCTCTATCTACATGTATAAAATAACCACATAGCCTTACCGGTCAGATGAAAAAAAGAGGTTCTTACCAACCAATGTTGCCAAATGTAAGGATAAAGGCTAATTTTATAAGAGTGTAAATAGTGATAACATATAGGTACTTTAGGTGTGAAACATGTTGGATGAGTATTTTTAGCCCGTCCCCGGCACAGCAGGAGATAGAGTGTTGTAATCACGTCTGTTCGTCTTGTTTGTTTGTCTATTTGTAAATAGTCTGTCTGACCTGGCCGTAACTTTAAAAAAAAATTTTTTTGAGTTATTGTCATCAAAGTTTCACCAAAGATTTATTATGACAATATGGAGAAGGCAAATTAATAATTTTGTCCAAAGGTCAGCATCACCCATCATCCAGTTGACCTGAAATTTAAATTTACCATTTGAGTTTTGTCATCAAATTTTCAACAAAACTTTATTTTGAGAATATGGAGGAGGCAAAGCAATATGGTCAAAAAGTCAAAGGTCAGCGTCAAATAAAATCGTCAATTTTCATCCGATTGATCTGAAATTTTAAGACTTTGCATATTAGGTCACTGAATTGGTTCACCAATCTAGAAGCTGATTGTTTTTTTTAGATCTAAAGCTAAAAGGTCAGGGTTGCGTTAAATCACCAATTTTAACCCGATTGACCTGAAATTTCAAGAATTTGCAGATTGCGTAACTGAATTGGTTCACTAATCAAAAGGAAGGTCAATTGTTTTTTTTAGATCAAAAAAGCATAAAATCAATTTTCATTTTGTATTTTTTAAACTGTTTTTGTTATTTTGAGCATGTGGAACAAGAAGATGACGTCTGAATACAAAGGGACACGGACAGGCTTTATATTTTCAGATGCTTTCTAATTTATTTTTATTTTCTGTCCCAAAAATGTTTTATCAAAAACTACTTGGCTAAAAATTGATTGAACGGTCTATTAATTATTCGAAGATTGTTTGAGCTGGGATATATATATATATATATATATATATATATATATATATATATATATATATAATGTGTGTGTGTGTGTGTGTGTGTGTGTGTGTGTGTGTGTGTGTGTGTGTGTGTGTGTGTGTGTGTGTGTGTGTGTGTGTGTGTGTGTGTGTGTGTGTGTGTGTGCACAAGTCAAAAGTTCAAGTACTTCACTGGTGTACTTGACACTTAAAAGTGTACTTAAACTTTTGACTGGTAGTGTTGTGTGTGTGTGTGTGTGTGTGTATATATATATATGTGTGTTATATATATACACAGTCACGTGAAAAAGTAAGTACAGTACACCCCATGTAAAGTTTTGACTTTTTCAACACATTTCAACATTCAGCTATTTGATCTTCATTTCAACAATATTGATCGATAAAGGTGATATAATATAACATATGAAACATTTACATTTTGTAGTCCATTGTATAATTTAAATAAACATAAATGCAAATTCTGCATGTGTAAAAAGTAAGTACTTTTTGTTACGAACTTTTGTTTTGTTACGGATGTATATATATATATATATTGTTACGGACCGCGGATAACATGTTGTGTTTGCCAAGCGGATGCCCCGCGGCCCTAACAGTTACCCCGACTAACCCGATTCCCGAACGTTGGCCGGATCGCGCCACAGATATTCAATATGGAAAAGACAAAAGCGACACGGATGTGAAGAAGAAGAAGAAGACGAAAAAAAGGTTGAAAATACTACGAAATTTATTCCTACGAAATACAGGCTCAAAAAAACCAAGGAGAAGGAAAGATAATAAAATAATATACAGAAGATAATAGAGACACAGTGCAAATTCCTTATACAAGCTTAATTAAATACCCAGGACAGAACAAACAAAACAAACTCACGTACACAAGAGGATGGAAAGGCAGGAGGTGGATGGCTGGGGGGAGAGGAAGGTCCAAGGATGCTGCAGCACGATCGGCGCGTTTGGCAGCCGCCGTTCCTTCGCGGCCCTGCTCCGGAACTGCCGTCAAGGCCCCACGCTGCTGTCGTTGCTGCTGTGGCCACCGCTGCTGCTGCTGTTGTCTGCTGCTGCGGCGGTGGATGTCGCGCGCTTTTCCAGAACTACAACAGGCTTCTTGCTGTTAACTACTGCTCAGTCCAACCTTGGCGAGCAAGGCGACGAATAGCAGGCTTTGTGCTTTCCGGGATGTCCTCTCCTTGGATGTTCTCTATGTTCTCTTTCTTGGTCCAACCACTCTTTTTCTCTCTTTGTCCAATCACTCCTCACCACCGACCACCAACACACCTTGCTTCTTGTGCGCGCGCCTTTATAACACCTCCGGCGATCAAGCCGCCGGCCTTCAGGACACGCCCATCGGTGTGCTCACCTCGGCCCTGGTTGGTCGTCCGACCCTCTGGCTCCGCCCTTGATGACGACGGGCGGGCACGCCTGTCTTCCCCGACCCGAGCACATGTTCAATGGTGGTTTTGGAGGGGATGTAATTTGCAATCGAGGCTTGGCAATGATGAAAGGGGAAAGTGAAAGTTTTGGGAATGGGAATGAAGAATGAAGGGAATCTATCTATTTCACTTGGTGCAATGGAGTGTCATCTTAATGGGAGACAAGGCCTTACCCTAATACACATAATAAAGATATAACTATCGAACAGGGGTATTCTATGATTGGCTGACGTGTATGCTTTATGGACTAATTATGGGACGCCCTTTGACCTTTACACTACGGAGGTATTTACAAGTAATCATTACATTTTACAGAGGGTGATATTTACAACAATTTACTATACAATACAACACAATAAAAAAACAATCCTCGTATCCGCAACACTGCACCCTCCTCCTCTTAGGCACGTCCCGGGCCTATAACTTTAATTTAGTGTGACACGTAGGTGTAGTTCCCTCTACTTTTAACCTCACCCTGAGTGCGACAGTTTTAAAACATAAATAAATATGTCCCGCTGCTCCATTGCACCCTACCTAACAGACTCACGCCCACAGCTAACCAAATTGTGGAATGGTCTTCAAACTATACACTGACGGTGGGGAGCATTATTTACAATGACTCTGCTTTTATTTACAAAACTAACCCAGGACCTGCGATTGTTCTTTCTGGGGGGGAGACAGTCTGCTCTGCATCGACGCACCGTGAAAGCACCCAAAACGCACCAAAACACCCTCAAGCACCAATCGGTGCACAGTCATCATTGTTCATCAATAAAAATAAAAACAACAACCCCTAACCCTGCAGGTGGTCTCTTGCTCTTCGACTCCCTCTGCTGGCTATTATTATTTTCCTGGTGTTGTCATCTTCCTTTGCTAGCGGCCTATTTGCACTATTAAAATGCACCCAACGTGTCCATTTTTATTTATTTGATTTATGGCCCACAGGGCCGACTAGTGTGGTTCACCTGTGGGGCATCGGTGCCCTGTGATCAAGGTCCGCCAGCAAGATTTTGGGCCTTCATGGCCGGTTCCAGCAGAGGGGCCATGCCCCAACCCATGGGGTCCATAAGTGGTGCTCGGCCACAGACATGTGGTCCATAATGTGGTGCATCGATGCAGACAGCTGGTTCTGGGAGTTCCGGGCGCACAATGGCGGACTCACGCACGCTCCCTAACCCTCATGTGGGAGACAAAAAGGGGGGACAGACAGATGAGCGAGGGGTAAGGTCACAAGGGTACACATCAATAAGGCAATGCAAGGTGAAGTGCGTACGGAGAGCGAAGTGAGAAAGCTCGTCCCTACCATACGTCACCCCCCCTGTCACCTACACTACCCTTGCCCTTACCCCATATTTACAAAAATCAACACATTTACAAATTCGTCACTACCGTCACATCTTCCCCCTATACCAAATTCGTCTTCACTCCCTCTACTTCGAAATTTGCCATCACCCAATTCATCATCAATCCTCATAAGGAGGAAGAGATGGAACATCAAGCACAATGTCACACCCATGTCATGATGCGTCTCACATTCCAAACATTTGCATCAAAAATAATAAAACAACCTGGCATGGTGTGGAGGTACGTCATCTCAGGTGAGTGGATGCAGATGGTGCAAGGAGATTTTCATCCTAACTACTTTCTAAATGACTTTAACACACTTTACACTACCCAGGGTCTTTCCCTGCCAATCCATTGGCCAACTTACACTATGGGTTCTAAAAACCAATTCCCATTGACCAAACTGTGGTGCTTCTCAATTTGGGGTCTCACTCCCCCGATTCATCTCCCGGTGCCCTTGCACAATTTCTGGGCTGAGACGTGTAGCTCTCCCAGCAGGTCTACCCACCTGCACACCTCCACCACTGTAGTTGCCACCCGAGCTTACCTGCTCCTTACCTAACCTATCTAACTGGGGAAGGCCCCTCCTGGCTCTGTCACCCCTCGGTGCCCTCTGGCACTGGGCTACCCGGGTCCGTCCTCCGGATCCTCGGGTCCCATCCACAACAACTCTACCGGCTCCCAGAGCCCACCTGCGGCCTCACCTGGCCGACATCCTCACAGTGGTGGAGTGCCCAAACCAACTACACACACTAACAGGCTACACGCCCAGCCATTTCCACAACACTAATGCACCCATCCAAATACCATTCTTTCACCCGCACCACAGATGCCAATATCCAACCACAATTTACCTGTACCCTCTACCTAACACTTACACTGCCCGCACCGGGTATTCGTGATGGGGGTCCATCCTTCTCCCATTCACACCTCCGCACCATCCACTCCACTCCATTGTTTCCACCATACTCACTCCACGACCATCCATTCCAATACTCCATATATTCCATACCATTTATTCCATACAACCATTCTCCATTCACCTGTTGTTGCACACCTGTGCAATCACACCTGGTGCCACCTGCACCCTCCTTCTTTCCTGGACCATTTGGTCAGCACAATACACATCACCATCACTCACTCAAACACTGCTCCATACACCTGTTCAGTTGCACACCTGTGCAATCACACCTGTTCACCATACACACGGCATCATCTAATCTACCTGGTGCCCTGCTAACTTAGTGCTCCCCGTCTTCCCTTTAAACGAAGCACATACCACGTCATTATCATCCACACTAATCTACCTGCGTCCCCACTACAGGTACCATTGTCAATAACTAATCTTAACGTTACCTAAGGTCATCTTTCTAGATCCCTACACACGATATCCTAACCCACCCGGGCTAGTTTTCACTGCCATAAACCCCATAACTCTAGTGCTCCTTTGCCCCCGTGTGAGAGATGGCAGAGTTGCCATCCCATCACATCGGGTATCTCTCACTATAAATTTTGCACACCAAATCCCAGCCAATCAAAAATTTGCCAATCATCTGCCAATCACTCTACCATTACCAATCATCACTCTGCCAATCATCACTGCCAATCCTCTAATTTTGTTTTCCTAATTTTGGGTCCAAAACACTATCCTCATAATCACGTCTACTCACTAGTGCCTCTCGGTGCGCCAATTCACTTCTAAAGCTCGGCTTCGTAAAGCCGAGCAATGAATGCGGGTTGTTTGGTGCCAGCGGCTGGATACGTCCGGCACTCGGTGCAAGGAAGGAGGTTTACCCGGGCCGAGATCCCACGCACCACCTCGGCACGGAGCCATCCAATGGCCCGATCTCGACCTGCCGGAACGCCTCAACAAAAAGGGGTCGCCATGACGACCCTTCCTATCGGGCTGCCCGCTCCGCCTAGTGGAGCACGGACGCGGCCGTTCCGAGCGCGGCCCGGCGTGGATCGCGTACGGTGATTCTTTCGAAACCGCCGTGGTTCGGATCCCCGCTGATCCTCGCGGCACGCGAAGCTGCTCAGCGCGCACCGAGGGCCTGATTCGGCTAAATGTCGTTCTAACCGCTAACCCGGTTACCGTCGATGCTTCACCTGCATGCTCACACGCATACGCTACCCCTTTCACCCTCACCGAGCTCGGTCCTCCAACGCCGCCCGTACACCCCGCGCACTTCGTCATTGTTCTTTCGTTCGTTCTTTCGCTCACAGACTTGGTCACACACCTGACCACCGCACACCTTTGCACACACTCGTCGTTCGCACACCTCACCAACACACCTCTTCGCGCCCCCTTCTCGGTCACCTCCTCGGTGACCACCACAGGTGTGCTCTCACTTGCACACCCAACCACGTGCCTCACGACTAATTCCAGTGTGCATTCCCACACACGCTCTACCATTCCAGGTGTGCATCCTTCCATTCCAGGTGTACTTCCTCTCTCACCTGCCACAACCAAC
This sequence comes from Myxine glutinosa, assembly GCF_964187855.1. Lineage (NCBI taxonomy): Eukaryota > Metazoa > Chordata > Myxini > Myxiniformes > Myxinidae > Myxine > Myxine glutinosa. Next base: position 201,628,120 of record NC_136261.1, on the reverse strand, counting down.
TCACGCTCCGTGTCACTCTTACTACTCTCACCTCCACACTCGGTCGCGCATTCACCCTTACTCTCGACAGCGCACTCTGTACTCATGCACCCGTCCGTTACACACCTTTCTCGCGCACACTCTCCCGTTACACCCTCCGTAACACTCATCACAGGCGTGCATTCTTCCTTACTTTTGACAGCGCACTCTTTCCTCATGCACCTATCCGTTACACACCTTTCTTGCGCATCCTCTTGTGCACACTCTCTCGTTACTTCCTCCGTAACACTCACCACAGGTTTGTACTCTTTCTTACTCTTGACAACGCACTCTTCCCTCATGCACCCGTCCGTTACATACCTTGCTCGCGCATCCTCTTGCGCACACTCTCCCGTTACTTCCTCTGTAACACTCCCTACGACGCGCTTCCATGTGCTCCCTCGCACACGCGCTACGACCAACTCACTCTCGACAGCACACTCACTCCTCGGCGCGCACTTTTTCCTCACACACCCCATGGTCGGACATTCTCGCACACCTCCTCTTTCGCACTCCGTACCTGTCGCACACTTCACCAACGGCCTCTCACGAACACCCGGATCCAAATCAACCCCCAAGCCGACTGAAGCTCCCCTCACATCATATACATTTCCTCGTATATCGCCACTCACCTCGGCACCTCGTCTCCGCACCTCCTTCGCCACCTGCAAACTCTTTATTTGGTTAGCGAGCACACCATCATGATTCGAGCACAGACCTCGTACCAATTCCATTACTTCCTCCTTTATCTCTTTCTTAGTTTCTGTCCGTCTCTTCTTAATTTCACTCACCTCCTCTTCCACTTCCTCTAATTTTTCCTTTACCTCCTTTATTTCCCGGTACGCCTCCTCAATTTCGTCCTCTAAGGCTACCTTGACCGTCTCTATGTGCGTCCTCACCTGCCGGTCCTTCGTCTCCATTACCTCTGTCACCTCGTCCAACCTCATTGTCAGTCCCTCACGTACCATCTGACATTGCCTCTTCGTCGCTATCAAGTCGTCCTTGATGTCTTTGTGTCGCTTTTAACCCTCCAAGTACCGCAGTGTTCCTTTGCACCTGCTCCACTAACTCCGTCTGTCCCACCGTCAGCTGTTCCACCTCCTGCGTCAGGTCCTCTATGCCCCCTTGTAACCTAGCCGTATTATTCCTCACCTCTTTCTCCATACGCTTTTCACCTCGCTTTACCTCCTCGCGTACCCCCGAGACCTCCTCGCTTACACCTCGTCGTATCTCCTCCTTCATCCCCTCCCTCTCTTTTGTAGATGCCACCCTCATCTGTCCCAATTCATCCCTCTGAGCATCCAATTTGGTTTCTACCCCGATTTTCACCTCCTCTATCTGCTCTCCCATTTGTTTAATTTCTCGGGAGGATTGCTCCCCTATTTCCCGCAATTTGTTTTCCATCTTGTTTTCTAACCCCTCTAACCCATTTTTCACCCCCTCTATCTGATTCTCCTGGGCAGCCATTCTATTTTCCACCCCCGTTAACCCATGTTTCACCCCTTCTATCCCATTGTCTAATCCCTCAAATTTCTTGTCTAACCCCTCAAATTTCATGTCTAACCCTTTAAAATTATTGTCTAACCCCTCAAATTTATTTCCCATATTGTTTAACCCGTCTCTTAATTGCTCACTAGTACCCCTTGCTTCGTCCCTCATTTGGCCCCTCAATTGCTCACCCTGAGCATCCATCTGGTTCCCCAATTGCTGACTATTAGCCCTCATCTCGTCCTTCTGCAGGTTGAGGGACGCCTGCATTTGTGCCATAAATTGCTCCATGAGGGCCTGCATTTGGGCCATCCCTCCCACTTGTACAGCGGGCGCGGCCGCCATAGCCATGTGCGAGGCGCCATTTTGCGCGCCCGTAACCTCGTGCGCGAGAGCGCCATCTTGCGCGCCTGAAACCTCAACCACCTCCTCATTGCCCTCCTCCACATACATTTCCCCGCGGTCCTGGGTCAATTCTACCCCGTCTAACTCTCCCACCGACATCCCGTCGCCTTGACCAGCCATGGCGCGATTTCAAAATTCGGGTTTTGTAAAACAAAACAAATTTCAGTAGCTCGTAATTTTGAGTGCGTTAAGGGCGCTTCGGGTCCGTTCCCGCTCCCGACACCAATTGTTACGGACCGCGGATAAGATGTTGTGTTTGCCGAGCGGATGCCCCGCGGCCCTAACAGTTACCCCGACTAACCCGATTCCCGAACGTTGGCCGGATCGCGCCACAGATATTCAATATGGAAAAGACAAAAGCGACACGGATGTGAAGAAGAAGAAGAAGAAGAAGACGAAAAAAAGGTTGAAAATACTACGAAATTTATTCCTACTATATACAGGCTCAAAAAAACCAAGGAGAAGGAAAGATAATAAAATAATATACAGAAGATATTAGAGACAGTGCAAATTCCTTATACAAGCTTAATTAAATACCCAGGACAGAACAAACAAAACAAACTCACGTACACAAGAGAATGGAAAGGCAGGAGGTGGATGGCTGGAGGGAGAGGAAGGTCCAAGGATGCTGCAGCACGATCGGCGCGTTTGGCAGCCGCCGTTCTTTCGCGGCCCTGCTCCGGAACTGCCGTCAAGGCCCCACGCTGCTGTCGTTGCTGCTGTGGCTGCCGCTGCTGCTGCTGTTGTCTGCTGCTGCGGCGGTGGACGTCGCGCGCTTTTCCAGGACTACAACAGGCTTCTTGCTGTTAACTACTGCTCAGTCCAACCTTGGCGAGCAAGGCGACGAATAGCAGGCTTTGTGCTTTCCGGGATGTCCTCTCCTTGGATGTTCTCTATGTTCTCTTTCTTGGTCCAACCACTCTTCTCTCTTTGTCCAATCACTCCTCACCACCGACCACCAACACACCTTGCTTCTTGCGCGTGCGCCTTTATAACGCCTCCGGCGATCAAGCCGCCGGCCTTCAGGACACGCCCATCGGTGTGCTCACCTCGGCCCTGGTTGGTCGCGCGACCCTCTGGCTCCGCCCTTGACGACGACGGGCGGGCACGCCCGTCTTCCCCGACCCGAGCACATGTTCAATGGTGGTTTTGGAGGGGATGTAATTTGCAATCGAGGCTTGGCAATGATGAAAGGGGAAAGTGAAAGTTTTGGGAATGGGAATGAAGAATGAAGGGAATCTATCTATTTCACTTGGTGCAATGGAGTGTCATCTTAATGGGAGACAAGGCCTTACCCTAATACACATAATAAAGATATAACTATCGAACAGGGGTATTCTATGATTGGCTGACGTGTATGCTTTATGGACTAATTATGGGACGCCCTTTGACCTTTACATTACGGAGGTATTTACAAGGAATCATTACATTTTACAGAGGGTGATATTTACAACAATTTACTATACAATACAACACAATAAAAAAACACAATCCTCGTATCCGCAACAATATATATATATATAATATGATGTATACTGTATGTGTGTTAAGCTTGCGGAAGAAGATTGTGTTAAAATAGGTTAATCCTATTTGCAATATCCTGCTGCAAATATCGATCAAAAGAGAATGTGATGTAATGCAAAGTGCACATTGTTTTACTTTTCGTGAGTAGTTTGTGACAATTTCCTAAACATGCTGCTGTGCAATCAAAATGCACCATTACTGATGCACCACCAAACTCACTAACTTCGACTTTCTCCCCGCCCAACTTTTCTTGAATTTTTACATTTAATTATCAAACACCCTGCCCTCTCCCAAAATTTGCTATTTATTTTCACGCCTGGCGCCTCAGTTCATGTACAGTGTATTTAGGAAGACCTGTTCATTTTAGTGCAACTCTGTAAATTGATGTAATTTATGAATTTGCTCAATATTTGGTGATCGTCTCTGGATTAGGATATTGATACAAACTTTACTCGTGCATTTCATGTTGCATCACGAGTATAATGTTGCTCAGAGATTTAAAGTGCATGTCTCAATGATCCAACTACCTTTTAGAGGGAAGGAATTTGTTCCATCATGTTCTGGTACCTTGGGTCGTACTTAAGCACAAGTTGTATCAATTTTAACCAGACTTACACCTTGGGTACTGGCTTACCTGGTCTGTACTGGTCGTGCTGAATGCTGTGTGCAACAAGTTCTCTTCACAAAACGTGTGCCTCATTATTTCCATGTGTGCACAGGCTAAGTACCACTGGTTCCTTGCACAACTTTGTCCTGTGGCTAGAAGCCTCGAGGATGCTTCTTCACCACTTGCGTTTCTTCCCCTTGCACACAGGCCCACACGCAAACGGCTTTCATCACCGTGCTTGTGTTGCGGCCTTTCAGATGCTTTCTAATTTATTTTTATTTTCTGTCCCAAAAATGTTTGATCAAAAAATACTTGGCTAAAAATTAATTGAACGATCTATTATTCGAAGATTCTTTGAGCTGGGATATATATATATATTGTTTTGAGCTTTATCAAATTGTTTGAGCTTTATCAAAGATGAGCACTGAAACGCAGCAAATTACTTATTTCAGTGCAGATGTGAATTTAGTCTTAATTATGTCTTGTTAAATTATAGTATGACCTAGACACATCAACTTAGCCACGAGCAAAGTAGGTTCTACCATTGTGTGCAATTAGTTGTCTATTTGCATTTTTGATGAAGATGTCATATTTTCAAAACGATGACGATCATTAGTTTTTCACCAAAAAATGATCAATCTCAAATGCTGAAGTGCCTAATGACTGTCTTTGTTATGTTATGATTGATCAATGTACAACCTCGGTGCTTCATTCCGTTGAGGAACAGTGCGTTCTGCTATTGTGCGCACTTCCATCTGTCTGCGTGCATTATTGAGGAAGCTGTGATCACTTCAAAACGACGAAAATTACTTGGATATTGGTTTTGTTGAATGCATCACCATGCTTCAATTGTGATATTTGTAAAATAAAGCATCGGCAACTTCAATACTTCTGATTTGGCAACTGTTCTGATATCTGATTGGTCCCTAAGTTTTGTAGCTTCAGGATAAGTAATCATGGAACATGGTATCGATGAAAATAGACAAAAATCCAAAAAGTAGCTTTTTGAATCCTGGTGGTCAACTTCAACACCCCATAGCACCTTGTTGGGCCAATATCTCATGGGGAACTTTTTACCCAAAGTTCACCATATAGTTGTCTATCGCTGCCCAAAAGTTCAAGTAGCACCTCGGTCAAGAAACGAAAACTGAATTCTAGCCACTTTTCCAGACACTGCCTATGGCCTACACTTCCTATGTTTTGAGTAATTATGAGGAATTAGGGAAGGGAGCCCGTGGGCCCCTTTCCAGAGGAGATACGGCCATGGGGAGCACAACTTAAGGTTCGGGCATGGTCACGATGATGCATGGCCAGTTTGGCCTGGATCCAGGCGTCAGTTTGAGATGATTTTTGAATGAAACACCAATATTTGGGGCAACCCCTCCCCCCCCCCCCCCCCTTTTAAAGAGAGCGGATCCGGATGGGGAGCATAACCCCACGAGACCTTGCCATTCTGATGCATCGTACCAAATTTGGTCTATATCGGTCTGGTAGTTTGTGAGAGGAATATGTTTTAGTCAATTGTTAACATACGTACGGATGGCCAGACACCGGGACTCAATCTATGAGGTTATTTTCCAAAAATTAACAAAACGTTTCTTGAATGACATTGTACATCATTCAAGTACATTTTTAATTTCCTTCTTAGAGGCATACAAGTCTTATTTTCGGTACTGTCCAATGGTCTCAACCTTGGTGCTGTATTCTCCTTGTTGACAACCTCAGTTCGGTACTGCACCTCCTTCCCCCAACCCTCCTCCTTCTATAGGGCACCTCTTCCCACGCTGTTTGGTACTGCACCTCCCCACACCTTCCTCATTCGGTACTGCACCCCACCCATCCACCTGCTCGTTTGATACTGCACCTCTCCATCAAAAGAAGGATTTAGTCCATCATCACGAACTTCAAGCGTTGAGGGAATGCAGTTTGTCGTGTACCCTCTCTCATTATCGTCCATCGAGCCATTATCGTGCTGGGCCGAATGACATTTACTGACAAGAGAAAGAATAAGTACAATCCAGCGATTTTGCAATCTCCCGATTTGGTACTTCAGTGATGTATTCTGGCATTTTTTTTAAAATCACTCGTTAGTTCTGAAAACACTTGAAATAAAAGTTATGACTTTTAAAGGCTTATCACTTCACTCTATAGTACATTTGAAGAGTTGTATTTTATACACATTTGATGAGGCAGCCATTTCTTCCCCCCCATGCCATCCCGAGATAAGGAATACTGCCGTAATTCATGATTATGCTGTGCATTTCATTACAAACTTCTCTTCTACCAACTCCTTGGATGCTATTTGTATAAATTATGTTCCACATTCCCAAATACATTCATATACAGAAACCAATCACATTCACGACATTGTGCAATTGTCGTTTCTATGTGATAATTTATTAAAATACTTTCAAAGCTCACTCAGCACCTTAGATTCCAATTGGAACTTGGCATTTCATTATGTAACACAGCCCCTTTGGTTACAAAGCAGGAATGCCTAACTAACCCAGGACTTTGCAAACAGTACTTGTAAAACAGCACAAACATTCCGTTACAGCAAAAGCTATAATAAAATGTTTGGAACCATGATTTTGAAAAACACAGGTGTACTAGTTTTAGAAGAAGAAAAAAAAAAATCTGACAATTCCAAGGGATAGTAACTTGTCCGAGACAAGAACACAAGACATTGCACATTGTCCCCAATTCAATAACACTTTGAGAACAATATAAAGCACAAAGATGATGCATCATAGATGGTTCAGAAATTGAGAAAAATAATTTGAAAAGTCGAACTCTGATCCACAAAAGTTGATTGTCGATCAATTTTTAAAAAAGAAAAAAAAAAAAAGTGAATTCCTTGTTAAGGACCAACTCGGACCAATCGAAAAATCATATCAGTTTGCAAAACAAAACAGGAAAATTCCATTGTCACAATGAGGTAAAGGACTTCCCTTCCGAGGCTTAGTCTGATAAACATGCACAGCCAATCGAAATGATTAATTCAGAAGAATAAAGAGAGAAAAAGGAAGTGAGAGGAAGAGGTAGAAGAGAGGGAGAGAGAGAGACACAGAGAGAGGGAGAGAGAGAGACACAGAGAGAGAAAGAGGTAGAAGAGAGGGGTGGAGAGGAAGAAGAGTGAGAGAGGTAGAAGTGAGAGAGAGCGAGAGAGAGAGGGGGGAAGAGAGGTAGAAGAGAGCGCAAGAAAAGAGAGAAAAGAAAGGAGGAGAGGAAGAGATGAGAGGGAAAGGGAGAATATGCAGACCAAATACATATCCTCTCCAAGAATTGAGCCAGTTTAACAAACCCACACACTGGTGCAGCAAGATCCAACTGCTTCCGGATCAAGCCAGACTTCATACAACAGCATCAAGATCTTCATTGCTTGGTGGTCATTAGCCGTGTAGCCTCCGTGCAGGTGCCTTTTCACTGGGTCCAATATCAACAGTGATGTTCGTGTATAAAGGCAGCTGTTCACGTGACAAGCGGCGGTAATTGAGAGTATTCATTCCCTCAAGCCGCCATATCCGACGGGTTTGAGCCAGCATGGTAAAGCTGCATCAGAAAAAAACAGGACAAAAAAGTGTGGGTGGGGGAAAGAGATTTGATGACACTGAAAGGATAATATCACCCATACACTTCCACCCAACACACCCTTTTACATCCCTTCTCCCCAAAACCCCAACCTCCCAATGATCCCACCGGTTGGGATTGGCTGCATTTCCAGCATCATGCTTATGTTTGATCATCTTGTATCGTCCCAGGCGGATGGAAGGTCGACTTATCTTCATTCCAGCCAACAGTACCCTGCAAGACCACAAAATCGCAAAATTAATAAGGTCCCCATACCGGTAATCAGTGGGGATAAACTAAATAAACTGAGATTTACCGGTTTGCGATGTCATCATCCTCTCCGCCCCAACCCCAGTAGCTATTTGGAAATCCGTTCATCTTGAGGTACTGTTCTGGCGTTAACCCGGACACACCTCCAAAATAATTCTTATACGGCATTCTGTGGTCAACAGCAAGAACGACAGGAGTCTGATTTAGGGATGGTAATACAATCAATGCAAATGGTTGTGATATACAATACATGCTCAAGCAGTTGCTTCAGAACCCACACGTACTTGTATCCAAACTTGTCCATGGCAGCAGCCATGTGCTTTGGACCATCAGCGCAGACGTACAGGTTACGATCATTCTCAGGGATTAGATCGACATCATGGAAAAAAATGCAATCCCACTCCTCATCTCTCATTGCCTCCTTGAAACCAACGTTCATGAGCTTTGCACGGTTGAATGTTTGGTTCCCAGCCTGGAGAGAGGGGGAGAGAGAGGGAATTTTGTTTTTCTGTTTTATTGCATTAAAGCTTTTATTCTTATTCTTAAATGTTTTTCTCCTCTAATTCCGAGATATATCAAAATTAATTCTCTGACAGTTCGGGCCTACTTTCTTTTTCATTTATTGTTTTGGGGAGAGGGGATGTTAAACAAAACGTATTATTCCAACTTGACCCACGGCGGGAGTATGCGCTATACTGAGTTAACATATGTTATTCCCCATGGAGAGTTCTTTACAATGAGCAATGTCTCAATTTTTCTTTGCAGCGCTTTCGGAGATATAGAGGTGCAAAGTGTTTCGGTTTTTCCAAGATGGCACCCGTACCACGTGACATATGACGTCATAATTATCATTAAAAAATTCTGCAGGAGGAGGTGCACCTGTGGTGAAAATTTCCTGTCAATCGGACCAACGGTTGCAGAGAAAAAGAAATCGTATTTATTCTGTGCAGACAGACAGACAAACAATCAAACACACACATAGACAAGCGGACACAAATGCAATATCATCTCCTCTGGTGAGGGTAACAATCATTAATGAAAATCTTGTTTTGTTAGACAAGGAATAAATTTTTGAGCCGACAAATGAAATAGTTTGTGGGCAGAATCCTTTCATTCCAGTATTTATTTGGTTTATAGACTGTTGCAAAGGAATCTATGGTAAAAATTGATGAGAATAATGGATACTTCCTTGTTTTAAACACTAAATAAAACACAAAACTAGCAAAATTTACATAAGTTACGTTTGCGCCATGTCACTAATAATCTAACTGAGCATTCTCGACAGTTTCATTTTCAATCATCTCCATTGTTGGCACAACCACCATTGCAGGAACACAATTCAGTGCATATCAACTTTTCTGAGAAGCACTTGCAATTCCCTGAACATCGCACCCTGCAGTGACATCGAATCAATTCTGTACAACTTTTTGCTGCCTCTGCACGAGTCCTCCACAGTGGTCTCCAGGCAATCCTTACTGGATCATGGACCCAACCCCAATCAGCTGGACTAGGAAGGTTGTGATGGGCTATAAGTGATTGCGTCCAGATGTGGCCTGCATGCTTCACATGCTGAAGTATTATGGTGCTTGACATATATCACTAGTTACTTGCATCATCAAAGAGCTGCACTCGCAAGTCTTTTTGATACGATACAATCACAAATCTCTCAATGTCTTGTACAGATTCTTCTGTTATGTCATCTGGCTGGCGTAACAACGTGATGAATGCATCTGTGACTGCTGGATATGCCTGCCACATTTACCTCGCCGTTTTCTTCCCATTACCAAGAAAACGGGATGTTCTGTCACATGCACTGATTGCATTCAACAACGGTAATGCCCTGCATTTCATAGCACCAGGGCTTCTTGCAATGTGATGCACAGGGATACATATATCATATGAACTGCTTTCCAGTCATATGTAACAAACAATTATTTGAGGTTGGCAATCTGAAAATAGAAGGTAACTGCTAAGACTACCACATCTGTCGACAGTCCTTAATAACACCCTTCTGTTATCGTCTTTCACACAGTGGACAGCATGCAATATCACACAGGTGTCAGCTTCATCTCGAGCGCAAGGACAGATTGAGGGATCTTCATCCTGGACAGGGGAGGACAAGACCCTTTGCCATGTGTGCTGTAGAGAGAGAGCTGCTTCCCCTCATAATCTAAGGATTCTATAACTTGATCGGTCAAAAAACAATACCACTCTGTTTTGTTCTCATCAACTCGAAGGAAACTGTGCCACTTAGTAGGCATGGGTGTGTTAGCAGTCACCTTTTGTCTCCTCCTTTTGTACACCGCTCCTTTCCTATGCCATCTCCAGGCATTGCAAATCGTCATTGCCGGGCACCAAAGGGGGCTCGGCAGTGACGCACGCTGAAAGAGAGTACTCAGTTTTCACTCTGGTTTCTTGTTTTCTTGTTTGTTTGTCCGGACGATATCTCAGCCATCCTTTAAGCTAGGAAGCTGAGATTTCGGCACAATAGTGAGCAAGTCCTTTGTCAAAAACGGTATTTTTTTTTTGATTAATCAATAAATTGAGGAGTTATTTAATTATTAGCGATTAATTAAGTACTTATTTAGTTAATTAAATTTCCTTTCTCTTCTGACCATTAACTCAGGCACCTTTTGAGTTAGGAAGCTGATATTTGGACATGCCAATGACCAGGTGATTTGCCTGCAAAGGCTATTTTTGATTTATCAATTAATCAATTAATCGATTAATTATTTAATTATTCGATTAATGACAAAAAAAAAATTTTTGTTAAAGTTGCAGATTCTGATGAAATAGTGGTAGTTTATGTGTTCTCTGACCAAATTGATTAATAATTTAATTTTTTTATGATTATTATTTATTTATTTTCATTATTAATCATTTATTTATTTTCTTTCTCATTTGGCCAATATCTCAGGCACCTTTTGAGCTGGGAAGCTAATATTTGGACATGAGTGACCAAGTGATGTGGCTATCAAGGATATTTTTGATTTATTGATTAATCATTTCATCTATTAATTATTTATTGATTAATCGATTAATTATTTATTGAGTAATCAATTAATTATTTAATTTTTTATAAATGACTTATTTAATTAAATTTCTAACAGATACATCTTCGGATGAAGCACAAGTGGTTTTGTTATGGTATTAGCCAATTGATTAAGAAAATATTTTGTGATAATCTTTTATTGATTTTAATTATACAATTAATCAATCAATTAGATGTACATCTCTCCCTCCCAATGCAGCCTCTATGAGCTCCACTGCGGTATTGCCGGGCGCCGGAGGCGCCCCGGCAATGCCGCGCTGTAGGATATTTAATTATTTGGCATGGGGGCGGTGTACTTTGAATGTATGTGTACTTGTTTCCTCTTCTTTCTCTTGTGCCTTTCTTTTAAATGTCTTTTCTATAGACATCCCATATGATATCTAGCCACTGGCAAGTACGACAAGAATGGCTACGTATAGAATGAATATGTCCTTTAGCATAGTCTGCAAATGTTTTACAAACCTTAAGTCGGAGGAGCTGTACCACAGCTGGACCATCTAGAACTGTAGCATCAACATCGGAAGCGGTAGAACACAGATCCCAATTATCATGGGATAATGTCAGACTTTGTCCCTGCCCTAAGCTGCCCTTTCTGAGAGATGGATGGTGGGTATGCACCGTTTTCATGTGCAAATAACTTCTTCCTATCTCCTTACCACAGCTGTGCGGTGATATACATCTCTGCAAAGAGTGTATTGTCCACTTTCAAGCAATCAAGCAACCAAGCAAAGACTGCTGGAGTGTAACAGGCTTAGTTTCCAGGTTTGTAAAAGTGGGCAGTTTGTTTTTCGAAATAGCATGTCAGTCAGTCATCAGCTTATTTATTTTGTTGCATACTCACTCGTCAGTGAATTTTTGTAACTTTTTTTCTCTCCTTTTTGTGCTGTTTTGAGGGCCTGACCTATGTCTTCATTCAGTTAAGAATCAATCCTTTAATTAATCCTTTGTGCCAAGAGTGCTAGAATCTTCTAGAAATTAGTTCTTTCTGTTTCACCATTTTGTTCACATCTGCATGGAACTGACTCTGTATTGCTGCATTTTGTTCATGGTGCTTTGTGGCACCTGGCTAGTACTGCCTCTTTCTCACATTCTTCAGGAAATGTTTTCATTGAACTGAAAGTTCCTGTCGAAAATATATCGAACAATTTTGGCTGTTCTAATAAGATGAACTGCATACTGTCCTCATTAGCTTTACATGCTTGAAAGAGAGTTTTCTCCAACATCGCATTCAAATACAAGACATACATCTCTTCCTTTGGTAACTCTTCCTTTCAGAACGAAGCCCTGGTGCAGAAATCAGCAGTCTGTTTATCAATCGTGTTGAACGAACGTTTATGTTTTGATCAAACTGGCAAAGTCTGGTGTTATAAAAGCTCTGCGAGGTCTTTTTGTGAGAGCTAGTTAAAACTGCGAGCTAGTTAAAATATGGTAACATCATATGCCCTTGATTCATAAATCTTCATCTTCATATATATACAGAATAGAATTGGGAGGGACATGCCCCGACTGTAGGGGTGCGTACTGGCGTAGCTTGGAGAGAGAGCGGCTGGCAAAGAGGCGAATGGGGCCTATCTTCTTTAATTAATGCAACGCAGATTCAACTATTGGGAACAGAGCCTTAACTAAACACAGAACAGGGAAATAACTGAAAGTTCCTATGGTGTCCTATGTGTTTGCTTGTGGACTAACTAGGGGTGCGACCTTATTAAATGAAGAGAATTATTTACAAGAATTATTTACAAGTGAGGGGTTCTAAAACCGCAACAATATATATAAATAAACAAAAAAACAAAAGCAGACTAACCCAATCCCAATGAGATGACGCTGACGTCATGTGCATAAATTATACCAAAACGTCATAGTCTTGCAAGATGTATGTTCATGGGCACCTGTTGAAACTTTTCAAACGTCTTCAGATTTTGACAATAGCGTCATGTAATAGGATCAGTGTGCTTTTTTTTTTGGTTAAATGTAATATTCCTGACTGCAAACCTCCTGACTGGTGATCAGCAGGGCAGAGACAAAGTGTTCGTGTGGCAGGCGACACTTGTTGCTAACAGCTCGTGCAGCAACTGCTGTGGGTGGTGAGACTCGATCTGTGTATATGTAGAAGTGGGTTAAATAATGATCGTCATTCCTGTCCAATCAGGAAAGCAGGACTTATGGAACCATGTGATTACTATATTCACGTGGGCAAAGGCTTTTCATTAAGGGAGCATTGAATGGGCTTTTAACCGTATGTGAACTTCCTGTTGACGAGCACAAAGCGCTCGATATCGGCTAGTAACAAATTCAAGGTTAGCCAGGTCTGGTTCACGTTATCTTTTTGGCATGCTTGTGTGCAACTTTGGTGAGAAAGTGTGGGCTGAACAGCATTCCTATCCTGAGTGAATTTTGCCAACATATTGTGCTTTGCATAATTGTGACGGCTTTACAACCATCTCTTCAGAGATCTGCAAGGGTTACGTACAAGTTATTTCTTTATGTAGCTGCTAATCTCTCCATGTACACGAAACTCTGAATAAATTCCTCTGTATCAGTCTGACGTCTGTTGGTGACCCATTCCAGTGCGAGTGGCCTCTCCACAAGTTGGTGCAGCGACTGCAGGGCTTGCCCGGAGGACGGAAGGACCACTGGGCGGTTGGGCAAACCACCTTGGCCTGCCACAGTAACGAGGTGAGATCTTTCTCAGGGGAGCGAGGTGTTTTGCCACCACCACCTCGGTGATCCTGCCTCTGCCCGACTTCGGCGCAAGTCAGAATCTAAAAGGTAAAAAGGGAATGGACTGTGCGGAGAAATTTGTTGGAGGTCAAGGGTTTGGCCAAGGTTAAGAGTTAGAGGCTCTGATATAAGGGTGCAAGGAATCCTCCGAGTGCAATTAGTAATAGGACGGACAAGAAAGAAGCCCTCCAAAGTAGACAAGAAAACTACTAATTTGCAGGAAGCCCAGAGGGGGGAAATAAGGAGCAAGAATGGGGAGTGGTGGGGGAAAGCTTACCTCTCCCGAAGCGAGGAACCCGGCTGAATTAATGTTTAAAACATGTGGACCGATAGCAACTAAGGATATGGAATTGAGGAATGCATGGACGAAAAAGTCTAAACGAAGTAAGTTAGTGTTCCCGGTGGAAGGAACATACAACCGTGGTGTTATCGAAAACCTACATAAGGTATTGGGGGGGAAATTTAAAAGTCAACAAACTAAGTCCAAAGTGGACTGGCAAGCATTTGGCCTGTGAGCTGAGGAATGCCTACGCCAGGAGGAAACATCTGTAAAGGCCAGTCTGCAGGGAAGCTTACGGACCGCGGCGAATACCATAGGAGAATTTAAAGAAATGATGCCCGCATTACGGGCAGCTGTAACTACAGCAGCGGGAAATGAAACCCAAAAGAATGAGGAGATGCAGGCTGAGTGCCTGACGAGGCCCTGTGGAGGTAGCATCCCAAAGGGACCTGGATATGGGGGGGGGGGGGGGGGTAAGGGGGTGGGGGGGAGGGAATCCGTATCGAACATTGACCGTGGAGTTAAGAGGACTTACGACGGATCAAGGGAAGACGCGCAAAACTGTGCTTCCCATGAAAGAAATCAAGCCGGCGAAATCAGGCCGATCCAGAGGGTGACCAGCGCAATTTGTATCCAGGCCATGGACGGCGGCAGAACTGGACACAATGAAAAACACATTGCGAGGATCTCTCGAGATGCCCGAGGAACCGACGGAAAAATTGACCGACTATATAAACATTCAAATGGCCGCACATAATGATGTAGGCCTGTTGTGGAGAACATTATTGCCTAGAAAGGCGTGGAGGACGGCCAGGATAGCCGCCCTGTGGCCTGATGACCAGCTAGCAGAGGAAACCATTGTCCAATTTGACGCCAGAGTGGCAAATCTTATGCGGGAAATCCGAGCGGCCGTGGGAAATAGATTATGTGAAAACACAAGCATGTACACAGAATAAACGAGGAAGATATAGAAGAATATAGTGACCGACAGACGAGTGGTGGCGCAGCATGGAGGAATCGATCCGGCTCCAGACCCACTGCTGGTTAACGTTTTCGTGGAAGAGCTGTTACCAAAGGTAAAGAAACATTAAACTCCTACATCTACGATGGGAGGCAATGCCTTTGGAGCAATTGTTGGCCACGGCCATGCAAATTTATTTGTCCCATGCTAACGCTCGAGATGTTAAGGAGGAAAAATTATTTGCAATGATGGAACAGAACTTGAGACGGGGTGGTAGATGAGAACCCAAGAATCATTGGTGGGAAGCACAGCCCTCCGCTCCGCCGATGGGGGGAGATGATGACGATAATGGCGAAGACATTCCAGGATGGCCATCCTCAATAGGAGGGTGGAGAAGCCAGTGGCCTCAAGGACCCCAGCAAAATAAATGTACAGACAAATGTATAGACGCAAAGCATCAGACAGACAATAGACCGGCAGGTTGTTTCCTGATCTTATAATAAAGAGAAAGTTTCAATGTACCTGTGTCAAAGGGCATATTTGTACTCTGAAGTGCACGATTTAATGATACGGCCTAGACTACAAAAACAAACAGAAGAAAAAAAACGGAAATCTGGTACTATTTAAAAAAATAATAATAATAAAAAAAAATCGCATTCCCAATTCATGCTCCACACAAAATTCTAGCATTTCCTCCCCTGGCTCATTTCACATACCAAGTCTGTGCTTTCCTGCCATTCCTGGTGTTAAAATGGGGGGTAGTACACCTTGCCCAAGGGTGGCCCATGGGATAACAAATTAAAAGAGCACCTCCTTTGAAAAGGATTGCTGCCTTTATCCAATTAAGCCCTTAACCTTTGGGTTAAAAAAACAAAACAACTTGAACCACAAAGGTGAGAGAATAAGGTGATTAATAACCAGCTCTGAACAGCGACTACTATCAAATGTGGTTTTGCTTGCATGTTTACGATGAAACAGTGAATAAGTGGAATAGCTAATATGTGGAATAAGGATTAGAAATGAACAGTGCAAAGCTCGACATGGAAGTCTCTATACTCCCTGTGTATTAATAACCTCAGTCAGGTAAGCCAAAATCAAAAAATGATCCAAACTGTGACATCGCATACAAATGAGATTTGTTTTGCTTCAAATGGTAGTTGGACATGTGTACTTGCAAAATCCAACAGGTGCCACTCTGGCACCCTTGGGAATTTTTTTTTCTCGATGTCACACCCTTTCCCCCTACCCTACCCTACCACAGGAGAATAAGGCTAAACCTGTAACTCTGTTCATACTAGTCAAGTTTGTTATCAAGTTAAATTGAAGGTTTTAACCTGTACAATGCGATACTGTCAATTTATTGTTGTGTGGTGTATGTTCCCACTTCAAAACATATCGTATAATAATAATAATCATCATAGGGGCAATACCCCCGGGCACGCACCTGGTAGAATAAAGCAGTATACTACACTGATTAAAGGTATTTTAAACCATATCATGGCATTTTTAACCAATTTCAATGGCTGCTCGAACACAGGGCAGCATGTAAAATCATATTAACGTAATCATAAGACTTTAAACCCCAAAAAATAACGATTTTGGGGGGCAACTCAACCCCCCCGCACCCCCCCTAGACTACCTGAGACCTCGATTTTTTTTAATGCTGTGAACAAACTTTAGTCACAACATAACAAATATAATTTGTGCCAAGTTTGGTCACAATCCCATGAGCGGTTTCAGAGAAGAAGTTGCAAGTGATTTACGGACGGACTGACGGACGACACGCATAACTTTCCCCGGAACTTCATTCCAGGTGAGCGAATAATAACAAGCATTCTGAGTATTGCGCTGCAATACATGTCCCCTACCAAAGTTCAAAGTGCCATAACTTTGTCAAAAATGATCGAATATGCAAATTTATGCACGGTTGATGCTGGTTTTCAAACTTGATCTGAGGTATGCTGGGACACGTGTGTCACGCCTCACCTCGTTGATAAGCCCGCAAGGTCGCTCCGTGGAGCAGCCTGTACATATTGCACTGTGTGAATTATATAATGACCAACTCACGGTCTGAGGTACTAGCGATTCAAGAGATATCCATTTTTATTTTTTTTTCGTTTAATTAACGATATCTGCCAAACCACGTGCCCTATCGCAAATTCCAAAAGGACATTTTAGTAGACTGACATGCTGAACAGATCTGTGAAATTTCCCCTCGATTGGATCAAAAATGAGGGATTAGCTCGGTTTTAAAGGTTCATGCTTAAAAACGTCATAACTGAAACCATGTGATGCATGACGTCATGCTCAATGACCTTTTTGTTCGTCATGGGTATGCGATTCTGCCTGCAAAGTTTGGCCTCGATCTCTTCAGCCGTTGCAGAGAAAAAGGGGTTTTCGTGTTTTCGCGAAAAACAATATGGCGGCCGAACCACGTGATCTGTGACGTCATAATTACCATTAAAATATTCTACAGACCGAGTCCCCCCTACGGTGAAAATTTTATCTCAATCGGTCCTATTATTGCAGAGAAAATCCTTTTTAAAGGAAATTAAAACTTTAAATGGCACCGAGTTAAGGATCATCAGAATTATCAGAATTCCCAAAGTTCAAAGTGCCATAACTTTGTCAAAAATGATCGAAGCGTCGTGAAGTTCGAACTTGATCTGTAACTTATCATGAGGAAACCATGTACCAAGTTTGAAATCATTAGCATTAAGCGTTTAAAAAAAGAAGTCCGGAAAACTGTTCTTTGCGTGACGGACTGACGGACGGAGGGAGGGACGGAGTGCAAACCTATAGTCCCCTTCGGTGTACACCGGTAGGGGACTAATAAGCAGTATTCGTCTCACATTTTGTCACATTGTGTAACAATCAAGTGCTTTCTCGATTGATAAATAGTAATTAAATATTCCTAATTTTTAGTTCCATGTGTGAAGAAGTTGAGAAGAGCAGCAGTACAGAATGGCATTCATCATCTGATTGTTTTTCAATACCAGAAAGATGGCCCAGTAATCAGAGGTGGACCAGCCAGGGTAAAGAAAATAATTTCTTCAAGCATGCCAGGAAAGATGTCCTGCATTTGGAACAATGATGTAGACTGGAAGAAGATCCAAACCTGAAAATTATTTTCCACAATATCTGGGTCCCAAAGTACAACTCATTTTCACATATTGAGTGATAGTTGAAACAAATTGGGTCAGTGATACCCCAACTGAGTCACCACCGCAAAGGAAAGTCAAGACTGAACACCCTTTGTTCGACTTTCAGAAACATAGTCTCATATGTGGACATGATTGTATTCCAAAGGACCCAAAACAGATCGTTGGAGGTTGTCGGATGCTAGGCCGGTGATCAAGAAAGCAAGTGTAAGGTCCAAAACTAACGTGCACACAACCAAGCCGAGGCTCAGCCAAAACAAATCTAAAGAAGCTGATGTTCTAGGTCCACCACCTTTTGGATGGTTATGAGGAATAGATCTGTGTAATATGTAAGGCAAATCTTGAACGGTTTTTGAAATACTGTATTGCGTAAACAAACCAAGTTACCAAGGTAGTTACCATGGCAAAATAATTCAGCCAATCACAGCCATGATATAATCAGGTTGAGATAACGTCATGAGAAATAGATATCTGCAAAACAAAAGCGAAATGGTCAACGGTTTTTGAAACACAGCGTACACAAAAGTACAAGGACAAATGATCGGTCGGTCGGTTGTCATTGTAATGCCCCCTGTCTCGACCTTGTGGAGGGTGGTGGGGACAAATGGACAAAACAGATCCCAGCAAGTGTGGATAAAAAGATATGGGAAGGAATTCACAATACAATGATCTGCACAATGCTTCAGTGCAAAAGGGAACTTCTATAATTTACAACAATGCCAAATTAGGATCCTTTTCCTTGTGCAATGCACAGGATTAAGAGCAATAAATGATATTTTTGACCATATGCAATTATGATCATTACAGCAACAGCTATTTAATATATAAATTAAAAAAAACCCAACTATCTGCTTTAATCCTTTTCAAAGCATATTCTCTATCAAAAAAGGAATTGTGAAATGAAAAGGCAGGAGATACGCACATGGTGTCCAATCATACAGTTTTGAAATGAATAAGCAAAATTGCTTTAAAATAAAGTTTCAATGTTGGCTGAAAATAGGCGAGGGTAACAAGATGAACAAAAGAACAAATGTCACAATAAAGCCCATTCCAGCTCAGTCAAATCTTTTCAGATCTTATCATAGTCGAGGCCAATCAGTCATCTGAAAGGAGAGAACGACTGATGGCAGAGATGAGCAAGCTTCAACTCCCAAGAATTTTCCACTCACTTGTTGAATGATATAGATGGCATAGTGAAGCTGTTGTCGCTGTAGGATGGGGTGCAGGTGGTACAGCAGAAGAGCGAGGTGCAGTTCACGATTCCGATGCGGGATAACAACAGCACAGCTGTGCCGCGCCCTGCACCTCGGGGGACTGTGCCGACCGCCAAGCAGCACCCAGGGATTTCGGCGTGAAATGATGGAAAGGTTCACTGGGCCGGACAACTGCACCGAGATGGGTCCCACTGAAACAACACAAAACACAAAAGAGATCAACATTGGCCAAGCGAATCTGTCATGAAAACAGAGGAAAATCGAATCACTGACACTGGCAACTCACCGAGCAAGGGGGACACGACCGGGCAAGGTGACAAGAAAACCGGGTCTCTCATCGATTTGCCACCCATGCTCTCAAGCCCAGCGCTTAGGTTTGTGTATACGTCCACAGGATGAGAATAGTCGAAGGGGCCATCCTCCTCCGAAGTAAACAAGGCAGCCAAGAATCGACGGGCTCGGCCTCCTTGCTCGCTGGCCAAAAGTAGGAGTGTGCAGGCAAGCTGCAGACTGGCTAATGCCAGGAGGATGGCAGGATGCCAGCGAGGCATTTTGATAGCGAGGCCTACATCACCAACACAGCAAAGAAAATGAACCAGCCAGAGTCAAGTATTACATTGCACGGAAACAGAGATTGAAAACAACGGGTGAAGATAGCACGGGAAGATATAAAATCAAATTCATGGTTGGGTATGTAATGCAAATTGAACAAAACAAAAATGACATCCACAAGGTTCATACATTTCCCTCACCAGTAATAGGATAAGAACGTGAATGAAGATTTACCTTTATGCTATATGCAAATACAGTCCCAGTCGACAAACTCATTCACTCTCAATGATTAAATTCTTCTATTGAACCCTGTTTATTGATACTTATTTCGGAACTTTGAATCTTGGTTCCCCACACCATAAGCCAAGGGTTGAAGCCAGCAGGTTAACCCATTTGGCGTAAAGGTTTTTCTTCTTCTTCTTTTGTCGACTTATTTTTCTTTGTTTTGAGTGTCTGTACGTAAATAAATTACATTCCATCTTTTCTTGTTCCACACACAGCTTTTCACATGGGAGCTGCTGCACTCAGCAATGATAAAATTATAGAAAGAAGCAGCTAAAAGTTTACAGCCATGCCACCTCTCTGAACTTGCCATGACATGATGAAAACTGAAGAAAATGCCTTTCATATTAAATTTCTCAACTGAAACATTTTTGAGATGACCATCAATTAAGAACTCCAAAGAAAAGTAGGATTGGAAGGATACAAGGAAGTAATATAAAGGCTGGAAATAAAAAGCGAAACAAAGGAAAGGGGATGATTGTATGCAGTGGAGTTGAATCCAAAAGACAATACAGGGCTGAATCCAAATCGACCATTCTCATAGGACACAGCCAGATGGTAACACTTTGCACTACATGGCATCTAACCACAGGGTGGACCCCCCTTTGACTAGTTGGCTCACGGTCATGCACACAAGGATCGGAATACTTTGGATGGCGTCATACAGCTTTAAAACAGCTGTTCACCACCATCTCTTATCTTCCCCCATCCATAACCTTGATCTTTTCTACCCCCACTAATTCACCCCAGATCCACCTTGTTTGAAATTCCAACTTATTTCCTGGAAATCCTGGCAGTGTCCATATGTTTATACCTCTCCCACCCCCCCCCCCCCTTCACATGCCTCCCCCCCTTCACATGCCTCCCCCCCTTCACATGCCTCCCCCCCAAAGCCCTCTCCCTCCCACAGATCTCTCGATGTCTCCATGTCTCTCGGTCCCTGCTCTCAAATGTTGTGTTTGTGTCCTTCCCCCCTCTCTCCCCATCTTGTCTACCGCTCCCGATGTTATTTGTTTTATGTGTCTGTTTGTCTTTCTGTGTGATTAATGTTCGCTCTTTCACGAGCCTCGATCTTGTATACAAAAAAAAAAAAAAAAAAAAAAAAAAATACACTCTGCTCTTCCAATGGAAACTACAGTTTGTCGCTACTACACAGAGTCCAAATCTGTCTGTATGTACTCATGTGTGTATGTGTGTGTGTATGTATGTATGTGTATGTGCGTATATACACTACTGGTCAAAAGTTTTAGAACACCTCAATTTTTCCAGTTTTTTATTGAAATTTACGCAGTTTACTGTCCAGTGAATAACTTGAAATGGTACAAAGGTAAGCAGTAAAGTGCTCGAGGTTTAAAAAAAGTTTAGGTTAGCAAAAACGGGAAAATAATGCAAATTGCACAGTTATATTGTAAAAAAAAGGCCTTCTTCAGGGAACAAGTAATGGGTTAACAACTTACAGCTGTTCTGCAGCAATGTAAGTAAATTAAGCCTTGAAAGTTGATGCAAACAATTCCTACAGGTGTCCCAACCTCTGCTGATTACTTGATTACAAACCCCCTGTCTGTATAAAAGCAGCATTGGAACAGACTATTATTAAACACCATGAAGCATTATTTGGACAATATTGCACTGCAGGAAGTAGTACATTGGAAACTGGAGGAAACTCTGACAGAAAGAGGTCTGGCAGACCCAAAGCCACAATTGAATCAGAAGACAAGTTTCTGCGAGTCAACAGCTTGCGTGCTAGGCGGGTCACAGGACAACAGCTTCAAGCACAGCTTAACACTGGGCGAAGTAAGCAAGTCGAAGTTTCAACTGTGAAGAGAAGACTTCGATCTGCAGGTTCGACAGGTCGAGTGGCAGTAAGAAAGCCATTGCTAAGATGGCAAAATAAGAAAAAAAGGCTTGCCTGGACCATGAAGCACCGCCAGTGGACTACTGAAGACTGGAAGAAGGTCTTATGGACAGATGAATCAAACTTTGAAATCTTCGGTTCATCACGCAGGGTTTTTGTATGTCGTCGAGTCGGCAAAAGGATGGTTCCTCAGTGTTTCACACCAACTGTCAAACATGGAGGAGGAAGCGTGACGGTCTGGGGCTCTTTTGCTGGATCCAGAGTCAGCGACTTGCACAGAGTGACTGGTACCCTGAACCAAAAGGGCCACCACAGCATTTTGCAGCGCAATGCAATACCCTCTGGTATACGCCAAATTGGCCAGGGGTTCAACCTACAGCAAGATAATGACCCTAAACACACCTCCAGGCTATGACAAAACTACCTTCGAGGAAAAGATCAAGACGGTAGGCTTCAAATCATGGAATGGCCAGCACAGTCTCCAGACTTAAACACCATTGAGCTGTTTTGGGATGAACTGGACAGAAGGGTGAAATCAAAGCAAACTCCAAGTGCAACACATTTGTGGGAACTTCTGCAACAGTGTTGGGAAGAACTTCCCGAACAATATTTGATTTCCATTGTAGAAAGAATGCCACGCGTGTGTTCGGCAGTTATATCTGCAAAAGGTGGCTACTTTGCAGTCAAAAATTTAAATTAAATTTTGTTAAACAAAATGAATCTACGACTTCTTTTTATCTCCAATTGTTTATTTGTTCTGTGCTTAATTTCAGAGTACATCGAGACATTAAGCTGCGTAAATTTCAATAAAAACTGGAAAAGATTGAGGTGTTCTAAAACTTTTGACGGGGAGTGTGTATGTTTTTCAGTATATATATATATATATATATATATATATATATATATATATATATATATATATATATACAGTGGAACCTTGACTTACGAGTGCCCCAACTTACGAGTTTTTCGAGATACGAGCCGTCGCTCGGGCGGTTTATTGCTTTGAGATGCGAGCCGAGATCCGAGTTACGAGCTTTCGCCACCCGGTCACGTGGTTATCTTGCCGTGCAAGTACAGTATCTCTGTCGTATAGCGCTGCATTTTTGTTTTCGCATGTTGGTTATTTTGAGTTTTGCCGCCAGGTGGGTTCTGGTGACGTGGTTATCTTGCCGTGCACGTACAGTATCTCTGTCGTATAGCGCTGCATTTTTGTTTTCGCATGTTGGTTATTTTGAGTTTTGCCGCCAGGTGGGTTCCGGTCACGTGGTTATCTTGCCGTGGCACGTACAGTATCTCTGTCGTATAGCGCTGCATTTTTGTTTTCGCATGTTGGTTATTTTGAGTTTTGCCGCCAGGTGGGTTCTGGTCACGTGGTTATCTTGCCGTGCACGTACAGTATCTCTGTCGTATAGCGCTGCATTTTTGTTTTCGCATTTTGGTTATTTTGGAAAATTTCATGTTCATGTCGAACATTTCATGTTCATGTTCATGTTTTCATGTTCATGCCATGCCAGGCCACAACTTGTTCAGAGTGCCGGCGATAGCTCGCCTTCTCTTTGTGGAAAACACGGTGAGATCCTTAACATCCAACAACTAATGGGACGCAAACGGGGCGCCCAGTTTAGCGGTACACACATTGATGAATCACCCTGCCTGTGATTCACCCATGACAGGTTATAGCTGGGTCGGGATTCAAACCCAGGCTGGACAGTTTAGACTTTAGAGTCAAGTGTGCGTACCTCCAGTCCAGGCCATCCTGCCAACTTGTATGCTGCATACAGGTGAAATATAAAGCGCGAGATATTTTTTATATATACTGTATATTTTTTTAAAAATTGGTGTGGTTTTTGGCGGGCTGGAACGGATTAATAGCATTTCAATGCATTTCAATGGGGAAATTTGATTTGAGATACGAGCAATTTGAGTTACGAGCTCGGTCACAGAACGAATTAAACTCGTAAGTCAAGGTTCCACTGTACATACATATACATCACCCTATTTTCAGTACACTGCAGGACAAAGAAACCCTTCAACTCACGTTGGAGGTATTGCCCAATGATAAGTGTGGATGGGTGGTGATTATATATATATATATATATATATATATATATATATATATATATATATATTGTTGCGAATATGGAATTTGGCCTCCATATCCGCTTGTAAATATTCCCCTATTTTCTCCGATACTCCCCAACTTTCCCCAATCCCCCATTCCCTAGTCCCATTGCATGTAAATAACAATCAGTAGAGCCGACCTTCCCCTTATTCCCCCATTAAATGTCGTGCCCAGGTCCACCGCACCACACGTAGACAACTTTCGGACATCTTCCTAGTTATTCTTAATCTATGTCAGTTAAGGCCTCGTTTCCATTAATTATGACTCTTCGTTGCACCAGAATGTGATTATATGGCATCAGTAGTGAGTTTAGGACCTTTCCCATACCTCCTCCCATCTTCTTCCCCAAACAACAACAATAACAACAACTACAACAACAATTACAACAACAACAGAGGAGATGGCGGCGGAGCGGGGGAGGATGCGTCCTCACACCGGCTCGATTAGCTCCAGACCATGCGCTCCACGGGGTTACCCCGAAGGGGCTGGCTGTCAGCTCCTCGTCAGGGGCGGAGCCAGTAACCCCCCCCGCACGCACCCAATGAGAAGCAACGTGCCGATTCCACGAGGCGGAGCTAACGAGCCGAGGGCGTGTCACTCCCCGCCGGATATACGCAGCCGCTTGCCGGACGTGACGTGAGATGCGCCTCAGCTTGGAGAGAGAAGCCACCGCCACCCCCAGCGCGACGATACCTCCCCGCATCTTTGGACCGGACCGGACCGTACTGGACCCTGCTTTGAGCCAAGAGTGCACCTTGAGCCATCGATACCCGCTGTCCTTTTCATCAACCCCCGTGTGAGTCAGCCTTGTCCCGTTTGTCTGTAGTCTGTCCGGGGTTAATATAAGAGTGTGTCTAAGTGCCTGTCTTTCTGTGATTATAACTCTAGCCCCTGTAATCTGACCTTTCCGTACGAATATAATCTCCTCCGGAGGTCTTGAGAACTGAACCCTTGGTGTCGTATTGTGTTATTGTAATCCAGCCGGGTGTCTTCTTTTTCTTATTGAGCCAGCGTAACGCGACTAGTCAACGTTCGGGCACAATCGGGTAACTTGTGCAGACGTGGTCATACCATAAAACCGCTCGGTAAATAACATCCAAGCCACGTCTGTAACAATTGGTGTCGAGGAGTGGAATTCGAACCCGGGACTAAATTAGTTAGGCCCAAATTTTGCGAGGGAAAATCGATTCGGAGCGCGTTTCCCGCGCGAAATTATAACGGCGAAATTTCAATTTGTTTTACGAAAATAAAAAAATAAAAACCGAATTTTGAAAGTCGCGCTATGGCGGATCAAGACAGCTGGGGTCCGGTAAAGGAGAGTGAGGTAGGGTCGATCCAGGACCAAAATGAGGGACAGGAGGAGAGCGAAGCAGTGAGGGCGGCAGGTTCGCAAAATAGCGCCGTCACGCACGAAGAAGCGGGCGCGCAAAATGGCGCCTCGCTGGTCACCGTGCCCGCGACCGAAGTAGCGCCGCTGGGAAGATTGGAACTTTTTTTTATACAAATGACGGCCCTTGTGGAAAAGAATAGTGAGCGATTGGAAAACCAATTGGGGGTAATGAGGGACGAAGCGAGGGCTCGGAGTGAGCAATTGGGGGTAATGAGGGACGAAGCGAGGGCTCGGAGTGAGCAATTGGGGGTAATGAGGGACGAAGCGAGGGGTACCAGTGAGAAGTTAGACAATAATTTTGAGGAGTTAGACAAGAAAATTGAGAAGTTAGACAATAATTTTGAGGAGTTAGACAAGAAAATTGGGAAGTTAGACAATAATTTTGAGGAGTTAGACAACGGGATAAAAGAAGTAAAGAATGGGTTAACGGGGGTAGAAAACAGAATGGCCGCTCAAGAGAATCAAATGGAAGGGATGAAAAAAGGGTTAGAGGGGTTAGAAAACAGTATGGAAGGCAAATTGAGGGACATGAGGGACCAAGCGGAAAGGGAAGTTAACCAAATGGGGCAGCAGATAGAGGGGGTCAGAATGGGGGTAGAAACCAAACTGGATGCTCACAGGGAGGAAATGGAGCAGATGAGGGTGGCATCTGGGCAGGAGATGCAAGTGATGGGAGAGGAGATCAGAAGAGGAGTGAGTGAGGAGGTCGGAGGAGTGCGCGAGGAGGTGAGGCACTGTAAGGAGCACATGGAGAAGGAGGTGAGAAAGGGGACTGTAAAGTTACAAGGGGGCATAGAGAACCTGACGCAGGAGGTGGAGCAGCTGACGGTGGGACAGACGGAGTTAGTGGAGCAGGTTCAAAGGAACACTGCGGTATTAGGAGGGTTAAAAGCGACACAAAACGACATAAAAAACGACTTGATAGCGACAAAGAGGGAATGTCAGATGGTACGTGAGGGACTGACAACGAGGTTGGACGAGGTGATAGAGGTAATGGAGACGAAGGACCGGCAGGTGAGGACGCACCTGGAAACGGTCAAGGTAGCCTTAGAGGATGAGCTTGAGGAGACGTACCGGGGAATAAAAGAGGTGAAGCACAAATTAGAAGAAGTGGAAGAAGGGATGAGCGAAATTAAGAAGCGACGGAGAGGGGATAAGAAAGAGATAAAAGAGGAGATAAAAGAATTGGTCCAAAGTCTGTGTTTGGATCGTGATGATGTGCTCATTAACCGGATGAGGGATTCGCAGGTGATGGAGGAGAAGCGAAGAGGAAGAGGACCCGGTGTAAGTGGTGACCAATATGGTCGTGCGTATGATGCGCCAGGGGATTTAAGGAGCTTGGGGGTCGAGATGGACCCGGGTGTTCGTGAGAGGCCGTTGGTGAAGTGTGCGACAGGTCTGGTGTGCGAAAGAGGAGGTGTGCAAGAAAGTCCGACTCTGGGGTGTGTGAGGAAAAAGTGCGTGCCAAGGAGTGAGTGTGCTGGCGAGAGTGAGTCGGACGTAGCGTGTGTGCGAGGGAGCACATGGAAGCGCGGTGTGGTGAGTGTTACAGAGGATGTAACGGGAGAGTGTGCGCGAGAAAGGTGTGTGACGGACAGGTGCATGAGGAAAGAGTGTGCTGTCAAGAGAAAGGGTGAGTGCGCTGTCAGGAATGGAGGTGAAAGTAGTGAGAGTGACATGGAGCGTGAGTTAGTTGTGACAGGTGAGCGAGGATGTACACCTGGGATGGAAGGATGCACACCTGGAATGGTAGAGCGTGAGTGGGAATGCACGCTGGAGTTGGTGGTGAGGCACGTGGTTGGGTGTGCGAATGAGAGCACACCTGTGATTGTCACAGAGGAGGTGACCGAGGAGGGGGTGCGAAGCGGTGTATTGGTGAGGTGTGCGAGCAACGAATGTGTGCCAAAGTGTTCGGTGGTCAGGTGTGTGACCAAGGCGGTGAGTGGAATGGGTGTACCTGGGTGTGTAAGGAACGGTACGAGGGGCATGGAAACGGCTGGATGTGTGAGCAAGGAACGGGCTGCGGGGTGTAAGCGTCCAGGTGAAGCATCGACGTTAGACGGGATAGAGTTTAGAACGACTTATAGCCGAATCGGGCCCTCGGTGCGTGCTGGGCCTCGCTTTGAACGGCCGCGTCCGTGCTCCACTAGGCGGAGCTGGCAGCCCGATAGAAAGGGTCGTCATGGCGACCACTTTTTGTTGAGACGTGCCGGCAGGTCGAGATCGGGACATTGGATGGCTCCGCGCCGAGGTGATGCGTGGGATCTCGGCCCGGGTAAGCCCCCGTCCCTGCACCGAGTGCCGGACGCATTCAGCCGCTGGCACAAAACAACCAGCATCCATTGCTTGGCTTTACGAAGCCGGGCTTTGGACAGGGATTGGCGCACCGAGAGGTATTAGTGAGTAGACTGGGTGATGAGGTTAGTGTTTTGGACCCAAAATTAGAGAAAAACAAAATTTGATGATTGGCAAGGGATTGGCAGTAGTGATTGGCAGCTGATGGGCAGTGATTGGCAAATTTTTAATTTGTTGAAATTTGATGTGCAAAATTGGTAGTGAGAGACCCCCGATGTGGGGGGATGGCAAATCCACCATCCTTCCCATATAAGGGGGGCTTATTAGTGCCAGAGGACTGGGGGATTGAGGAGCGATAGGCCCGGTGGGAGAGGGTGGCATCCCTGCCACCTTTCCCATGGGGGGCAAAGGAGCAATAGCTTATGGGGTTGATGGCAGTGGAAACTAGCCCGGGTGGGTTAGGTTATTAGTAGGGATCTAGAAGAGATTGACATTAGGTAACGTTAAGTTTAGTTAGTGACTGATACCTGTAGTGGGGACGCAGGTAGATTAGTGTGGATGATAATGACGAGGGAGCGCAATAGTTTAAAGGGACGACTGGGAAGCGCAAGTTTCAGAAGGGAGTAGTTAGCTGAGATGATGCCGTGTGTGTGAGAATTGAACAGGTGTGATTGCACAGGTGTGCAACTGGACAGGTGTGTGGAGCCGTGTATGAGTAGTGAGTGTTGTGGATCAGCGCGAATGCGCTTGGGGAGAGAAGGGTGCAGGTGGCACCAGGTGTGAGAGCACAGGTGTGCAAGTACAGGTGTGTGGAGAGAGTTGGAGTAAGTGGTACGGAGTGGTGTGCATGGTGCGAAGGTGTGGATGGGGGAAGAGTGGACCCCTTTCACGAGTACCCGGGGCGGGTAGTGTAAGTGTTAGGTAGAGGGTACAGGTAAATTGTGGTTGGATATTGGCATTTGTGGTGCGGTTGCAGAATGGTGTTGTGAATGGGTGCATTAGTGTTGTGGAAATGGCTGGGCGTGTAGCCTGTTAGTGTGTGTAGTTGGTTGAGCACTCCACCACTGTGAGGATGTCGGCCAGGTGAGGCCGCAGGTGGGCTCTGGGAGCCGGTAGAGTTGTGGATGGGGCCCGAGGATCCGGAGGACGGACCCGGGTAGCCCAGTGCCAGAGAGGGCACCGAGTGGGGAGAGTGCCAGAGGGCCTTCCCCAGGTAGTTAGGTTAGGGTAAGGAGCAGGTAAGCTCGGAGGCAACCGCAGTGGTGGAGGTGTGCAGGTGGGTAGACCCACTGGGAGAGGTACACGCCGCAGCCCAGAAATTGTGCGAGGGCACCGGGAGATGAATCGGGGGAGTGAGACCCCAAATTGAAAAGCACCACAGTTTGGCCAATGGGAATTGGTTTTTAGAACCCATAGTGTAAGAGGGCCAATGGTTTGGCCGGAGAAAGACCCCGGGTAGTGTAAAGTTGTTAAAGTCATTTAGGAAATAGTTAGGATTAATGAACCTGTCGCACCATACGCAGCCACTTACCTGTGGTGATGATGATGACTCCACACCTGTGTTTTCTTTGTTTTGTTGCAGGAGATGAATCGCTGTGTGGATTTGTGAGACGCATCACGACGTGGATGAGACATTGGGGTGATTCCATCTCTCCCTCCCTAGGAGGGACTGATGATGAATTGGTGATGGCAGATTTTGATGTGCAGTTGGAGATGGCAAATTTTGATGAGAGTTGAAAATGGCAAATTTGATTGGTTAGGAGGGAGAGAAGACGAATTTGGTTTATGGGAGGAACGGGGAAGACAGTAGGGATGTTTGTTGATTTGTAAAGTAGATGTTTATGGGTAGTGTTGTGTTTTGTGGATACAGTAAGGGGTAACGGAGGGGCCATGTAGGTTACCTGGTGGGGGGGGGGGCGTACGATAGGAACGTACCTGTCTCACCTGGTTCCCATGTGCCCCCAGTGTGCATTACCTTATATTGCGTGCACTTTTGCGCCCTTACCACCTTACTCACTTGTTTCTTCTGTTGTCTCCCACCTCCGAGGATCTGGCTTTGGGGTAGAGAGAGAGGAGAGAGAGGTGCTGGCGACGCAGTTGTGGGCCTGCACTTTCGCTGTTCGCTGCCTGGATCGGTACACCATATGGACCGCAATGTTTGTGGCCACCCACAATGGACCGCAGTTCGTTTGCGGCCAAGCACCACCCGGGGATGGACCTATGGGTCAACGTGGCACCTATGCCATACAGGTGAACCACTTTTAGTTAAACACCAAGTGCACCACAAGAAGAGCAAGAGACACCTGCAGGGTTAGGGGTTGTCGAATTTATTTTTATTCCAATGAACAATGGTGACTGCACCGATTGGTGGTGGGGTGGTGCTTTTGATGCTGGGAAAGGGTGCTCTGCACGTTATTAAAGGGCCGTCGGCCACAGAGCACTCGTGGGTTGGTGTATCGATGTTGGCAAGCGCGCTCTCTCTATGCATAACATCTGCATGTGTTCCTCCAAAAACAGGTCCTGGATCGTAGTGTAAATAGCAGCGTAGTCTTGTAAATAATGCTCCCTACCGGCTGTATGTTTAGTTTGAGAATTCTTTCCGGATTCGGTTATCCTGTGGGTGTGTTTCTG
Source organism: Myxine glutinosa (assembly GCF_964187855.1). Lineage (NCBI taxonomy): Eukaryota > Metazoa > Chordata > Myxini > Myxiniformes > Myxinidae > Myxine > Myxine glutinosa. The sequence goes on along the minus strand of NC_136261.1, from coordinate 201,597,719 downwards.
TGAGGAGAAGGGTGCAACGTCGCAGGGGGACATATTTACTCATTTGTGAATATCTGTAAAACTGTCGCACTCAGGGTAGAGTTAATAGTAGAGGGAACTACATTGCGTGCCACACTAAAGTAGGTAAAAATTTATCGGGTCGGGACGCCCCGAGGGTAGAGAAGGGTGCAATGTTGCGAATATGGAATTTGGCCTCCATATCCGCTTGTAAATATTCCCCTATTTTCTCCGATACTCCCCAACTTTCCCCAATCCCCCATTCCCTAGTCCCATTGCATGTAAATAACAATCAGTAGAGCCGACCTTCCCCTTATTCCCCCATTAAATGTCGTGCCCAGGTCCACCGCACCACACGTAGACAACTTTCGGACATCTTCCTAGTTATTCTTAATCTATGTCAGTTAAGGCCTCGTTTCCATTAATTATGACTCTTCGTTGCACCAGAATGTGATTATATGGCATCAGTAGTGAGTTTAGGACCTTTCCCATACCTCCTCCCATCTTCTTCCCCAAACAACAACAATAACAACAACTACAACAACAATTACAACAACAACAGAGGAGATGGCGGCGGAGCGGGGGAGGATGCGTCCTCACACCGGCTCGATTAGCTCCAGACCATGCGCTCCACGGGGTTACCCCGAAGGGGCTGGCTGTCAGCTCCTCGTCAGGGGCGGAGCCAGTAACCCCCCCCCGCACGCACCCAATGAGAAGCAACGTGCCGATTCCACGAGGCGGAGCTAACGAGCCGAGGGCGTGTCACTCCCCGCCGGATATACGCAGCCGCTTGCCGGACGTGACGTGAGATGCGCCTCAGCTTGGAGAGAGAAGCCACCGCCACCCCCAGCGCGACGATACCTCCCCGCATCTTTGGACCGGACCGGACCGTACTGGACCCTGCTTTGAGCCAAGAGTGCACCTTGAGCCATCGATACCCGCTGTCCTTTTCATCAACCCCCGTGTGAGTCAGCCTTGTCCCGTTTGTCTGTAGTCTGTCCGGGGTTAATATAAGAGTGTGTCTAAGTGCCTGTCTTTCTGTGATTATAACTCTAGCCCCTGTAATCTGACCTTTCCGTACGAATATAATCTCCTCCGGAGGTCTTGAGAACTGAACCCTTGGTGTCGTATTGTGTTATTGTAATCCAGCCGGGTGTCTTCTTTTTCTTATTGAGCCAGCGTAACGCGACTAGTCAACGTTCGGGCACAATCGGGTAACTTGTGCAGACGTGGTCATACCATAAAACCGCTCGGTAAATAACATCCAAGCCACGTCTGTAACAATATATATATATATATATACATACATACATACATACATATATATACATACATATATATATATATATATATATATATATATACATACATACATACATATATATACATACATATATATACATATATATATACATACACAGACTTGGCATTTAATATGGAATATTTTTTTTGTGGGGGTGAACTTACTTTTCAAGACGTCTTAGAACCAAAAGTTCATTGGAATTATGTTGAAATTATTCTAGATTTTGTTGATGTGACCTTTAAAAGAAACAAAAACCACATTTGACATTTCGAAACAAATAAATTGATCCTTGAAAGTGATGTAAACTGATATCGAACTCAATTCATGGACAGTACTGTGTTAAACTTCTGTACGTTTTCCAGAAGTATCTCTTTATTTTGCACATTAGCCAAAATATTTTTTAACAAAAACAAAAGTTAAATTACGACTGGGATTACGGACAGTAAAATTACAGTTCAGTACTTCGTGTCACCCCCACGAGCATTCAGCAGAGCACATACACGTTGAGGCATGCTGTTCACGAGATTTGCCAAGGTTTGGACAGGAATCGCTTGCCATGCAGTGACAATAGCCTGCTGCAATTCACGCACAGAGGTCGGCTGCTGGTCCAAGTGGTCGATTTGACGCGTTAATTCTGCCCACAAGTTCCCTATCAGATTCATATCCGGGGACATCGCAGGCCACTCCATATGCTCTACACCACGGTCAGCAAGAAAGTGTTGGATCATGCGAGCACGATGAGGCCGTGCATTGTCATCTTGGAAGACAAAGTTTCCTCGAAAGGCTGCACGAGCAAATGGAAGCAATGTTTCTTCCAGAATGGCCCTGTACTTGCTGGTTCAGGTTTCCATTCAGAACAACCAGGTCAGTTTTGCCCCCTGCATGAAAAGCAGCCCAAACGGTCACCCCACCACCTCCCGGTTGGACTCTTGGCACTATACAATCTTTGTTGTAGGCTTCATGCACTTGTCTGCGCACTCGGACGCGGCCATCTTGACGATAGACCAGAAATCTAGACTCGTCACTGAAGATCACGTGATTCCAGTGTCCTGGCTGCCATTGACGGTGCTCTCTGGCCCACTGCAATCGGCGCTGGCGGTGTTGTCTGGTCAGGCGTGGCTTTCTCAGAGGACGCCTGGCATGATAGCCTGCTTGAACCAGTCGTTGGTTGACTAGCCTTCTGGATACAGGCACATTTGTCAGTTGCTGCCACTCAGCCCTAAGCTGACTTGGTACGGCCATTGCGGACTAACCGGTGCAGCTGGCGATCATCCCTCTTGTGGTTCTGCGGGGACATCCTGGCCTCGGTATTGGAGTAGGGACACCCCTCTGAGCATTTCGTTTCAGGATCTTTGACACCTGACCTTGAGTGATGCCATACTGCCGAGCAATAGCACACTGTTTCATGCCGTAATTTCGTAAAGCCACCACTCCATGACAAACAGCATTGTCGAGTTGACGGACCATCTCTAGAGGAAGCGGCAATACATTTTGGAGACGTGCAGCAGTTGTTTTCCACTAATACAGAACACAACAACCCTTGTATATCCGACTGTGAAGCCAATCATCAAATGCACCTGTCCGTACATTTTGCCATGCCACCTGTGATATAATCCTGTTGTTGACTTCTTGCTGCGACAGACAATCAGTGACATGGTTCTTTTAACAAATAAATCACCAAAGTGTAAAAGAAACTCACCAGATTGATATACTGAGTTGAGAAAGTAAGCCCAAGTCAAGAAAAAAAAAATCCATATTAAATGCCAAGTCTGTATATATAGGCAATTCTGCGGTAACAAATTTAAATTCGGAGAAATTTTTGCCATAATTTTACATGCTATGGATGAGATTTAAGGTATAACTGATTAACAAAACTTTTATAAAGGTCAGGTGATAGCCCTGTTATCATATCAAAATAAAAAATTGGATAACCTGCATGTAGAAGGCTCCAAGATCAAAAGAAAGTTGGTAACAGCATTACACCAGAAAATTGGGTATAATTTTTACCTCAACTTTCAAAGGAATTTCTATTTAATCTATAACACATTGGCCAAAGTTTGATACTGATCTTTATTACCTATTAACCAACAACAACCTGCTCCTGCCTCACACCTAGCTCGGCTTCACGCTGTTGAAACCAAAGCTTTCAGAATTATTGGAATCTCCCGCGATGAAGCTATCTCTGAGGGCCTTTCACTCACTCACCGCAGGCAGGTAGGTGGTCTTTCTGTCTTCTACCGACTCCTCTCCGGCCTTGCACCCCCAGCTCTCTCTGTGCTCTGTCCCCCAAATATTCCTACAGGTCGCACAAGATCTGCCAGCAACCCTCTGATGGTTAAACTGCCGAAATCTCGGCTCTCTGCTCACCTTCACTCTTTCATTCCTCTTTTCTCCCGCCTCTGGAACAAACTCCCTCACTCCCTTCAATCCCACTCCTCCCTCCAGGTCTTTAAAACAGCTGTTCACCACCATCTCTTATCTTCCCCCATCCAAAACCTTGATCTTTTCTACCCCCGCTAATTCACCCCAGATCCACCTTGTTTGAAATTCCAACTTCTTTCCTGGAAGTCCTGGCAGTGTCCATATGTTTTATACCTCTCCCACCGCCCCCTTCCCATGCCCCCCCCCCCAAAGCCCTCGCCCTCTCTCAGATCTCTCGATGTCTCCATGTCTCTCGGTCCCTGCTCTCAAATGTTGTGTTTGTGTCCTTCCCCCTCTCTCCCCATCTTGTCTACCGCTCCCGATGTTATATGTTTTATGTGTCGGTTTGTCTTTGTGTGTGATTAATGTTCGCTCTTTCACGAGCCTCGATCTTGTATACAAAAAAAAAAAAAAAACAAACAAAAAAAAAACCCAACAACCAACAACAACAACAACAACAACAACCGAGGAACCAACAACTATGCCCTGGCAGGCATTTTTAGTTATATTTTTACTGATCCTTCATACTTGACCATTTTCCAAAAAAGGTAACAAAATTACAAAAATGGTAACGGAATTACATCTTTTGAAATTTTACCTGAAGAATGCCAATTCTTGAAGATCAGATAACCTGAACTTGAAATTGCTGTGTATGTATGTGTATGTGTGTTTGCATGCAGCCAAAATTCCAAGGATTGCATTTTTCGTAAATTAAAATGAGTACGTTACTTTTTGGGGAAACTGAAGCAAACATGTGTGTGCACAAAGTAATTACCCTGCGCTCGCAAAGCAAAAATCAGGGTTAAGCACTCGGTTGCGTCCGTACGTGCATGTGGCATGTGTCTCTGCATTTTAAAAATTCATTTCCTCGGCAACCGTTGGTCCGATTGACACAAAATATTTTATTTAAAATTATGGCGTCATAGGTCACGTGGTATGGACGCCATCTTGGAAAAAAGTTGCATCTCTATATCGCTGAAATCGCTGAAATCGCTCAATGGAAAAAATTGAAACTAGGCTCATTGTCAAGTACTCCCGCCATGGGGAATAAGTAAGATAAGAACGTGAATGAAGATTTACCTTTATGCTATATGCAAATACAGTCCCAGTCGACAAACTCATTCACTCTCAATGATTAAATTCTTCTATTGAACCCTGTTTATTGATACTTAACTCAGAACTTTGAATCTTGGTTCCCCACTCCATGAGCCAAGGGTTGAAGCCAGCAGGTTAACCCATTTGGCGTTAGGTTTTTCTTCTTCTTCTTTTGTGGACTTATTTTTCTTTGTTTTGAGTGTCTGTACGTAAATAAATTACATTCCATCTTTTCTTGTTCCACACAAAGCTTTTCACATGGGAGCTGCTGCACACAGCAATGATAAAATTATAGAAAGAAGCAGCTAAACGTTTACAGCCATGCCACCTGTCTGAACTTGCCATGACATGATGAAAACTGAAGAAAATGCCTTTCATATTAAATTTCTCAACTGCAACATTTTTGAGATGACCATCAATTAAGAACTCCAAAGAAAAGCAGGATTGGAAGGATACAAGGAAGTAATATAAAGGCTGGAAATAAAAAGCGAAACAAAGGAAAGGGGATGTAGTGGAGTGGAGTTGAATCCAAAAGACAATAAGGGCTGAATCCAAATCGACCATTCTCATAGGACACAGCCAGATGGTAACACTTTGCACTACATGGCATCTAACCACAGGGTGGACCCCCTTTGACTAGTTGGCTCACGTTCATGCACACAAGGATCGGAATACTTTGGATGGCGTCATACACTCTGCTCTTCCAATGGAAACTACAGTTGTTACTACTACACAGAGTCCAAATCTGTCTATATGTACTCATGTGTGTGTATGTGTGTATGTGTGTGTGTATGTATGTATGTATGTATGTATGTGTATGTGCGTGTATATATAGTCAGGTTCACTATGTTTTTTCGTTCAAAATCATGGTAGATTTGCAAACCTATACATTTTTGGAAACGTTATTACATGGAAAATCTGAAAATCAATGTTTACATTTGCCAATTCCGACCAATTCCATTCGACCAATTCCATTCGACCAATCGCTTTGATCGACCATTCGACCAATTCGATTCGATTCATCGAATTCGATTCGATCGACCATTCGACCAATTCGATTTGCCAATCAATTTGACCGACCTTTGCTTGTGTGGAACGGACTGTGAAAACGATGCGGACTATATTGTCGGATACGACACACAGGACAGTGATGAGTCACTGATGACGAACTCTAAATGGCATATTCTGTAATCGTGTATGTTTGATGCCATTGACTGCCTGTGTGTATTTTGTCATTGACTGCCTGTGTAGATGTGAAGTTATACTGACTGCATGTGTATATATGATTTTGCTGACTGCCTGTGTATGTTTGGTGATATGAATTATTGTGACACATTTTGATGTTATTAACTGCCTGTACAAAATGATAACATGTATTTGATTATGCAACTTATCGCAAATATAAACAGTATTTTGCAATTCAAAAATCTTTGATTCGTGTCTTACCATTCCCCATAGCACTAATTTGATACTTTCATTGGATTCCTTGTCCCTGAAAATATAGATTTAGTATATTTTTAAAAGTTTTTAGGGTAATTAGAGGCAGAAATATAACAAAATATGTATGTTACAGTGGCCATTTTGAAAATCCAAAATGGCCGCCATACAGGTTTCTCTCCAAATGTAAACATTGATTTTTAGTTTCCTTATGCTATAACCTTTCCAAAAATGTATAGGTTTGCTAATCTACCATGATTTTGAACGAAATATAATTTATTGACATAGTGAACCTGACTAATACACTACCGGTCAAAAGTTTTAGAACACCTCAATTTTTCCAGTTTTTTATTGAAATTTACACAGTTTACTGTCTAGTGAATAACCTGAAATGGTACAAAGGTAAGCAGTAAAGTGCTCGAGGTTAAAAAAAAGTTTAGGTTAGCAAAAACGGGAAAATAATGCAAATTGCACAGTTATATTGTAAAAAAAAGGCCTTCTTCAGGGAACAAGTAATGGGTTAACAACTTACAGCTGTTCTGCAGCAATGTAAGTAAATTAAGCCTTGAAAGTTGATGCAAACAATTCCTACAGGTGTCCCAACCTCTGCTGATTACTTGATTACAAACCCCCTGTCTGTATAAAAGCAGCATTGGAACAGACTATTATTAAACACCATGAAGCATTATTTGGACAATATTGCACTGCAGGAAGTAGTACATTGGAAACTGGAGGAAACTGACAGGAAGAGGTCTGGCAGACCCAAAGCCACAATTGAATCAGAAGACAAGTTTCTGTGAGTCAACAGCTTGCGTGCTAGGCGGCTCAGAGGACAACAGCTTCAAGCACAGCTTAACACTGGGCGAAGTAAGCAAGTCTCAGTTTCAACTGTGAAGAGAAGACTTCGAGCTGCAGGTTCGACAGGTCGAGTGGCAGTAAGAAAGCCATTGCTAAGATGGCAAAATAAGAAAAAAAGGCTTGCCTGGACCATGAAGCACCGCCAGTGGACTACTGAAGACTGGAGGAAGGTCTTATGGACAGATGAATCAAAATTTGAAATCTTCGGTTCATCACGCAGGGTTTTTGTATGCCGTCGAGTAGGCGAAAGGATGGTTCCTCAGTGTGTGACACCAACTGTCAAACATGGAGGAGGAAGCGTGATGGTCTAGGGCTCTTTTGCTGGATCCAGAGTCGGCGACTTGCACAGAGTGACTGGTACCCTGAGCCAAAAGGGCGACCACAACATTTTGCAGCGCCATGCAATACCCTCTGGTATACGCCTAGTTGGCCAGGGGTTCATCCTACAGCAAGATAATGACCCTAAACATACCTCCAGGCTATATCAAAACTACCTTCGAGGAAAAGATCAAGACGGTAGGCTTCAAATCATGGAATGGCCAGCACAGTCTCCAGACTTAAACCCCATCGAGCTGGTTTGGGATGAACTGGACAGGAGGGTGAAAGCAAAGCAAACTCCAAGTGCAACACATTTGTGGGAACTTCTGCAACAGTGTTGGGAAGAACTTCCTAAACAATATTTGATTTCCATTGTAGAAAGAATGCCACGCGTGTGCTCGGCGATTATATCTGCAAAAGGTGGCTACTTTGCCGAGTCAAAGATTTAAATTAAATTTTGTTAAACAAAATGATTCTACGATTTCTTTTCATCTCCAATTGTTTATTTGTTCTGTGCTTATTTTCAGAGTACATCGAGACATTAAGCTGTGTAAATTTCAATAAAAACTGGAAAAAATTGAGGTGTTCTAAAACTTTTGACCGGTAGTGTGTATGTATATACAGTATATATATATATATGTATATACAGTATATATATATATATATATATATATATATATATATATATATATATATATATACACATTCACATCACCCTATTTTAAGTTCACTGCAGGACAAAGAAATCCTTCAACTCACGTTGGAGGTATTGACCAATGATAAGTGTGGATGGGTGGAGATTTATATATATATATGTATATATATGTATATATATATATATATATATATATATATATATATATATATATATATATATATATATATATATATATATATATATATATATATATATATATATATATATATATATATATATATATATATATATATATATATATATATTGTTGCGGATATGGGATTTGGCCTCCATCCATATCCGCTTGTAAATATTCCCCGATTTCCCCAATACTCCCCAACTATCCCCAATCCCCCATTCCCTAGTCCCATTGTCTGTAAACAACACTCTGTAGCCCCGACCTTCCCCTTTTTCCCCCATTAAATGTCGTGCCCAGGTCCACCGCATCTCACGTAGACAACTTTCGGACATCTTGCTAGTTATTCTTAGTCTATGTCAGTTAAGGACTCGTTTCCATTAATTCTGACTCTTCGTTGCACCAGAATGTGATTGTATGGCACCATTAGTAAGTTTAGGACCTCCCAATACCTCCCCGCATCTCTTCCTCATACAACCACAACAACAACTACAACAACAGCGGCGGCGGCACGGGGAGTGTGCGTCCTCACTCCGGCTTGGTTAGCCGCCATTGACCATGTGCTCCGACGGGGTTACCACACAGGGGCTCACTGTCAGCTCCTCGTCAAGGGCGGAGCCCGGTAACCCCCCGCACCCAATAAGAAGCGGCGGACCGATTCCATCTGGGGCGGAGCTAACGAGCCGAGGGCGTGTCACTCCCCGCGGGACATGCGCAGGAAGACGGAGGTGACGTCAGATGCGCCTCAGCTTGGAGAGAAAAGGACGCCACCTCCAGCGCGACGATACCTCCCCGCATCTCGGGACCGGACCGGGTCGATTCTGCCCCTGAGCCAAGGTGCACCTTGAGCCATCGAATGCCTGCCCTTCCTTGCCATCAATCCCTGTGTAAGTCAGTCTTGTCCCGTTTGTCTGTTGTCTGTCGGGGCTAAGATAAGACTGTGTCTAAGTGTCCATCTTGCTGTGCTTTACCTCTTGTCGTGTAATCTAACCGTTCTGCATAACCAATATTATATCCTCCTCCGGAGGTCTTGAGAACTGTACCCCTTGTGTCGTTGAATTTATCCCAGCCGTTGTGTCCTTTCCTTCATTGATTTAGCATAGCGCGACTTAGTCAACGTTCGAGTAGAATCGGGTAAACTGTGCAGACGCGGTAATACCAAACCGCTCGGTAAACTAACATCTAAAACCGCGTCTGTAACAATATATATAAATATATATATATATATATATATATATATATATATATATATATATATATATATATATATATATATATATAGGCAATTCCACGGTAGCAAATTTAAATTCGTTTACATGCTATGGATGAGATTTAAGGTATAACTGATTAACAAAACTTTTATGAAGGTCAGGTGATAGCCCTGTTATCATATCAAAATAAAAAATTGGATAACTTGCATGTAGAAGGCTCCAAGATCAAAAGAAAGTTGGTAACAGCATTACACCAGAAAATTGGGTATAATTTTTACCTCAACTTTCAAAGGAATTTCTATTTAATCTATAACACATTGGCCAAAGTTTGATACTGATCTTTATTACCTACTAGCAGAAGTACCCGGCATTGCCGGGCGGGGGAGGGGAGGGGGAGTGGGAAGGGGAGGGGAGGGGAGGGGTAGAGTCCCTTTATATACAGAGTTGCGACATAGAGGGTCCGGAAAAATCTAGTCACGTGATTGCGTGGAGCCATTTTGAGTCCATCGCGGACAGGATCAGGATCGGATGCATATCGGTCAGCGTTTTAACGTTCCCGCTGTACGCAGCGTTCTCATTCGTGTTTTACATCGATTTTACGACAAAATGACAGGTTGTAGCGCCTGTGGGTGCACAAATAGAATGGAGAAGGGATTCAAGATGTATAGATTTCCATCAGATGCTAAAAGGCGGAAAATCTGGGAGAACAGAGTCAGTCGTGTTGGATGGAAAGTAACTTCTTCGTCAGTTCTCTGCCAGGTCAGTGTGATGGTGGTAATGGTCCCATATGCGTATATTTGTGTGCTGCGAGTGAGACTGGCCTTTGCTTTGGCTTTACAGGCTTGTTATCCATTGCTCGTGGATTAATTAGCACTTGAAGGGGAAGGCATCTTTATTTAAAATTAAGTTTGAGTTAGAGTCTTCGAGCTAGATCAATTAATATAGGGTCTAGATCATGTCTCCAAAGTCAGACTCAGACTCAAAGTCACGGTCAAACTAAAGTCAAAACAAAGACGAATGAACGGTTTTACCTTCGTAAAACAAATAATAAAATAAGTTTTATTTTTTGTACTTTCACATGGAAGATAGGATTATTGTCATTCAAAATTTTCAATGATGCTTCAGAAAGAATTTGCTAGAAACCAATTCATGCCAGTGATACAGTTGTATGCCACAACTGAGAAAGGGGGGGGGGGGGCATGCATTGAATGTATGTATTTGTCTGTTGATTTGAATGTGTGAGGACATTAACTTGTGTTTGTGTGTGTGACTTTCAATTTATAATTTGTATGTGTGTGCATTAGCACATGCGTGTATGTGTGTGTGTGTGATTGTAAATATATATGTCATTTGTATATGTATTAGAGATTGTGTGTGTGTGTGTGAGAGAGAGTGAGAGAGAGTGTGAGAGAGAGAGAGAGAGAGAGAGAGAGAGAGAGAGAGAGAGAGAGAGAGAGAGAGAGAGAGAGAGAGAGAGAGAGAGAGAGATAGTGAGAGTGAGAGTGAGAGAGAGATAGAGGGAGAGAGGGAAAGAGGGGGCCGGGGGTAGGGGGGCTAATCTATTTTTGGTGGGATTAATATATGATCGGCAACATGCAGCAAAGTTTAGATTAATAATTTAAATATGAAAATTAAACAAACACAAATATATACCCACACACGATAAACAAGGTCAAACAACTGCAGAAATACAAAGATAACTCTTAACATTGTATTGTACATGTACATGTATAAGCAGGGAGGTGAGAGTTCGAGTCTCGCTCTCGCCTCCCTGAAATTAAAATGAGGCTGAAATAAGCAGCACATGTACCTGTCTAGTTCATTCCTTCTTTGTCATGGTTCTAAATGTCTGTGACTGTTAAATCACAACCAGCTCTGTGATTTTCTTCTTTATCATACGGCTCTTAGTTGTCATAAATCTTCTATTTTGTCATCTTCACATAATTTGTTCATTATCAACATGGAAAAGACCATTCCCATCTCTCATACATAGAGAACATAATGGAATACACGGTTCAATGCACTATCGCCATACGGCGGCTCCGCACTGAATGGACTCAAAATGGCGTCAAATCGTTAGTTGTCGCTACTCTCTCTATAACGGAACGGGGGGGGAGAGCGAGCCCCTTGGTAAAGCGAGCGATTTTTTTTTTTCATAGCGTCATAGCGTTCATAGTGTCATAGTGTTTCATAGCGATTTTTTTTTTCATAGCGTCATAGCGTCATCGCGATTTTTTTTTTCATAGCGTCATATCGTTCATCGCGTTCATAGCTTCATGGCATTTCATAGCGTTCATAGCGATTTTTTTTTTTCATAGCGTCATAGCATCATCACGTGATCGCTCTGAGCGAATCAGCGCCCACCTGCTCTGATTCCGTTGATTCTGTGTGCTGAAATGCACTGAGGTAAATATGAATAAAAAATATGGATCGTCAAATATTTTGAGTTCGGCCATGTTCGTCCCAGGCTCAATGGCCATGTCTATGCCAAATATCAAGCAAGTAAGCCTCTCCGTTTAGGAGTCTATCGGTAACGTAACATCACACACACACACACACACACACACACACACACACACACACACACACACACACACACACACACACACACACACACACACACACACACACACACACACACACACACAGTTTTATATATATAGATTAACCAACAACCAATAACAACCCAACAACCAACAACAACAGCCGAGGAACCAACAACTATGCCCTGGCAGGCATTTTTAGTTATATTTTTGCTGATCCTTCATACTTGACCATTTCCCAAAAAAGGTAACAGAATTACAAAAATGGTAACGGAATTACGTCTTTTGAAATTTTACCTGAAGAATGCCAATTCTTGAAGATCACATAACCTGAAATTGCTGTGTAAGCACTTCATGTTACCACCTTTAATATCAACTATAATACAAGTCACCGATTTGTCAAATTTAAAATAGGGTGATTTACCTACTTAGCATGATGCATTTGTAAAAAGAACATTAAATTTATAAGTAATCAAAAGTGGGTGGTGACCAAATACAAGTCAATCTTTGTTTATATGGCCATTGGCTTCAAATTCTGTAGTTCTGACACAGTTTGTTGGTTATATCACAGCCTTTACTGTATATAAAACAGTATTTAATATACATGGTAACGGAATTACGCCTATGACGATTAAATACACTGCTTTACAAAGCATTATCTTCCATATTTAGCCAAAATCAATGCAACTGACATTTTGATCCTGAAACATTAGATACGCACACATCAACACTATTTTTCATCTTATCTAAAAAACAAAAACAAACCACCTTTAGAGGCCATATTTCCCCGCAAAGCGGGGGTTGGCCTTTTTCGGGCACCGTGGTTGTTGTTTTTTTTTTTGGTCCCCTTTTTGAAGCAATGTTTTACGGCCAGATGCCCTTCCTGCCGCCAACCCTGTCTGTCGCCTTTTACGACAAACAGGGATTTACCAGTGAACTGGTATTCAATTAGCCGACCTCGGAAGGATGACAGGCTGAGTCAACCCCCCTGGCGTTAATTCAGCGATCGACCGGGATTCGAACCCAGGATCCTAGGATCCTAAGCTGGCACCCTAGCCGCTAAGCCAACACCATATCTAACATACATCATAAACCTATGCAGGCACAAGGATGAACTCATGTGGAAAAAAACCACTGAAGTGGAAAGAAAACAAGGAATGGAATAAGTTGGGCAAGATAGCCTAAAATGGAGCTAAGCTGCAAGAAAACACTGACATTCTTGGTAAAGAACACCTGAATTCTGGTCTAAACCAGATAATTCTCATGCCTGCCTTTGATAAGTATCATTTTAAAGAACAGGTTAAAGCAGGCTTCGAATCAGAGTGACAAATTAGTTGAAAATAAATTGTTCAGCTTTAGTTCAGCGAGTTCAGCTTGAGTTCAGTATAACAACGCTAAATTAATGCCAGGGCGGTTGACTCAGCCTGCCATCCTTCCGAGGTCAGCAAATTGAGTACCAGCTTGCTGGGATGAATGATCCCGGTGTGTACCCCGGTTTGGAATAGGTACACCGTATCCCTGCGCATCGTAAGAGGCGACTAAGGGTTGGTGCCAGGAAGGGCATCCGGCCATAAAAAAAACTGCCTCAAACAGGGAACCATGATTGTCATGGGGCCCGCAAGGCTAACTCCTGCTCTAGCGGGGAAAATGGCCTTAAAACGATCATTCATTCATTCATTCAATGCCACTGAACATCTTGTTCCAAGTAACACCCATTTATTTGAAGGTTATGGTGCCTCTTCTGTCCATTTGTGGCTCATTGAGAATCTCACTATAATTCACCAAATTTCCGTCTGTCCGTCTGTCCGTCTGTCTGTCCGTCCGTCTGTCTGTCCGTTCCCAGGTACCGCAAAAACGGCTGGACCGATCGCAATGACATTTTGGGTAGGTAATCCTGGGACCCCCTGGAGTAAAATAGGCCATATTGTTTTTCCAATTTCAGCTTTGGTCTCCAGCATTTTCAGGTTTGGACTCCTGCATAACGTTATTGTCCCGGGTACCACAAAAACGGCTGCACCGATCGCAACGATTGCCTGGAACCCCTGTAGTAAATTCCTACAATAATTCACCAAAATAACATGACATGAAAATTAAAAATGGCTGAACAGTATTTCATGAACATTTTATTGTGGAATTGAGGAAAATCCTGATGAGTTACGAACCTTTCGCGAATGCAGAATTGGACAGATTAGGGCAATGAGCTGGTTTGATAATATCCCAATACAACCGTCATTTAAAACAATATTTTGTTAAAGTATCAATTGACGATTGGAATTGAGTGAATACAATTACGATTTTAAAATTGTAATTGTGTTCACCCAACCGTACGGAACTTCACATCAGGATTTAAATATTTGTTTATGTCACGAATGTTGTTAAAAGTTAATTTTTTTATATTAATGGTATTTAATTTGTGATTGGAGTTATGCTGTTTGGAATGAAAAAATAGATATCGAGTTCAAGTGAATGATGAAATGCCATGACGGTTTCTGCTTTGTAAACGTAACATTCTCGGATCGCCATATGCAGATTCGCCATTGACTGGGTATGGAACAAACGTACCCGTTTTTCATGGAAGTCCTTCACGAACTTGCTGTCCATCTCTGACGTGCGACTGAAGGTGCTACAGGAATGTGGAATTTATTGGTTTCATGCTTTAGCATTCGCCGTTTCTGCATGGTCTGTTGGCTTCTGGCCTCCCACGCATGCGTAGCACAGGTACCTCACTAGTAGCTATAATATGAGACCTAGGAAGCGTATCAATGTCATGTACTTCAGGCCAAACATACTTTTCAAATGCAGTATGTTTTAAAAAGTTAACTCTAACATCATCCACAGTTTTCAACACTTGGCCAATGAACTTTTTGACATTTTTCTCTTTGGAATACTGAGCCATCACCCATTTATAGTCCAAATTTGTATCTTTAACTACACATCCATAGTTATCCTTCTTGTCCTTGTTGTTAAAATCTCTCCCACCACCATGCTGGTCTGGTCACCATCATCCTGAGCTCCATCATTGCTGTCCTGGCTAACATTGTTTCCACCATCACCATTGTTCTGTTTATCATCATTGTTGGTGCGTACTCCATTCTCATAGCTATTGTCATATTTATCTTGGCTACTTGCATCGCCACCATCATCACAAAACTACGTATAATCAGTGGCACCAGCATCACTATTGTCCTGGCTGCTAGCATGATCATTGCCAGCATCATTGTCCTGTGTCCCATCATTGCCATGACTATCACCACTTTCCTTGCTACCATCATCATCATTTACACTGCCATCATCAACTCCACTATTGTCATCTTCAGTGCTGGCCTTTCTGAAGTAGTGTGTTGAGGCAGATGCTTTCACATGAGTCTGGATGTCTAGGCAGTAGGGACAATTCACTGTTGACCTGTGCATTTGCTTGGTGTTGGGGACTGGAAGCACTCCTTCTAGATCTTTGTCAAGTTTTGGGATGAGCTTCTCCATGTCATCTATGTCAACATGAATGGTGGTGGTGTTTGGGCACTTGCTCTTCGCTACATCAGCAAATTGTTGAGATGTCTTAACATCCACCTTGCCACTCATCACTTCCTTGACAACAGTTCTCTTGGCTGCCCCCTATGTCGTCTACTGGCCCTTTGCTGTGGCTTGTAGCGAAGAAATTCCAAACAATTCTTCGATTCAGGAGGGTAAGACTGCACAGCAAGAAGCGCTGCTTAAACCTGCTAGCTGCACCATTAGAGAACATAATGATCTTCTCAAAGTGTCAAATCTCATCAAGCCATTTGAAGATTGTTCTAAGGAACATGTTGATGGCATATTTGTCATGGTTTAGACTTTAGATAGTCAGATACAATTGCCATTGAATTGACTCCTTGATTCTCAAATGCACAAACAGTAAAAAGGGTCACCTGCTCATATTCCCAGTAGGCAGATTGGATCTCCTTCTGCACCTTGGGGGTGAAGTTTTCAGCAAAGTCTTCCTGAATAACAACTTTATCATGATCATCCTTAACACACTCCTTTTCTCTTCTAAACTCATCTGCCTGTACCCTTTTCACAAATATAAGTTGTAAGAAGTGGGGGGTCTACTACTACAGCTACATAGCCTCAGAAAGAAATGGTTGTAATTCCGTTACCAATGTAATTCTGTTACCATGTAATTCAGTTACCAATGTTTTGATATGATTAAATTAAGATATTTCAGATGTTGGTATTTGAGGCTTTATGTAGGCAGATGAAGGAAGATAATTTACAACTATATTATAATTCAGCAAAAAGTAAGCTCAGGAGGAAAACGTATTTCAAATTTCGGTAACGGAATTACAGCAGAAAAATGGCAAAATTGGTCATTCTATACAAATACCAGATCCATTTGTGGAAAGTGCTTCATAAGATAAGATTCCAGGGTATAACCCTGTAAAATTAACAAGTATATAAAGGAATAAGTTATTGATTCAAGGATTTATTTAATTTGTAAGATTCAGTCATTGTTCCCATACTTCAAGCCCAAAAAGTCTCCAAATTTCAAATCAAATTTTCATGCAAACAAATGAAGCTATTGAAAAATGGTTTTCTGTTCCTTGTTAAGTAGACATTTGTTCACACAAGACATGTAATTTCATCGGGATTCGATAAACTTTTGTCTCTATGAGGTACCACAGTTGATAGTGCATGTCAGAGCAGAAACTCTACCAGGAAATCCAAGGAACTGTCTGTAGAACTCCAAGGTAGAATTGTGCGGAGGCATAGATCTGGGCAAGGGTAAAAAACAATGTCTAGCTCTAGAGTGTTGAAAGTTCCCAAGAGCACCGTGAGCTTCATCATTAAGAAATGGAAATAATATAGAAATACCCAGGCTCTTCCTAGGGCTGACCGTCCAACCAAACTGAGCAAGAAGTACCTTGGTCAGGGAGGAGACGAAGAACCCAATGACCACTGAGAACTACATTTCCTTGGCTAAGATGGGAGAACCGGCCAGAAGGACAACAGTCCCTGCAGCCCTTCACAAAATCTAGGCTGTATTTATGGAAGGGTTGTCACACAGAAGCCACTCCTGAGAAGGCACATGACAGTACACCTGGTGTTTGCATAAAGGAATGTGAAAGAGTCAGAGCATGAGGCAAAACATTCTGTGGTCTGAGAAGACAAAAGTAGTACTATTTGGCCTGGATGCAAAGTGCTACGTCTGGCGGAAGCCAAGCACAGGTCATCACCCATCTAACACCATTCCTACTGTGAAGCATGGTGGTGGCAGCATCATGCTATGGTGATGCTTTTCAGCAGCAGGGATTGGGAGACTTGTAAGGATAGAGGGAATGATGAATGCAGCCAAATACAGGTAAATCATTGAGGAGAACCTGCTTCAGAGTGCGAAAGACCTTAGACTGCTCTAAAGAATTACATTCCAACAGGACAATGACCCCAAGCATACCGTCAAAGCAACACTGGAATGGCTTCAGAACAAGAATGAGAAAGTCGTTGAGTGGCCCAGCTCAAGCCCAGACTTGAATTCAATTGAGAATCTGTGGAAAGACTTGAAGATTGCTGTTCACCGACACTCCCCGTCCAACTTGACAGAGCTTGAATAAATCTGCAAAGAAGAATGGGAGAAACTCCCCAAATCCAGATGTGCAAAGCCGATACAGACATACCCGAGATGACTCAAAGCTGTAATCGCTGTCAAACGTGCTTCTACGAAGTATTGACTCAGGGGGCTGAATACTCATTTCTGTATTTCATTTTCAATATATTTGTAGCAATTTAAAAAAACATGTTTTCACTTTGTCATTATGGAATATTATGTGTAGATCAATGACAATTTTTTTTACATTTAATTCATTTTTAATTCAGGCTGCAACACAACAAAATGTGAAAAAGTCAAAGGGGTGTGAATACTTTCTGAAAACACTGCATATAGTTTTTGGCCCCATCTCTTAATGGTGAAGAATCCTCAAGATCAGGGCCAGGCACCACGTGCGCCCACGCAAGCCCTTCCCATGGTGGTGCCTCCCCAGGAGCCCGACAAACCACCAGGCCCAGACTCCACCCAGCCACTGTCTGTCCGGGGAAAAGCCCAAGCTAAGCCCAAAACTAATGGGCCACTACCTGTAATGCTGCCTCTCAGCTCTTCAGGGCCTCCTGCGGCTGGTTTAATTGGCAGTCCTGGTGCCCCTGGTGATGGGTGCTGTTGTCATACACATGCTCGGGCACACCAGTCTCCTGAGCGCATTGTGGAAGAGGCTCAAGGCAAGCTTACAGAATTGGAGCAACGAATTAGGGAAGCTATTGAGAAGAATGCACAGCTACAGTCACTGGAGCTGGCACAAGCTGAGCAGCTGACAAGAGAGCGGATCGAGGAGCTGAGTCACACGCGAGAAGAGCAGATCCAGAAGAAGCAGTGCATACTTGAAGAACTCCAGCGAGTTGAGCGGGAGTTGCAGTATAAAACACAGCAGCACCTGAAAAAGCAGTACTTTGAGGCCAAAGCTCATCGGCTACAGCAGCTTCAGCAACAGCTACAGCAACAGCAGCAACACCTTCAGCTCCAACAGCAGATCTTGCAGCAGCAGCTCCAACAACAGCAGCAAATGCAGCAAATGCAGCAACAAATCCATCAGCAGCAACAGCAGGCTTTATGTGCCGCACAGCAGCCCCAGAGAGTGGTGACGAGCCAGGTGGTGGCGGCATAGGAAATGGAGGAGAATCGGTGTACAGCCAGCTTCCACAGCTGGAAGCAATGTTGCCCCAAGGAGAGGCGGCACTGACGGCTGGCTATGTGCCAATCCATGCAGTGGGCACCGGGGCTCAAGCCCCAGTTCAGGGCACTCTTGAACCCGAGCTTGGCCCCGTGAGTCTTGGTGGGCAGATGGTGCTTGGAGATGCTGGAGAGGGTTTGATGGTGGCACGCCCGGCACGATCGCTTACTGACACGTTAGGTGACATCATGGCCGCTGCCAGTAGCCGCCCATCGACGGTGGCGAACACACCGGCACACAGCGTGTTGTCGTTGCCCTCCCAGCCGCAGACCCCAACTCCCAGTCCAATTGTCTCACCCCCCCATACCACACCCATTCCACCCATTGGAGGTCGATGCACAGACGGAGAGCAATCATGACACAGCCCTGACACTGGCATGTGCTGGAGGACATGAAGAACTGGTTACAGTGTTGTTGGCTCGTGGAGCTAACATTGAACACCGTGACAAGAAAGGGTTCACTCCACTGATCCTCGCCGCCACAGCCGGTCATGTCGGCGTAGTGGAAATTTTGTTGGACCATGGTGCTGATATTGAGGCACAGTCAGAGAGGACCAAGGACACCCCACTTTCACTGGCCTGCTCAGGCGGCCGACAAGATCGTTGCCTGGTGTTGGCTTAGCGGTTAG
Source organism: Myxine glutinosa (assembly GCF_964187855.1). NCBI lineage: Eukaryota > Metazoa > Chordata > Myxini > Myxiniformes > Myxinidae > Myxine > Myxine glutinosa. Next base: position 201,578,323 of record NC_136261.1, on the reverse strand, counting down.
GGTGTCAGCTTGGGATCCTAGGATCCTGGGTTCAAATCCCGGTCGATCGCTGAATTAACGCCAGGGGGGTTGACTCAGCCTGTCATCCTTCCGAGGTCGGCAAATTGAGTACCAGCTTGCTGGGATGAATGATCCCGGTGTGTACCACGATTTAGAATAAGTACACCGTATCCCTGCGCATCGTAAGAGAGTGACCAAGGGTTGGCGTCAGGAAGGGCATCCGGCCATAAAAACATTGCCTCAAACAGGGAACCATTATTGTCATGGGGCCCACAAGGCTAACCCCCACTCTAGCGGGGAAAAATGGCCTTAAAACGATCATTCATTCATTATTTATTAATGGTGAAGAATCACTTAAAAATTAAAAAATTCTCACATCCGCATCTTCAAAGTTGAATCAATTCTTCCACGTCACACACGCAAGCAGACAGATGAGATCAGGGGTTTGGTTGGGAATACCTCCCCAGTGAGCGATTCCGAGCAACGGCAAGCTATTAAGGCATAAAACAAACCAGTGAGAAAGCAAGCAGGCAGATGAACAACCCTGGCATATACGTTCTTGGCACAACTACCTGAGTGATATTGGTAACTCCTGTCAAGCAGTCGAGGCCCTACAGCCTCTTGGGGAAAGCAAAATGGCTGGCTGCAACAAGAATATTCCAAACCATGACAATCAATGACAGAAAATGACAAAAGGGCCACTGACCCCTCGTAGGCTGAAGCCGAAGTCAGTGCGGCCACACAGAGCAGCTAGAATGTGTGCTGAAAAAGATAATGACTGCACCTTCTCCAGTGAGGAATGTGATCCCTGCCTCACGATAGGACCGAGCCCTATACCAAAGCGAGAAGCTAAGAAGGTGTCACCTGTCCCACAACCAACAATTACTATGTTCCAGACAAATCAGATAAGATTAAATAAACAGAGCTGGAGTTCAGAGGAGATGGAAATCGTCCTCCAATGCAAAGTGTACGCTACACATGAAGAACGGGGGATTAAGGGTTAAGGAGAAAGATTCATGAACCAGTTGAAACAAACAAAGTTGGCAGCCAAGGCCAAAAGTTCCATTGAAGAAATTCAACACAGTAGAATCAGTGAAGGGAAATACTTCACCCAGGAAAGAATAAAGGAAATAACAAAGTAAGACAGCAAGCATTTAAAAACATGAATCGGATGACCCAAGAAGAGAGAATTAAAATGAAGAAGGAAAAATGGACCTTATTGTGGCCAATGGAGTATGCCAGACGAACAGGCATGAGAAAAGAAAGTGCAAACACCTGGGAACAGATATTCCATAGAATGTGTGCTGATGAAGTTAATTTTAATAGGGCAACACTAAATTCAAAGTAAAGCAATTTCATCTATCAGAAAATATTCACAGAGGAGGAACTCAGAATAAGAGATGAACAAACTGATGAGGCAATAAGAAATAATAGTTCACCTAGAGACCGTGAACTATCACAAAAGCCACAATGGACATACACAGGACATACGTTCACATATGGACAAACATACATACAGGACATACGTTTGGGATGAGATTCCCAGAGTACAAACTCCAAAAGAAAAGGAGCAAAAGACAGAGCTTACTGGTGTTGCGCAGAAAATGGAACAGGAAGAGAGGAGAGCAGAAGCAGATGGGATTTCAAGTTTAATTACAACAAGAGAGAGCAATCAGAGATTGCAGACCCTCAACAGGATGATTTTAGTGGTTTTTAAGGCTATTGTGTTAAAACAAATATGGCCGCTGAACCATGAAACCGATGAAATCAATATTATTTATTTCTCCACCATTTTATCTCTAGATGACGCTCAATAAATTTCATCTTGATCGGATGAAGTTTTGTACTTGTCGAATTATGAGGTCATAATCGAATTATGATGTATATTACGTCATCATTAACATATTTTATTCCCCATGAAGAGTTCTTTACAATGAGGCATGTCTAAAAAAAATTCTATGCAGCACTTTCGGAGATATAGAGGTGCAAAGTTTTTCGGTTAATCCAAGATGTCGCCCGTACCACGTGACCTATGACGTCATAATTATCATAAAAAATGCTACAGGAGGAGACGCACCTATGGTAAAAAATTTCCTGTCAATCGGACCAATGGATGCAGAGAAAATCATATTTATTCTGTGCGGTCAAACAGACAGACGAAAAATCACTCATAAAGCGACACTTGGCAAAACAGAACAAAGTAGAATGGCACTCAGTAGAGCATCCTTTTGACCTCGAAAACAATTAGTGGTTGAATTCAGTGACCTGATATGCAAATAGTCTTCACAGTTTAAGTTAATCTGATGAAAATTGACAATTTTAGAAATTTGGCCTATGTTGACCTTTTGGCCTTTGTTGACCTCAAAAATAGATGATTGTTGGTTTCACATAAGCTGATATGCAAATCCTATTCAGATTTCAAGTGAATTGGATGAAAATTGAGGATGTTAGAAATTAGAAAAAAGTGGTTGACCTTTGGCCTTTGACCTTATGACCGCTGTTGATCTAAAAAATAGTTGTTGGTTGAATTCCGTTAGCCGATTTGTAAATCCTATAAAATTTCAAGTCAATCGGATAAAAATTGAGGATTTTAGAAATCTGAAATTGTTGAACTTTTGGCCGAAGCTGATCTCAAAAATAGTTTGTGGTTGAATTCAGTTAGCCGATATGTAAATCATATTCAAATTTCAAGTCAATCGGATTAAAATTGAGGATTTTAGAAATTTTAAAAATCTGGTTGAGCTTTGGCCAATGCTGACCGTAAAAATATATAGGATTTTGTCGGCCCACGAACTCTACCATTTGGTGAAGTTTTGTGAAGATCGGTTTCAAATTGTGACCTGTGGGCAAGTATAAGTGAGCAGACAAACAAACACACAAACACACAAACAAACACACAAACAAACACACAAACAAACAAACACACAAACCGGAGTGATCAACATACTTGCAAAAAAGGTTTTTAAAAAACAAACAGACTCAAATGCAATACCCTCTCCTCTGGCGAAGGTAATAACCGAGACAGAGTGGTCAACAGATTGGAGAACTGAATCAGGAAACAAAATTGGAAACTTTACAACTGGATCAAAGATCAACAATAGCAAATGCTGTAGCACCACCACTCCAGAGGAAGAACAACTCAAAGTTACTAACTCAGCTGTTGGAGTTGGTTGGTTGGTTGGAGTAAAGTTAAAGGAATATACCTGTGTTTTCTTTTTCCACTCACTCTACTTTGAGTGCATGCAGCTAATTACCTTCTGAAACTTGCGGATCCATGCTTTATCTTATTATTGCACATTTATCCTTGAGGCTTGGTAAAAACACTATTTTAGAGTGAGACTCGGTGTTGGATTCATTATCACGCCATTCTCTCTGCTTATTTTAGATACAACAAGAAACAGGTGCTGTCCTCTGACCTCCACGTTCCAATGGAGTGACCCTCAAGTAACGAATGTGGTGCATTGCGTACGTGACTCGGCTTTGTAGGGGAACTGCCTGCGGAGATAGTTATCTCTGCTGCGCTGCACCGTGCCTATAAAATGAAGCTTACCGAGTGTTGTATTTGAGAAGGGACCGAGCCAGATTCGAGCTGATCCCACTCTCCCACATGTGTATGTACTCTATCATTAAACGGCTTGTATTCTCAGTGTGGTGTCTTTCAGTGGTGGGTTCAGTGAGGTGTCTCCCCAGAGCATTGGACATCGGACCTCATCACAGCTCAAATAGCACCTTAGCAAACAAAACAAATAAGACCAACAAAGATAGATCACAATGAGGAGGAGAATAATGAACAACAGAACGAAGAGGGAGAGGATGTTGACAACGAACAGCATAGATTTTAAAAATAGTTGGCTAATAAAATCGAGGAAATCAAACTAATATCACCCAGGCAAAGACCACAACTCCACCGGATAAAAAAAAGGAACAAATAACTGAAGATACAAGTAAGGAGAATGAACCAAGCAGTCACTAAAATGCTCCCCAAATCATCTAATCAGAGAGAACTTAACGATGTGAGTTTTGCAGTAGTAGACTGTATGTCCAAGAGAAAATAACAGACAAACAACGCCAAAAGATAGATCTGATAATCTGACCAGAAACAAAACACCACCATGGAAACAGACTGGAGGAGCAGAGAACAACAAAGGAAGGAAACGGGACAAATAGAACAATTCAAGAAGGAGAACAGAAGTCCAAAGCTCAAGAAAAGAATCAGACAAATAAAACAAGTACAAAAAGTTTTAATTAAAACAAAAGCCGCGTCGATGTTACACAATGACTAGATGCAGCTGTGCCTATAACGTCGATGTTATAGGTACAGGACATTCCTATTGATTCGATTACTTGATGTTATTTTTGTGCAAAGTGAAAATATATCTCGGCAATTTCCCATGTGTGGCGACGAATTTTAAATACATCTCGGCATTTTCCCGTCTGTTATTTCAGGCGGTGTATGACTGACCATGCCGCGATTTTAAAAATATATATCTCGGCAATTTCCCGTGTGTGGCGACACGTGAATGAAGCTATGCTCCTCTCTCCACATTATTGTGACGACGTATAAATTAAATATTTCATCGTGACGATTGTCATCAAATGGACGAATTTTTAATATATCTCGGCATTTTCCCATCTGTTATTTCAGGCGGTGTATGACTGACCATGCTGCGATTTAAAAAATATATATCTCGGCAATTTCCCGTATGTGGCGACACGTGAATGAAGCTATGCTCCTCTCTCCACATTATTGTGACGACGTATAAATTAAATATTTCATCGTGACGATTGTCATCAAATGGACGAATTTTTAATATATCTCGGCATTTTCCCGTCTGTTATTTCGGGCGGTGTATGACTGACCATGCCGCGATTTAAAAAATATATATCTCAATGGACTTGAAGTTACAGGCCTTTGAGAATTCATTTTGTTCTATAAAGGGCAACTTTCATCGGATTTTCTTCCCGTTTTTTTTCAACCGAGTCAAACTATGTTAGCGACTGTGAAAAATGAAATGATATATCGAATTTGATTTGAAATAAAACTGTGTGAGAGAGGAAGACACCACGGGCCTACAAAACAGGCCTCAAAGCTATGCGAGTTAATAAAATGGTGGATATTTGTTTATATGAAGCCTCTCCCACAATGGGTGGAGCTATGGTTCCCAGAATGGGTGGAGCTTTGAGGTTTTGTCTTCTCTGCAAGAAGAAGAAGAAGAAGAACAACAACAACAGCAGAGGGCACTATTAGCAGCGTCTGCGACGCGGCTAAAAAGAAATACAACATCTATATAATAATACCGGAAGGACTCGGACGCGGCAACACGCGGCTAAAAAGAAATACAACATCTATATAATAATACCGGAAGGACTCGACTTTGTTATCCCTTTTACGCCGCACCCAGTGACCCGATGCCCACGGCACTAATGCATTTTCCATCTACGAACCGCGCTCTTTGTTTATCACTTACAGCCATACTCGAAAAATCTGAATTCGCCGACTTTGGGACCCAAAAGCATCCGATTATCGGCCGATACGACGCCATCTTACGACACCATCGTATTGGCGTCTGCTGGGCGAAGGCGGTGCGAGCCGTCCGCTGATTCGACAGTCGAGTGGTGTGATGGGTGGTGTGAACCAAATGGTCTTTTTATTCCCTTGAACATTTTAAATTAGGATATATAAGGAAACGTCTTTATCGTCATTTTAATAAAGTTAAATGGAGTGACGTTGCGATACTCGGGGTGCGTTGCATAAATCCTCGTAACTCAGAGAGGTGTAGCAGGTGGCGAGACGTAAGGCAGCTGAAAGATAACGAGCTGAAAACAGACGAACGATATCCCTTCCGTGGATGTTCCACGGGTTTCACGTCTTTATCGTCATTTTAATAAAGTTAAATGGAGTGACGTTGCGATCAGTGAGTTGTACTTGAATACGAAGAGATAAAAGGATGGCATTGACTTCGAGACGGTACGTGATAGTTGGCTGCGGCTGGCTGATGCTGCGTTTTTTTTCTAAGTGCCATGGATGCTGATGGACATAATAAAGGTATCGGCTGATCTCTCATCGTAATGTTACCCGATGGAAATTAACTGTTTCTTTGTTTGTCATTTCCTGTGCAATAATGTCAAATTGATGTCAGACATCCTTTTCTATTGACAGCTGCTCTCCTTTTCGCTGGCATCGTCTATTGATATGCATGTTCTTCTTTCATATAATTTTACACATTCACAATCAGTATTTCAATTCTTGCAGACATTGGAAAGGAAGTTGACTCACAGGCCAACTCTCTGGCTCAATCACAGGCCGACGCACAGGCGATGTAATTGTGAGTAGCATTTTTGCACAAGTGAAAATTGATCTTTCTTCCTAACTCTTACTCTGACAAGCAAATCCCCTATGCCATCCATAATGGTACACTCTATCCATACACCACATCCTCCCTTCCGTGGATGTTCCACGGGTTTCGGCTAGTCAGAAATAATGGGCTAGAACCATTAGCTGCTCATAATAAGCTCCAAATACAACAGATAAGGGGGGGGGGGGGAACTATGATGAGGCCAACAACAGAAGAAAGCAAAATCAACAGTTTGAAAACAACACGAAAAGTCGAAAACGTTCCACAGAGAACTGGGGAAACTTGATCATCTATAGATATGGAGATCTATCACAAAAGCCACAATGGAATTGGAATGACAGGTCATAAATTTGGCCATGTCAGTCAACCCAGCTAAGTGATCTCACTTTCAAACTATCGACTTGAAACTTTACCTGAACAGGTTTACCTTCCTTGCCAGTGTTTCATGTGCTGTATTATCATTTCACAATCCTCATAACATATGGCATTGTAGAACCATGCACGAACCATCTGATATTACCAGCAAAACATGCATACCTTGCATTGTAAACTACACTGTGCATTACACATACCTGGGTTATTCAAACACAAACACTGTCATTACAACTGGTTCTAAAGCTCTGCTGCACCCCAAGCAACCGCTGAAAATGTATTCCATTGGATGCTTTGTCAACCTCTGCCTCAAGAACGAACACTCGTTGATCTGAGTCTGGGGGATCAGTGCTCCAAACACTCGCCACACCCACCCCCTCCTCCCCCGGTGTTGCAGACCCCCACCCCACAGTGCTCTGAACCACCACTCCCCCCACCCAGCACTCCAACCCCCCACCCCCCCCCCCAGCGCTCCAAACCCCCCACCCAACGCTCCAAACCACCCACCCAACGCTCCAAACCCCCCACCCAACGCTCCAAACCCCCCACCCAACGCTCCAGACCCCCCACCCAACGCTCCAGACCCCCCCCCACCCAACGCTCCAGACCCCCCACCCAACGCTCCAGACCCCCCACCCAATGCTCCTGACCCCCCACCCAACGCTCCAGACCCCCCACCCAACGCTCCAGACCCCCCACCCAACGCTCCAGACCCCCCACCCAACGCTCCAGACCCCCCCACCCAACGCTCCAGACCCCCCACCCAACGCTCCAGACCCCCCACCCAACGCTCCAGACCCCCCACCCAACGCTCCAGACCCCCCACCCAACGCTCCAGACCCCCCACCCAACGCTCCAGACCCCCCACCCAACGCTCCAGACCCCCCCACTCGGCGCTCCAGACCCCCCCCCCACCCAGTGCTCCAGAACCCCCCCCCCCCCACCCAGTGCTCCAGAACCCCCCCCCCCACCCAGTGCTCCAGAACCCCCCCCCTACCCACCCTGCGCCAGACCCCCCACCCAACGCTCCAGACCCCCCACCCAACGCTCCAGACCCACCCAGCACTCCAGACCCCCCCCACCCACCCAGCACTCCAGACCCCCCCCCACCCACCCAGCACTCCAGACCCCCCCCCCACCCACCCAGCACTCCAGACCCCCCCCCCACCCACCCAGCACTCCAGACCCCCCCCCCACCCACCCAGCACTCCAGACCCCCCCCCCCCCACCCACCCAGCACTCCAGACCCCCCCCACCCACCCAGCACTCCAGACCCCCCCCCACCCACCCAGCACTCCAGACCCCCCCCCCCACCCACCCAGCACTCCAGACCCCCCCCACCCACCCAGCACTCCAGACCCCCCCCCCACCCACCCACCCAGCATTCCAGACCCCCCCCACCCACCCAGCACTCCAGACCCCCCCCACCCACCCAGCACTCCAGACCCCCCCCCCAGCACTCCAGACCCCCCACCCCCCCCCACCCAGCACTCCAGACCCCCCCCCACCCACCCAACACTCCAGACCCCCCCCACCCACCACTCCAGACCCCCCCCCCCCACCCAACACTCCAGACCCCCCCCCACCCAACACTCCAGACCCCCCCCCCACCCAACACTCCAGACCCCCCCCCCACCCACCCAACACTCCAGACCCCCCCCCCACCCAGCACTCCAGACCCCCCCCCCCCCACCCAGCACTCCCGACCCACCCAGCACTCCAGACCCCCCCCCCCCCACCCAGCACTCCAGACCCTCCCCCCCCCCACCCAGCACTCCAGACCCCCCCCCCCACCCAGCACTCCAGACCCCCCCCCCACCCAGCACTCCAGACCCCCCCCCACCCAGCACTCCAGACCCCCCCCCACCCAGCACTCCAGACCCCCCCCCCACCCAGCACTCCAGACCCCCCCCCCCCCACCCACCCAGCACTCCAGACCCCCCCCCCACCCACCCAGCACTCCAGACCCCCCCCCCACCCACCCAGCACTCCAGACCCCCCCCCCCACCCACCCACCCAGCATTCCAGACCCCCCCCCCACCCACCCAGCACTCCAGACCCCCCCCCAGCACTCCAGACCCCCCCACCCAGCACTCCAGACCCCCCCCCCCCCAGCACTCCAGACCCCCCCACCCAGCACTCCAGACCCCCCCACCCAGCACTCCAAACCCCCCCACCCAGCACTCCAGACCCCCCCCCACCCACCCAACACTCCAGACCCCCCCCCCCCACCCACCACTCCAGACCCCCCCCCCCCACCCAACACTCCAGACCCCCCCCCCCCCACCCAACACTCCAGACCCCCCCCCCACCCACCCAACACTCCAGACCCCCCCCCCACCCACCCAACACTCCAGACCCCCCCCCCACCCACCCAACACTCCAGACCCCCCCCCCCCCCACCCAGCACTCCAGACCCCCCCCCCCACCCAGCACTCCCGACCCACCCAGCACTCCAGACCCCCCCCCACCCAGCACTCCAGACCCTCCCCCCCCCCCCACCCAGCACTCCAGACCCCCCCCCCCCCACCCAGCACTCCAGACCCCCCCCCCCCACCCAGCACTCCAGACCCCCCCCCCCACCCAGCACTCCAGACCCCCCCCCCACCCAGCACTCCAGACCCCCCCCCCCCCACCCAGCACTCCAGACCCCCCCCCCCCCCACCCAGCACTCCAGACCCCCCCCTCCACCCAGCACTCCAGACCCCCCCCCCCACCCAGCACTCCAGACCCCCCCCCACCCAGCACTCCAGACCCTCCCCCCCCCCACCCAGCACTCCAGACCCCCCCCCCCCACCCAGCACTCCAGACCCCCCCCCCCACCCAGCACTCCAGACCCCCCCCCCCCACCCAGCACTCCAGACCCCCCCCCCCCCCACCCAGCACTCCAGACCCCCCCCCCACCCAGCACTCCAGACCCCCCCCCCCCCCCACCCAGCACTCCAGACCCCCCCCCCCCCACCCAGCACTCCAGACCCCCCCCTCCACCCAGCACTCCAGACCCCCCCCCCACCCAGCACTCCAGACCCCCCCCCCCCCCCCAGCACTCCAGACCCCCCCCCCCCACCCACCCAGCACTCCAGACCCCCCCCCCCACCCACCCAGCACTCCAGACCCCCCCCCCCCCACCCACCCAGCACTCCAGACCCACCCAGCACTCCAGCCCTCCCCCCCACCCGCTGCACATGTGCTCCAAACCCTCGTCTCCTGGCTTCCCCGGCTCCAAATCGCCACCCCCTCCAGAGGTTGGTAATAATACTAATAGTAATACACACTTTAATAGGCCGGATGGCCTTTAATTTTACTGTGTCGAAGACGAAGGCCCTTGCAAATTACCTATTTATATATTATATTGACTATTGTTATTATTATTAAACGACTTCCTGTGTTAATGGGCCTGTCGTGCTGCATCATGGAACGGGATCACGTGGTTGTATACACATCAAACACGATGTTAAGGTTTCAAATTATCTTCACAAAAAAGACAATAACCACACGCTGCTGTCTTTTTCACTTACCGTTGTTATTTCTCCTGCACCATGATACCTTCCTCTCCCGCTTTTAACCTCTCATGCTCCGCTTGAACCTGAAAACCGCAAATCGGATCTTCCCGCTTGGGAAAACGAGCTCTTCCTCATGAAAATTATTAAATTCTGTCTCCTCTCAATCGAGCCTCAACCATACCACTTACCAGGGCACACCCTTCATTTAGTTCCCTTTAATAATCATACTGTTCATGATCGGGATTTTTTCCCCTTTTATAGCCACTACTCATTAAAATAAATGCTCTCATAAAACAGGAGCCACGATAAGATAAAGCAACGATTAGCGAAGAATACGACACTATATATATATATTTATTTATATTTGTTTTAATTCAAACAAGGTTTTAATATTGATGTTGAAGCATTAAACAGTAAAACAATGACAAAGATACATTTGCTACCTGTGGAAGAATAAAAGCGTAAATTAAAAAGAAAGGTGAAAAAAATAACTACAGCGAACTACTCTACCGTGCCCACAAGGCGTGTATATAGAAAATGGTGACATTTAGCTGCCTTGTCTTGTCTTGTTCATATCGAGCTTCATGAGTCATCATGTCGAGCTGAGGGTGTGTTCCGTTGCCAATCAGCTTGCTAGCGCTTGCCAAGCGAGCCGTTCCTTTATCAACCGTTTCGTTGGAGTTGCTTGCTTTCTCTCATTAGGTCTACAAGCAACGGTACCCGTCCTATAGTCGGTTTGACGTTCCTATGTATTCAATACCCAACCTAGAAATGTTCTATCCAATGAGGTTTTTTTTTGTTGATTTGTACTCATATGGGGTCCTAGAACAAATTCAGTTTGGTTGCCCTTACGATATCCTTGGGCAACTTTCGTAATTTGCATAAATCAAAGATGCGTCCAAAAATACCTGGGGGGTCGCAGAGGTAAAATTTTCAAAATTGTCATGGAGACTTCAAATTAGGCTCAAATTTAGGGGAATTTGACACGGATTCATATTCTAGCCAAATCTGACATGGATGTATGCAACTTTCTTCCTAATGGGAATACCCTACCCGCAAAGTCAGCACACAAGATGGTGCATTAGTAAGAGTGGTATGTAATGAAAAGTGTGTAATCTGGTGAAAAGTGTGTGTCTGGTGTGGAATGAAAAGTGTTAATTCCACGTTCTAATTTTTAATTCAGTTTTTCTCTGCGGCAGTCGAGTTCCGGATGACTGATTCAGCTGTTGATGATGAGAAGTGCCTCGTCCCAACCTGCAGCAGGTCTGGACCACCACAAACATTCAAGCTACGAGGAATCAAGAAAAGGATTCAGTGTGAAAGAGCGGGATGACGATGAGACCAGTCATGGAATGCAGGCTATTTTGGATTCTCAAGGTGAGCAAGCATCAGTAGTGCTTCATAAAAACGGTTATTGTTCATACCTGGAAGGACCATGTCAGAAAGGTTGCTAAGAGAAACAAGGATGACAGCGATGAACCACCAGTGGTCAAAATTAGAAGGTCGCAAGTGAAACATTTTGCTTTTAAAACGAGATACTTGTTTTCTGCTGAAGATTGTAAACCTGTAGATCCTGAACATCCTGAGAGGTGGGACAAGGTAGTGCAGTGTGAAAGAAAAGGTGTCGCAAATGCTCCACCCTTCAACGGTGTGCATGATTTAGCTGCTGCGGAGGCACAGTGTCATCTTCGCTGCTATGATGAGTTCAGGTAAATCCGTGTGTGCTGGCCAGACCTCGATGATCGATGATGAAGCTATGAAATTGCTTGTTCATGAGATGTATGCTAATCGAAAGCTATGTACTTGGACATCCATTGAACTAAGTGATAAGTATGTGAGTTATGGTGGTCAGTTGACGTGTAAGCAAATGTTTACCGTGCTTGTTACGCATTTGGGTGATGATGCTGTGGTTCTTCGTATAGAGGGTTGTGCATCCATTGTTGGATTCAGGGAGCTTGTAGGTAAAATCTGTAAGATTGTCAAAGTGGATACGATGGATGAGGAGAAAGAGGATGCTTTGGTAAGAAAGATCACAACCGAGGCACGTGGCATTCCATTCACCAATAACAACTTTGATCTTGGTGATTTCACCCATGCCAGAACAAAGCAAAAGACAAGTGCTACACTGCTTAGGTTTAGCTCATCTCAAAAGGTGAAATCACAAAAGCGTCACTGAGCCTGTCACAATCCATACAATCTCACATTACCAATGAACGTAACCAAACAACGCTTGGGTTGGGTGTCAAACTACACCACAGATTTGGGAGCAGTGATCTCATTCGGATCTTACATGAGCATGGGTACATTGTGTCATATTACGAGGTGCTGCCGTTCCGGAAGTCGGCGGCAAAGTATGTCGGTGACAATGCTGCCATGCTACATCGGATGATGGCGCTCTGTCGGACAGTCGGAATCGTATTTGGCTGGTATGACAACTTCGACTTGCTGGTGTCAACTCCAAATGGTCGCCGTGAGACCCACGCCATGGCAACAGAGTTTCAAAGGCAGCCAGCTGGGATCATCGAGGCCGGCAGTGCTCAGCCTGGCATCAGTACTCTCATAATCCCTCGCCTCACGTCAAAGCAGGCCGAGTCTGTGGGAAATAACAGGCCCGTACCACTTATGCACTATACTGCCCCGAAGAAGGTGAAGCCCCCTGCAGTGCCCACTGGCAAGACCACCGGGATCAGCTACACCGAGGCTAGTAGTCGACAGGCCAGTCTGGTGGCTGCCCAACAGAAGGACACACAGTGGCTCAACAGCCTGAGCCAGGGGCAAGATGCTATGGAGTGGAATGGATTCAACAATCAGCCAGCCAGGAGCAAGGAGCCAGGGCGTACTCAAACCTGCGCAACACCTATATGTTCGGTCCATTGATTGTCGCGTCACCCTCGCACCTGGACACCATCCTCACAACACTCACGTACATGCAGAGGATTACGTACGTACTGCTTGACATGGGGATGACATACGTTCATCTTTGCATTGACATGCAGTTGTTTGTAGTAACCAAACAGGTGTGCTGGTGCCAGTCCGTGCAGTTCCAGAACGTAATCGCCCATCCTGGTGGGATGCATATTATACAGCCGTTCATTGGCTGCATCGCAAAGCTGATGAAAGGTTCAGTATTGGATGTATAAGTGTCCGCAGCATATGGGGGTCTGCCAGGTATCTTCAATGAGAAGTCCTTGGTGCGGTCCTTTTGGGGTGTATCAGCGGCGCTCTTAATAATAATAATAATTCATTTATTTTGTATAGCGCTTTTCCAGAAGCCCAAAGGCGCTTTGACAGAGTGGAAAACATAATGCATAACAATACATGAAAACAACAATTGCAAAAAGACAAGAATCAAGAAAACAAACAGCAGCGATATACGGCATATATATAAGACAAGAATCAAAAAGACAAGACAAGAATCAATAGGGAAATATTTAAAGCAAAAGGAGGGAGAAGGAGAAGAGATAGTCAGGGGTTAAATGCTGTGGGTTGAATGTTGAATGCAGCGTTGAACAGGTGGGTCTTTAGTGATGTTTTGAATGTGGTGAGTGAGGAGGAGTCTCTGATGGTGTGAGGTAGTGAGTTCCAGAGGGTGGGAGCAGCGATGGAGAAGGCCCTGTCCCCCCAGGATCTGAATTTGGTCCGGATGGAGGGGGTCAGGAGGTTGGTACCAGCAGAGCGGAGGTTGCGGGTGGGAGTGTGTCTGGAGAGGAGGTCAGCCAGGTAGGATGGGGCCAGGTTATGGAGGGCTTTGTATGTCAAGAGGAGGATTTTGTACTGGATTCTCTGGGGGATGGGGAGCCAGTGAAGCTTGTAAAGGACGGGGGTGATGTGGTCACGGGTCCGGGAATGAGTGAGTAGACGGGCAGCGGAGTTCTGAATGTATTGGAGTTTATTGGTGATTTTTGAGGGTGAACCATAGAGGAGGCTATTGCAGTAGTCCAGACGGGAGGTGATGAAGGCGTGGATGAGGGTTTCTGCAGCCGTGGAGGAGAGGGATGAGCGGAGACGGGCAATGTTTTTCAGGTGAAAGAAGGCTGACTTTGTGATCTGTTTAGTGTATTTGTCGAAGGAAAGGGTTTGGTCAAAGATGACGCCAAGATTCCGGATGTGAGGGGAGGTGGATACTGGGATACCGTCGATGTTGAGGGCAAAGTTATGGGTGGATTTTGTGAGCGTTTTTGGGCCAATGATGATTATTTCAGATTTATCACAGTTAAGCTTGAGGAAGTTGATTTGAAGCCAGGATTTTATTTCAGTGATGCAGTTTGTCAGGATAGAGTGGGTGTCGGTGGAGACGGACTTGGTGGAGATGAAAAGCTGGATGTCATCGGCGAAGCAGTGGAATTGGAGACCATGACGGCGGATTAAGTGACCGAGCGGGGACAGGTAAAGGATGAAGAGGAGGGGGCCAAGAACTGAACCTTGGGGGACACCTTGGGGGAGGGGAGCAGTGGGGGATTTGCAGTTATTGATGGAGATGAACTGGCATCTGTCAGAGAGGTATGATTTAATCCAAGAGAGGGCAGTGCCGGTGACGTTAAAGGTGGATTCAAGTCGGGTGAGGAGGATAGTGTGATCGATGGTGTCAAAGGCAGCGCTGAGGTCGAGGAGGACGAGAATGTTGAGGTTGCCAGCGTCAGAGGAGAGGAGAAGGTCGTTGGTGATTTTGAGGAGAGCAGTTTCAGTACTGTGGTTGGAGCGGAATCCGGATTGGAATGTTTCATACAAGTTATTGGCAGAGAGATGATGTTTGAGTTGAGTGGCTACAGCGCGTTCCAAAACTTTTGACAGAAAGGGTAGGTTGGAGATGGGTCTGAAGTTGTTTAGGGTGTCAGGGTTTAGACCAGGTTTTTTTAGAATGGGGGTAACAGCAGCAATTTTGAGGGAAGGTGGGACGATGCCTGTAGACAGGGAGGAGTTTATTGTTGCAATGATAAGTGGAGAGAGAGCAGGGAGGGAGGCTTTGACAAAGCTGGAGGGGATGGGGTCAAGAGTGCAGGTGGCAGTTTTCATTCCTATGAGGAGTTCAGAGAGGTCAGTAGGAGAGATTGGGGAGAACCGAGACAGGGGATGGCAGGACAAGGGGGGGCAGGTGGTTGGAGGGGGAGCGGGTGCGGCGGTGGTCAAGCTGTTGTAGATGTTGTCAATTTTGCGTTGGAAGAAAGAGAGGAAGGAGATGCAGTTGTCTACTGTGAATGACTGGGTGGTGGTGTTCAGGGGGCGGAGGAGTTTGTTTATTGTCGAGAAGAGTGCTTTTGGGTTTCCGGAGCCAGAGTGGATAATTTGAGAGTAGTAGGCAGAGCGGGCGCGGGAGAGGGCATCTTTGTAGTGTTGTATGTGGTCCTTGTAGGCTTGGGAGTGAACTGTGAGACCCGTTTTATTGCGGAGTCTTTCAAGTTGGCGAGCACGAGTTTTCATCAGGTGGAGTTCAGGGGTAAACCAGGGAGCAGAATGGGTGAAAGAAACTGTTTTGGTTTTTACAGGCGCAAGCTGGTCAAGGCAGGAGGAGAGAGTGTGGTTGTAGTAGTCAGTGAGGTCGGAAGGGGTGTGGAGGTCAATGAAGGGAGAAGTGGACATTTTTTCAGAGAGGGTGGATGAGAATGAGGTAGGTGAAAGAGCGTTTAGCTTACGGAAGTTGATTGTGCGATAATGCCTTGGTGTTGGGGCGGGGATGTTGATGGTCAGAGTGATGGCTAAGTGGTCAGAGAGGGTGAGGTCGGAGCCATAGAGATGGTGCAAATTTAATCCAGTGGAGCAGACAAGGTCCAAAATGTGACCACGGATATGGGTAGGAAAGTCGACATGTTGAGTGAGGTTAAAGCAGGTGAGTAAATCAGTGAAGTCAGTGGTTATTGTGGAGTCAGTGGAGTCCATGTGGATATTGAAATCACCAAGGAGGAGGATTGAGGGGGAGAGGGAACATAGCTGGGTCAGAAAGTAGGAGAAGTCAGACAGGAATGATGGGTGTGGTTTGGGAGGGCGGTAGACGACAGCCATGACTGACTGCGTGTGACCAGAGAGTTTTAAAGCCAGGTGTTCAAATGATGGAGCAGATGAGATGGAGATGAGGTTGGTCTTGATGTCTTGACGGTGGATAACGGCAATTCCACCACCTCGGCCCTCCGAGCGTGGTTTATTGACGTAGGAATATCCATTGGGTGTGGTGAGGTTGAGTGTGTAGTAGTCCAGAGGTTGTTGCCAGGTTTCGGTGAGACAGAGAAAGTCCAGTTTGTTATCCAGGATGTATTCGTTCAGGATGAGGCATTTATTGTTGAGGGACCGGGTGTTGAACAGGGTGAGCTTGATGTTGTTTTGAACAGCAGGGATGAATTCAGGTGATTTAGCCAGGGTTCGTAGGCAAGAGGTGCGATCGTGTGGGTTGCTGTGACCAGGTGCGCTGGGACGAAGAGTGAGAGTGCGCTGAGCCGACCAGAGGACGGGGATGGAGTGACCTGATTGCAAATAAACAAACTTGCGACCGGAGCCACGGTGAATGTACCTGGGTCGTCGGAGGAGTCCATTTGATTTGATGGCAGAGATGCATGATGGGGTGGAGCGGGTATTGAGCAGAAGAAGCCTTGCGGCGGAGTACTTCAGAGCCATGCCAGGCAGGAGCGAAGGGACGAGTACGAGGCCAAGGTCGAGGAGGCAAAGCGGCAAACGCAGCGGCAAACGCAGCGGCAAACGCAGCGGCAAACGACTGCAGCCGCTAATCAAGACCACAGCGGCAAACAAGGCCACAAGGCCACCAAGACCACAAGGCCACCGGCAAACAAGGCCACGGCCACAAACAACGGGAGCGGGCCTTTCGATTCCGTATTCCGTACCATCAAAAGCAGATTCCGTTATCCAGCCGGAGAACACGCGGCACGTGCGGGTGTGAAAAGGCAGGACAGGTGTGAGATGTCAGGTCAGAAAAGTAGAAGCAGACCCTGTACATCCATCCAGTCGGAGAAGCGGCGAATATGCAACGCCAGCGTCCTCTCGCAACTGAACCCCAAAAAACCTCCATCCTCTTGAAGCGGTTTCTATCATCACGGCCAAAGACCTTTGAGCAGATAGAGAAGTATCTGGACACTGCTCGCCTCCATCCTATTGGCCGGCACAGGGTGGACAACTTCCTTCTCCCCACACTCCTTGTCCACCAGTTTGAGCGTGCAGAGAGAGAGGGTGACTTCTACCTGAAGCAGCTGACCATGGAGCACATGCTGAAGTACTTCTTCCTCGCTGGTCATGTACAGTACGCCCGCTATCTCACCCAGTACCTGCTGGAGATGCGTGCACTCCCTGCTGAGGCCAAGACGGGCCTTGGGGCTGGTGCTTTTGTCTGTCAGCACCATGAAGGATACTGGAACGCTGTCTCTGGTGACCAGTTTGGCGAGCACACTGCCATCAAAATCGGCAAGGGAGCTCTCAAAGGCATGACTTTGTCTGCTGAGCTTGTTTGAGAGTGGATTGACGCCTTCCCCGTCACTGTGCATGTGTCAGACCGTGTGGACTACATCTACTCTGCTGATCCACCAGAACAGTCTGCGCAGAAACAGCACAAGGAGGAGTTGAAGCACCGGTGTGTCATTGATGTGGAGGTGTAGAAGTACATTCACCCCTTGGAAGATCACCGCCCTCATCTGTACAATCCCGTCACTGGCCAAATTGCCCCTGCCGAAATGAATGTGGCTGATTCGATTGTGATTGGAGAAAAGATGGAGAGCAAGTACAGCGCCAGTCTCCCTGATGGGTTTTACGACCCTATCAGTAGCCCCATCAAGGTGATGGACGTTCTCAAGAAGCAGGTCAACGGCAGCAAGATCAGGTGAGTCATCGACCTTGAGAACATCTTTCTCCGGCTCTTGATAATTGGTCAGCGGCGGCAGATGGAGCTTGGGCCTCTGTTCACCTACAAGCTGTGTGCAGTGCCTCCATCGCTCATCGACGAGCATGGTTGTCTCCGCAAAGGCAACATTGACCCGTACTCCCAAAATTATCGGAACATGTGTAGGCCATCTTGAAATATGAACAAATTATCCACGTAATGACTAAAATAATGCAATTTATCCTCTGAGAGTCCAAAACGGGACCGTGTCATAACTTGTCCTTTCATTTTGACCTGATCTTCACCTTGAACCGAAAAAATAACATCGGAAATGGATTCTACACCTCCCAAAACCCCTTAAAAGAGGTATTATACATCATTCTAGGACAAACGGTTCCAAAGTTAAATTTGCAATATGGCCACCAGAGGCCATCTCGGATTTATGGAATTTACCAGAGTTGCCCAAAGATGAAGTTTGGGCAACCAGGCTGAATTTGCTGTAGGAACCCATGGGAGTACAAATCCATCAAAAAACTTCATAGGATAGAACTTTTCTAGGTTCATGAAATGACCAATCGACTATTTTAAAATCTTCAGATAAGCAGAGAGAAACACAGACCAACTTTGTGGTCAGAACAAATGCAAGAGAAAAAGATCACACAGCATGACATATGCATCCTCAGCCTTTTCAGCAAAGTAATGAGAAAAGGTTTGATAAAGGAACCATCAGCTCCCACATTCCTTTCTCCTGTTCAGATATTAAATAATAAAAAAATTTAATATCATAGAGCATTCTCTCTGGAATTCCATTAACATTTCTGATCTGCAACGAAGACGTCTGGTCCGATGAAGATGTGCTCCACGAGCGGGGGGGGGGGGGGGGGGGGGACCAACTTCCCTGCGGAACTGGCTCCCTCCATCTCGCACAAACACGGTCCTTGCAGATAATCGAGGTTAATTTAGGTCCATGCTCATAAGAGCCCGCACATGTTGTTGTACTGGGGAATACATAAGATTGTCAATCTCCTGTGTCATCTGCTCCTGTTTAGAGTACAGAGCTTGGTTATCTAAGGAAAAGAGAGAGACTTCCTTTGTGTCGAAGTCATCCATGGACGTGAGCTCAGGGGGATCCGGAGTAACAGGTGGATCAGGCGGTTCCTAGTCATCGTTTTTGTTCTCTTTCTCGTTCACTTTCTCGTTGAGCCAACAGAGGCTTAGAGCTAGGAAAAAAATCTCTCAAGACACAGGCGAAGAAGATGTTTCATGATGAACACAGCACAAACAAGCCCTACGATTATCGTAAGGCACCATAAAATCCAAGACAATATGGTGTACCCAAGGCTGCCAAACCATCCAGAAAGCCAATTTGTTGCACCGAGATCCTCCCTTCTAGTCCGAAGTTTTGAGTTTTGTATATCATTCAGTATCAATATTTCCAGTGCCACATAGCTCAAATAGCAGACTCCCTTCCAGTTAACAAATAAATTGGGGTAAGCTTTATCTCCACAAACCAACATTGTCCCATGTGGAGAAATCATACGATTTGAAAGACATCTCATGCCCTCCGATTTTACCCTCTTAATTAAACTGCGGAAACCCCTGAGATCTTTGATGACCCTTTAATTCCCCCAAGACCCCTGAAGACGAATAAGACCCATGAATGCACCGAAATACCCTTAAAAACCCAAAAGACCCTGAAGACGCAAAATACCGTGAAGATCCGAAAGACCCCAAATATCCAAAAGGCCCTGAATACTCAAAACACCCTGAAGTTACCCTGAAGACCCCAAATAATTTTGCAGTAACCCAAAAAATACACCGAAATGGTCAAAGATGCCTGTCCCTGTGATATGACATGTGGTTACAAAAGCTTTTTCCCAATCCAATCCATCCTCTTGGTTCTGGGCGACACTTCTGGTCTGGGCAACTGGGCGTTCTTGGTGACTGGGCCTCAATCTGTATCAGGCTTGGGTTCTCCTGAGGGACATTTACAACATTGTGAGTGTAGGTGGACCTTCCCAAATTTATCCTACTTTGATCTTTATTCATGAAACCCAAGTTCATT
Organism: Myxine glutinosa; assembly: GCF_964187855.1. NCBI lineage: Eukaryota > Metazoa > Chordata > Myxini > Myxiniformes > Myxinidae > Myxine > Myxine glutinosa. The sequence goes on along the minus strand of NC_136261.1, from coordinate 201,558,214 downwards.
CCCCCATTGCTGGCCATACATCTTGTTTCAGTGGAGCTTCACTATGTACTAACGGTGTCTCTATCATGACTGGCAGCAACATCTGTGTGCTGGTGTATTGTGCTTCTGGGGATCTCCGTTGCTGAAAAACAAAGACTTTGGACAACAGCCACAATTATGCAGGAAAAAGGTTTCTTGTGACATACAGCCATGTGAAAAAGTAAGTACACCCCATGTGAAGTTTTGACTTTTTCAACATAACATACAGCTATTTGATCTTCATTTCAACAATATTGATAGATAAAGGTGATATAATGTAACAAATATCATGAAACATTTACATTTTGTAGTCCATTGTATAATTTAAATAAACATAAATGCAAATTACGCATGTGGAAAAAGTAAGTACACCCTTGGCTCTAATCGGTGGTATTGCCCCCCTTTTGGCAGAAACAACCTCAAGTAGGCGTTTCTTATAACTCTCCCAGTCTCTGACATCGACTGGGATAAATTTTTGCCCACTCCTCCATGCAGAATTCTTTCAGCTGTGCGATGTTTGAGGGGTTTCTTGCATGCACAGCTCGTTTCAAATCCCCCCACAACATCTCGATGGGATTTAGATCCGGGCTTTGACTTGGCCATTCCAGAACCCTCCATTTCTTTCTTTTCAGCCATTCCTTGGTGGATTTACTGGTATGTTTATGGTCATTGTCATGTTGCAAGGTCCACCTTCGGTTGAGCTTCAGCTTTCCGACAGATGGCCTCACATTATCCTCAAGAACCCTCTGGTACAATGAAGAATTCATAGTGGATTCTATGATGGTGAGCTGCCCAGGCCCTGATGCAGCAAAGCTGCCCCAAACCATAATATTTCCACCACCATGCTATACAGTTGGTATCAGGTTATTGTGGTCAAATGCTGTCTTTGGTTTTCGCCAAACATGTCTTCTGGTACTGTGCTGGTCTTTGCGTAGGTGTTCATTGGCAAACTTCAGTCTTGCCCTGATGTTCTTTCTGGACAGCAAAGGTTTCCTCCTGGCACACCTCCCATGAAGATCAAATATGTGCAGGCTCTTTCTAATGGTAGACTCGTGCACTTTGACATCAACAGTGGCAAGAGCTACCTATAGGTCCCGTGATGACATGCTGGGATTCTTAGAGACCTCTTTCAGCATCTTTCAGTCTGCTCTCAGGCTGAACTTGTTGGGGCGGCCTGGCCTGAACAAGTTGGCAGTTGTTTGGAATCTTCTCCCCTGTAGATGATCTTCCGGACAGTCGAATGATTGATTTCAAATTGTTTGGAGATCTTTTAAAATCACTCCCCAGACTCGTAGGCATCTATAACCTTCTTTCTAAAGGCCTCAGAGAGCTCTTTTGATGTAGGCATGGTGACACCACACACTTCAACAACAAAGAGCAAACCAAACTAAATGTCTGAGTTTTAAATAAGACAGGTTCCTCCATGATCCTCTCTAACGATGTTCTAATCATTTGCACCTGAGCTGGTGCACCGGATTCTAATTTTAGGTATTTGAAGTGGTGATAAATGTAGGGGTGTACTTACTTTTTCCACATGCGAAATTTGCATTTATGTTTATTTAAATTATACAATGGACTACAAAATGTAAATGTTTCATGATATTTGTTATATTATATCACCTTTATCTATCAATATTGTTGAAATGAAGATCAAATAGCTATGTTGAAATATGTTGAAAAAGTCAAAACTTTACATGGGGTGTACTTACTTTTTCACATGACTGTATGTGTTATTTTGCTGCATACAAGGTAAATACAGTCTATTCGATGAAGCACACACTTTTCTGCACTGGAATAGTGACTTGCAACAAAAAAACGTGCACTTTTGTGTCAAAACTGCTTCTACTGAACAAACAAGATTGCTTTTGCAGGAAAAAGGTTTCTTGTGACATATGTGTTATTTTGCTGTATACAAGGTAAATGCACTCTATTCGATGAAGCACACACTTTTTTTTTTTTTTTTTTTTTTTTTTTTTTTTTTTTTTTTTTTTTTTTTTTTTTTTTTTTTTTTTTTTTTTTTTTTTTTTTTTTTTTTTTTTTTTTTTTTTTTTTTTTTTGTTGTTGTTGTATACAAGATCGAGGCTCGTGAAAGAGCGAACATTAATCACACAGAAAGACAAACCGACACATAAAACATATAACATAGGGAGCGGTAGACAAGATGGGGAGAGAGGGGGAAGGACACAAACACAACATTTGAGAGCAGGGACCGAGAGACATGGAGACATCGAGAGATCTGAGAGAGGGCGAGGGATTTGGGGGGGGGGGGGCGTGGGAAGGGGGCAGTGGGAGAGGTATAAAACAAATGGACACTGCCAGGACTTCCAGGAAAGAAGTTGGAATTTCAAACAAGGTGGATCTGGGGTGAATTAGCGGGGGTAGAAAAGATCAAGGTTTTGGATGGGGGAAGAAAGGAGATGGTGGTGAACAGCTGTTTTAAAGACCTGGAGGGAGGAGTGGGATTGAAGGGAGTGAGGGAGTTTGTTCCAGAGGCGGGAGAAAAGAGGAATGAAAGAGTGAAGGTGAGCGGAGAGCCGAGATTTCGGCAGTTTAACCATCAGAGGGTTGCTGGCAGATCTTGTGCGACCTGTAGGAATATTTGGGGGACAGAGCACAGAGAGAGCTGGGGGTGCAAGGCCGGAGAGGAGTCGGTAGAAGACAGAAAGACCACCTACCTGCCTGCGGTGAGTGAGTGAAAGGCCCTCAGAGATAGCTTCATCGCGGGAGATTCCAATAATTCTGAAAGCTTTGGTTTCAACAGCGTGAAGCCGAGCTAGGTGTGAGGCAGGAGCACCGGCCCATAGGGGAGAACAGTATTCCATTGAGCTGCGGATGAAAGCCTTGTATGTGGTGAGGAGCTCAGGTGTGCCGAGGAAGGACTTCGCACGACGGAGGATGCCCAGTCGGCGACTGGCTTTGGAGGCCAGCTTGGAAATGTGGTTTTCCCAAGAAAGATCATGGCAGATAGTGAGACCCAAAATCTTGAGCGACAGAACTTCTTGGAGAGGATTGTTGAGAAAGTAGATGGGAGGGTTGTCCAGTCGATCTTTTCGGAGAGACATAGTAAGAGTGTGAGATTTGTCAGGATTGAAAGACATGTTCCACTTGTTTGACCAGTCTGTGATTTTGTCCAGGTCTTCAGAGAGTGAGGAGGCAGCAGACTGCCGATCTGAGGGAAGAGGAATGGAGCGGCAGAGAGTGGAGTCATCAGCAAAGAGATAGAGAGGATTTTCGAGAGAGTCAGAGAGATCATTGATGAAGACCAGAAAAAGCACGGGGCCCAGAACACTGCCTTGGGGAACTCCAGCCTGAACAGGAAGAGGAGATGAGAGAAACCCATTCAGGGCCACACGTTGACGACGACTAGAGAGGAAGTCCGCCAGCCATGCGTGGAGATTTCCATGGATACCAAAGGAGGAGAGTTTGGTGAGCAGAGCGGGGTGCCAGACCGTGTCGAAGGCACGTGATATGTCGAGGGAGACAGCTCTAATTTCCTGTTTGGCATTGAGGACCTCCATCCATTGTTGAGACAGCAGAAGCAGCATGTCCAGAGTAGAGTGACCTGGTCTGAAACCAAATTGATGATCAGAGATCAAGCCATTGGAGAAGAGGAAAGATTTCATATCAGAAGCAATGATGGATTCCATGACTTTGCTGATAATTGGGAGAAGGCTGATTGGTCTGTAGTTGCTAGGATCTGTTTTTGCACCTTTTTTGTGCAAAGCGGTGATGTTGGCTGATTTCCAAGCAGATGGCAGTTGACCTTGAGCAAAAGAGAGGGTGAAGAGAACAGAGAGAGGGTGAGATAGAGCAGCAGAGCAGGATTTTAGGACCCGTGGGCTGATGCCGTCGGGTCCAGTTGAAGAATCAGAGTCGAGGGTTGACAGAAACTTTTCCACCTTGTCAGGAGGAAAGGACACGGAGTCCAGGAGCAGCAGGGTACGACTGGGTATGGTGGGTACAGAGAGGGATGGGTTTGGGACACAAGATTTAGAGGCAAACACAGAGTTGAGGCATTCAGCTTTTTCACGTGCGGAGTCAGCTGTGTAGCCGTTTGAGGTAAGGGAGGGGATGGAGGGGGAACAAACACCAGAAACGGATTTGACCAGACGCCACCAGGATTTGGAAGAGGGAGACAGATAAGAGAGTTCGGTCTTGAGAACGGAGAGATATTGTTTCCTGGCTCTCCTGAGGGTGGACACACACTTGTTTCGGGCTTTGTGAAAGGAAATGAGATTTCCTTCCGTTGGATTTGCTTTCCAGGAGACGAAGGCAAGTTGTTTCTGGGCAACAGCCTCACCACAAGATTCCGTGTACCATGGACGGGAGGAAGGGTATGACAACTGAAGACGAGATGGGATAAATCTGTGCATGAGAGAGAGCAATTTACTTTGGAAGAATTCCCAGGATGAGTTGATGTCAGAGGTGGTAGAGATGGGAGACCAGTCCAGATGATTGATGGCTGCTTGAAGACCGTGCCAGTTGGCCTGAGTGAAATGCCAGACTCGTCTACGCTGAGCAGGCTCCCTGAGGATGGTCAGAGAGATGTCCACTTTAACAAGGACATGATCAGATGATCCGATCGGAGCAGAAGAAGAGCAGCAGACATTTTCAGGGAAGTTAGTCATAACCAAGTCCAGAAGAGAAGATGTTCCGTTGACTGAGATCCGGGTCGGGAAATTGACAGATTGTGTCAGTCCCAGTGAGTCGCAGAAGTCCTTTGCTGAGGAGCCATGGCTGGTGAGAGAGGTACCCACACCCAGCCAACTGGCATGATGACAGTTGAAATCACCACATATGAGGAAGAGAGAGTTGGGATGAGTAGATAGAAGTTGGTCCATATCATCACACAGCGAGATGTAGATGGAGTCATCACTGTTTGGTGGACGGTACAACACACATATGAACAAGAGGTGGGAGCGAAGGGGAAGCCGTAGCCAGAGGTATTCCTGGGGGTGAGGTGGAGAGAGTGCAGTGCAGGGCGAGTGAGGAAGAGAGTTTTTGATAAAGATAGCAACCCCGCCTCCAGGACGAGGCTCAGGTCTATCATACCGGAGGAGGGAGTAGCCCGGGAGAGATACTATGGAATCAGAGACATCATAAAGGAGGAAAGTTTCTGTTAAGCAGATCACGTCTGGTTTGACAGAAGCAACCTGTATGGAGAGATCAGTTAAGTTTGAACGAAGGCCCCGGATGTTTGAGGTCCATACCGTTAATGAAGAGGAAGGGGGAGCATCAGATACAGAACAGGGGGGTGGAGCGGTAGGGTAAGATGTGGAAGAGGTGGAAGAGGTAGGGAGAGCTGTTGAAGGTGTGTCAGAGATTTCAGAATAGCTCGGAGAAAGGGAAGGATGGGGCGGACAAAAGGTTTGATGGTGATTGGGTGAGCCACAATGAGGTGTTATTTGAGGAGGGGGAAGAGCGAGGCAGAAGGTTGGGGGAGATGGAGGTGAGAGTTTGAAGGGGGAAGAAGCGGGGAGGACACTTTGAGGAGGGGGAGTGAGCGGGGGGAAATTGAGAAGCAATGAGGGTGGGGAGATTTGAAGGGGAGGGGTGAGGGGGGAGTTTGGGAGGGAAGGGACAAGGGGAGGGATTTGAAAGGGATGGGATATGGGGGAGATTTGGAGGGGAGGGGTGAGGCAGGAGTCTAGGAGGGGAGGGGCGAGGGGGCGTCTTGGCGGGGAGGGGTGAGGGGGTAGTTTAGGACGGAGGGGGCAAGGGGGGAGTTTTGAAATGGTTGGGTGATGGGGAAGATTTGGAGGGGAGGGGTGATGGGGAAGATTTGGAGGGGAGGGGTTATGGGGAAGATTTGGAGGGGAGGGGTGAGATTGGATTTTTGAAAGTGTACGATTTATGGGAAACGAACATTTATTGCAAAATGAGTTTCTTGTGATCTTCGAGTTAAAAATACGTTTAAGGACGCTGGATGGAGGATGGAGTGCAGGAGAGTTTAGGGAATGTAGAAAAAAGGCACTATAGGAGATGGATATTTTTTTGGGGATGAATTGATTTGGTGAGCAAGTCGAAAGCAGCCTTTTAAAGAAGAAGAAGAAAAAGGTGTTATAAAATATGACGGAATACATAACTTGAGGGGAAAGTGTAAACATTGAAGGTTAATGAGTGAAAACTATCTGGGGAAATGGGGGAGAAACACGTGGTCGAAGAACGAAACAACGAATAAGAATGAATAAACGAATGAGAACAGAGAAGGAAATGTTTTTTTTTTTTTTTTTTTTTTTTTTTTTGAGTTGAGATTTACACAAGGAAGTAGGCTATGGGTGAAAAGACTGGGAATACAGAGAACGAAAGTTATTGGATCACAAACGACGGACCACTGAGAGAAAAACAAAGCCTCAAGGTTGTACAGTGCACACTGTACAAGGCCTTGCTCGCGACACGGCAAACAGACGATCAATTTATGAAAGATAAACACCGAGAAACAACCAAAGTTGCACACAATAACTTCACACACCGAAAGATAAATACAGTTTCGACAAAATACAATTGTGAACAGACTTAACTTCGAAAAACGTGGAGACCGTGTGGAGCTTCGAAAATCCCTGCCGCCGTCTCCAAGATCTCGCGAGATACCATAGGAGGTTTCTGCACGGGAATCGTGATTTGCAACAAAAAAACGTGCACTTTTGTGTCAAAACTGCTTTTATTGTGTAAACAAGATTGCCTTTGCACGAAAAAGGTATCTTGTGACATATGTGTTACTTTGCTGTATACAAGCGAAAAAAAAACACGAGGATGAAGCACACACGTTTCCACACTAGAATAGTGACTTGCAACAACAACAAAAAACGTGCACTTTTGTGTCAAAACTGCTTTTATTGGGCAAACAAGATTGCTTTTGCAGGAAAAAGGTTTCTTGTGACATTTGTGTTATTTTTGTCTTTACAAGCCAAATATACACGATTATTATTATTTATTTTTTTGTATATAGGATCGAGGCTCGTGAAAAAGCTAACATTTATCACACACACAAAAAAATCAAACAGACACACAAAACATATAATAAGGGTAGAGGGAGACAAGATGGGGAGAGAAGGGGAAGCAAACAAACACAATATTTGAGAGCAGGGACATTGGGAGATCTGTGGGAGGGCTTGGGTGGAGGAGGCATTGGAAGGGGAGGACACTATAAAACACAAGGACACTGCAAGGACTTCCAGGAAGGAAGTTGGTATTTCAAAAAAGTGAATCTGGGGTGAAATTAGCAGGGGTAGACAAGATCAAGGTTTTGGATGGGGGAAGATAAGATGGTGGTGAACAGCTGTTTTAAAGACCTGGAGGGAGGGGTGGGATTGAAGGGAGTGGGGAAGTTTGTTCCAGAGGCGGGAGAAAAAGGGAATGAAAGAGTGAAGGTGAGCAGAGAGTCTTGGTTTTGGCAGTTTAACCATAAGAGGGTTGCAGGCAGATCTTGTGTGACCTGCAGGAATATTTGGGGGACAGAGCCCAGAGAGAGCTGGGGGAGCAAGGCCGGAGAGGAGTCGGTAGAAGACAGAAAGCCCACCAACCTGCCTGCGGTGAGTAAGTGAAAGGCCCTCGGAGTTAGCTTCATCGCGGGAGATTCCAATGATTCTGAAAGCTTTGGTTTCAACAGCGTAAAGCCGATCTCGGTGTGAGGCAGGAGCACCGGCCCAGAGGGGAGAACAGTATTCCATTGAGCTGCGGATGAAAGCCTTGTATGTGGTGAGGAGCTCAGGTGTGCCAAGGAAGGACTTCGCACGACGGTGGATGCCCAGTCGGCGACTGGCTTTGGAGGCCAGATTTTAAATGTGGTTTTCCCAGGAAAGATCATGGCAGATAGTGAGACCCAAAAGCTTGAGTGGCAGAACTTCTTGGAGAGGATTGTTCATAAAGTAGATGGGAGGGTTGTCCAGTCCGTCTTTTCCAAGAGACATAGTAAGAGTGTGAGATTTGTCAGGATTGCAAGACATGTTCCACTTGTTTGACCAGTCTGATTTTGTCCAGGTCTGCAGAGAGTGAGGAGGCTGCAGACTGCCGATCTGAGGGATGAGGAATGGAGCGGCAGAGAGTGGAGTCATCAGCAAAGAGATAGAGAGGATTTTCAAGAGAATCAGAGAGATCATTGATGACGACCAGAAAAAGCACAGGGCCCAGAACACTGCCTTGGGGAACTCCCGCCTGAACAGGAAGGGGAGATGAGAGAAATCCATTCACGGCCACACGTTGACTACGACTAGAGTGAAAGTCCGTAAGCTGAGTGAGGAGATTTCCATGGATACCATAGGAGGAGTGAGCAGAGCGGGGTGCCAGACCGTATCGAAGGCACGTGATATGTCAAGGGAGACGGCTCTGATTTCCTGTTTGGCATTGAGGACCTCCATCCATTGTTGAGACAGCAGAAGCAGCATGTCCAGAGTAGAGTGACCTGGTCTGAAACCAAATTGATGATCATAGATCAAGCCATTTGAGAAGAGGAAAGATTTGATATCCGAAGCAATGATGGATTCCATGACTTTGCTGATAATTGGGAGAAGGCTGATTGGTCTGTGGTTGCAAGGATCTGTTTTTGCACATTTTTTGTGTAAGGCAGTGATGTTGGCTAATTTAAAGGGTGATGGCAGATGACCTTGAGCAAAAGAGAGGGTGAAGAGAACAGAGAGAGGAAGTGAAAGAGTGGCGGAGCAGGATTTTAGGACCCGTGGGCTGATGCCGTCAGGTCCAGTTGCAGAATCAGTCGAGGGTTGACAGAAACTTTTCCACCTTGTCAGGAGGAAGGGACACAGAGTCCAGGAACAGCTGGGTATGACTGGGTATGGTGGGTACAGAGAGGGATGGGTTTGGGACACAAGATTTAGAGGCAAACACAGAGTTGAGGCATTCAGCTTTTTCACGTGCGGAGTCAGCTGTGTCGCCGTTTGAGGTAAACGAGGGGATGGAGGTGGAACAAACATCAGAAACGGATTTGACCAGACGCCACCAGGATTTGGAGGAGGGAGACAGGTTTGAGAGGTTCGGTCTTGAGAGTGGAGAGATATTGTTTCCTGGCTCTCCTGAGGGTGGACACACACTTGTTTTGGGCTTTGTGAAAGGAAATGAGATTTCCATCCGTTGGATTTGCTTTCCAGGAGGCGAAGGCAAGTTGTTTCTGTGCAACTGCCTCACCACAAGATTCCGTGTACCATGGACGGGAGGAAGGGTATGACAACTGAAGACGAGATGGCATAAATCTGTGCATGAGAGAGAGCAATTTACTTTGGAAGAATTCCCAGGATGAGTTAGTCAGAGGTGGTAGAGATGGGAGACCAGTCCAGATGATTGATGGCTGCTTGAAGACCGTGCCAGTTGGCCTGAGTGAAATGCCAGACTCGTCGACGCTGAGGAGGCTCTCTGAGAATGGTCAGAGAGATGTCTACTTTAACAAGCACATGATCAGATCAGCCGATTGGAGCAGAAGAAGAGCAGCAGACATTTGCAGGGAAGTTTGTCATAACCAAAGTCAAGAAGAGAAGATGCTCCGTTGACTGAGATCCAGGTCGGGAAATTGACAGATTGTGTCAGGCCCAGTAAGTTGTAGAAGTCCTTTGCTGAGGAGCCATGGCTGGTGAGAGAGGTACCCACACCCAGCCAACTGGCATGGTGACAATTGAAATCACCACATATGCGGGAGAGAGAGTTGGGATGAGTCGATAGAAGTTGGTCCATATTATCAGACAGCAAGATGTATATGGAGTCATCACTGTTTGGTGGACGGTACAACACACATATGAACAAAAAGTGGGAGCGAAGGGGAAGCCGTAGCCATAGGTACTCCTGGGGGTGAGGTGGAGAGAGGGCAGTGCAGGGCGAGTGAGGAAGAGAGTTTTTGATAAAGATAGCAACCCCACCTCCAGAACGAGGCTCAGGTCTATCATAGCGGAGGAGGGAGTAACCCGGGAGAGATATTAAGGAATCAGAGACATCATGAAGGAGGAAAGTTTCTGTGAAGCAGAGCAAGTCTGTTTTGTCAGAAGCAACCTGCATGGAGAGATGAGTCAAATTTGAGCGAAGGCCCCGGATGTTTGAGGTCCATACCGTTGATGAAGGGGAAGGGGGAGCATCGGATACAGAACAGGGGGGGGGGGGGGGAGGTGTAGGGTAAGATGTGGAAGAGGAAGAAGAGGTAGGGAGAGCTGTTGAAAGTGTGTCAGAGATTTCAGAATAGCTAGGAGAAAGGGAAGGATGGGGCAGACAAAAGGTTTGATGGTGATTGGGTGAGGCGCAGTGAGGTGTTATTTGAGGGGGGGGGCAGAGCGAGGCAGAAGGTTGGGGGACATGGAGGTGAGAGTTGGAAGGGGGAAGAGGCAGGGAGGACGCTTTGAGGAGGAGGGGTGAGAGGGGGGAAATGGAGAAAAAATGAGGGTGGGGAGATTTGAAGGGGAGGGGCAGGGGGGAGTTTATGAGGGAAGGGGTTAGGGGGGGAGTTTAGGAGGGAAGGGGCAAGGGGGGGGGGTTTGAAAGGGATGGGATATGTGGGAGATTTGGAGGGGAGGGGTGAGGGGGGAGCTTCGGAGGGGAGGGGCGAGGAGGAGTCTCGGAGAGGAGCGGTGCGGGGAGAGTTTAGGAGGGAAGGGGCAAGGGGGGAGATTTGAAAGTGATGGGTGATGGGGAAGATTTGGAGGGGAGGGGCAAGGGGGGAGATTTGAAAGGGATGGGTGATGGGGAAGATTTGGAGGGGAGGGGCAAGGTGACATATTTGAAAGGGATGGGTGATGGGGAAGATTTGGAGGGGAGGGGTGAGATTGGATTTTATAAAGTGTTTGATTAATGGGAAACGAACATTTATTGCAAAATGAGTTTCTTGTGACCTTCGAGTCAAAGATACGTTTGAGGACTCTGGAGGGGGGATGGAATGCAGGAGAGTTTAGGGAATGTAGAAAAGAGGGAACTGTAAGAGATGGAATTTTTTTTTGGAATGAATAGATTTGGTGAGCAAGTCGAAAGCACCCTTTTAAAGAAGAAGAAGAAAAAGGTGTTGTAATATACGACAGAATACAGTACTTCAGGGGAAAGTTTAAACATTTTTAAATGGAGCAGTGAAAACTATCTGGGGAAATGAGGGTGAAACACATGGTCGAAGAACGCACATATGAATAAGAACAACGAATAAACGAATAAGAACAAAGAAGGAAAGGTTTGTTTTTTTTTGGTTAAAATTTTAAACAAGGAAGTATGGGGTGAAAAGACGGAAAAACTGAGAACGAAAGCAAATGGACCATAATAATCGACCGCTGAGAGAAAAAAAAGCCTCAAGGTAGGAAACAAAGTACTAGGCCGCAAAAATACACGGCATGAAATAACCCACGATTTTTTATACAGGTATGAAAGATCAACACCAAGAATCTTCCTCGGGACACATGATAGGTGCACACACCGAAAGATAAATACAGTTTCGACAAAAATACAACTGTGTTCAATTACTTAACTTCGAAAATGTGAGAGCGTGGACAGCTTCGAAAAACCGTGCCGTCGCCGACAAAGATCTCACGAGATCTCAAACACACACGTTTCTGCACGAGAATTGTGACTTGCAACAAACTCCACATTTGGGATACACACACACACACACACACACACACACACACACACACACACACACACACACACACACACACACGTCGTCTGTGACTCCCTGGCGGGAGTAATGCATTCGATCATGTCCGTGTGTTCTAATAACATAATCATTTCATCGGCCGCTGACCCGAACAACAAAACACTCAACCCCCTCCATGCGAATCATCCCACCTCTGGTAAGGACCAGAATTCTCCTCTTCCCCCACAAATCCCAACGTCATTTAACCCCGACCAAAAAATCACAAAAGTCCAAAACGTTTCAGAATGCCCCAACTCAACTCACGAGGATCCCACCCCACAGCAGCTGAACGATGCCCCCCCCACCCCACCCTCTCAACCTTGTCCTGACTCACTCCTTCACCCAAGCACGATGTGGACAACCTCATGAATAAGAACCACCGAACTCTACCTGATCAATATCATATTGTTTCCCCACATCAATCCTATTCTCTGCTATTCTCCTGTGTCCTCTCCATACACCTGTTACGACACCTGCTGCAACACCATAACATCTGTAACAATACGACAGTACCAATACAACAATACACCTGCAACAATTCACCTGTTGTCACACTTATTAATCCGCCATTGCGCTGTTCATGCAGCCACAGCTGGCCCTTGTAGGCCAAACACTTCACACAGGACAATACTAGATCCAAGCCAAATTAATGCAGTTTACAAAGACACCTTCACGCACAGGTACAAATCAATGACCAAAAAATTATAGACCATGGGCCGTACCTAATTTGTCTGCTTAGTTTTTGAGTTTCATAGTCTCCTCCTGGGGACTACTTGAAACCTTCCTTAATATATTCCTCATATGTGCCTGAACCCAAAATCAAATGTTCCCAAGTTTGAAAATTGAGTGTTACTGAGAATTTCACAAAAAAACAAAGAAATACATAGAAATGGTTGCTAAGGTAATTTTACCCTAGCAACGGTGACACATAGGCATTTTCTGTGGGTTTAGAGCACAGAAATGTAACAAATGGGCAGAAGAAATACTTGTAAAAGACTCCATTTATATAAACACATCCATAACATTATGTTAAATGTTGATAAGAGGGTCTTCGTGGTGTCGTATACAATGAATTACGGGAGACATCAATGGTTAAATTAGTACAGTTCATAGCGGGTAGTAAACTAATTTGGAACACCACCGCCATCATCTTTTCACCAAACAGAATAGTTTAAAATGCAAACATCTCACAACCACGTGTTTAAATGAAGAAAAAACATACCCCTTATTTATTTTATATCTGTTCATCCAGTTTAATGTTTGCTTGAAAAACTTACATCCAGTACCATCCTCGCTTGTGCTCATACTTTATTACAAAATATTTCCCTCTTTTTAGTGTTTTCAATTACTAAATTTTGTTTCCCCTATTTCATACCTCGTACACAGGCACTTTCTTTTCCCCTCCACTCCCTCCCCCCCCCCCCCCCCCCCCTTCTCTTTCTCTTTCTTTTCTCCTTTCTCTCCGTCGCTCTCCTCTCACATCTAAGTATTCGTACATGTAATGTTACAAACGAACTGCGTACAGTGCAATGAGTAACTTGTGTCTTGGTTGGTGTCTTTAATACAAGCTGAAGACATTATAAAAATTAACATTATAAATAAATATAACTCCAATAAGAAGTACATTGTTATAAAATTCCAATATTTTCATGTCTTCTAATCAATCACACAAATCTATTATTTTTGTTTCTACCAATCATTAACATAGTACAGGTAGCTTACTACTGTGTTCAAAAGGTATCCGACCTTTATTTTTCGTGCGTAAAAAAAAAGAAGCGATGGAGGCGTTGATTGGTGCACGTATGTAGGCGATCCTAATGCGCACGCGTGAATTTTTTCCCACCTGCAGAAGCTGTCATTCGACGGCAGACCGCCGATGAGTGAGGACATGTAAGTGAGCGCCGTCGGATTTTCACCAGTTTTTTCACCAGTTTCACCAGTTTCAGTTTCACCATCAGTTTCACCATCAGTTTCACCATCAGTTTCACCATCAGTTTCACCATCACCATCACCAAATCAGTTTCACCATCACCATCAGTTTCACCAGTTTCACCAGGAGTTTCACCAGTTTCACCAGATTTTCACCGCCAGTGAGCGTCGTCGGATGACGCCGCCGTCAAACACAAGATCACTTTCATTACTTTTTGATGACTTGACAAAGTTGAGGAATGGATATGACTGTAGTAATCTTCTTTTAAGGCTGTATGTCCTGTAGGATGGGATTTTCATGCCCTCCTCTTCTTCTACACACTTCTTGAACAAGTAATTTAACTTTGTTAACCTCAAAATTTCTCTATTTTTGACAATTCTCTCTTCAACAACTCTTTGGCAAAAACATTTATACCCCTCGTCATACAAAAAAACCTCTTGGGGGTTTTTCACATAGTTTTTGCTTAGAAATCTAGTGTAAGACTTAAAACAGCTCTTATGATACCTAGCTTCTCGGGCTACTAGATCTTTCCCTCTGATGTTAATGAGGAGGGCCTCATCTTTCCTCATCTCAGCTGCAGTGACTAGCTTACCAGCTGTTATAGTCTCACAATGAACCAACTGTTCCTTTCTTCTTTTTCTGCTGTGTGGTTCCACAATGTTCTTGTCTTTCTTGCAAATGAGACAGCATACTGGCAGTAGATGGGAGGATCTTGAGCCCGCCGCCCTGGAATGGGATGTCTTTGACCGCAGAAGTCTGATCTTGGGAGCCACTTCGTCTCGTCCCTGGTCATGTTCAGCAGATGCATCAGCTGCATTAAAGAAAGGGGACCAGTAGGGAGAGCAGTGGGAAAACAAGAAAAATATGAGGAATGAGAAACAAAAAGAAATACACAGTTTACAACTTTACACACCCTTCAAAAATAATTAAATCCTTTTTAGTTGTATGATAGGAAATTGTGACATCTATAGGTCTAGATTATCTAAGGCAAACAAGCGTCCTGTATCCAGATAATATTGTCAGTATGAATAATGAGGTGTACAGGATGGTCCGTGGAGCTACCTAACATGACTAGTGACAAAATTCATATTTCATTGCAGTCAGACATGGAGGTGACAGTTACCAGCCTCCGTGAACATTCTATGGGTTACCAGCCACCTGAAAATTTGTTCAGCTTGTTCTTTTATTCCTGCATGTATGATGTCAACAATATGTGATATAAACTTCTCTATAAATACAAATTGATATGACATTGTTGACTTCTTACATGGAGGAATAAGAGAACAAGCTGAACAAATTTTCAGGTGGCTGGTAACCCATAGAATGTTCACGATACGGTGGCTGGTAACTGTAAACTCTACTCTCTAGCTTAACTTATGCCGTACCTAGTTAGCCATGAAATTTAAACGTAACAGGAACTAAAATTAAAATCTACAGGGTATATCCCATAAATCTTGGCAGGAACCAAAATATTTCTGAAAGAGAATTTAAAAAACTAGCACAGAAATAAGTGGGGCAGCAAAACAAAATAATCTAGGCTAGCAGTAGCACCGAACTGTACGATCAAAATAAACACTACACAGATCGCAGTACATGGGGCATGTGGGTGGATTGTGCTTTTGCATTTTGTAGACCAAACAAACCAACACTCAAAGTGGTGATATAATGCTGGATAAGCTCATTTTATTGAAAACTAGCAGAAGTACCCGGCATTGCCGGGCGGGGGAGGGGAGGGGAGGGGAACGGGGGGGAGGGGAGAAGAGGGGGGGAGGGGAGAAGAGGGGGAGGGGGAGGGGAGAGGGGAGAAGAGGGGGAGGGGGAGGGGGAGAGGGGAAAAGAGGGGGGGATGGGGAGGGGGAGGGGGAGAGGGGAGAAGAGGGGGGGATGGGGAGGGGGAGGGGAGGGATGGGAGGGGGAAGGGGGTGGGAGGGGGGAGGGGAGCGGAGGGGAACGGGGGGGAGGGAAGGAGAGGGGGGGAGGGGAGAAGAGGGGGGAGGGGAGAAGAGAGGGGAGGGGTAGGGGAGGAGGGTGGAGGGGGGAGGGGGGAGGGGTAGGGCAGAAAGGAAGGGGTAGGGGGAAAGGGAGGAGCATGGGGGAAAGGGAGGGGGAGGGGAGGGGGATGGGGAAGGGTGGGGCAGAAAGGAAGGGGTAGGGGGGAAAGGGAGGGGCATGGGGGAAAGGGAGGGGGAGGGGAGGGGAGGGGGAGGGGAGGGGAAAGGGGAGGGGGGAAGGGGAGAGGGTAGGGTGGAGGGGGAAGGGAGGGGGAAGGGTAGGGGGAGGGGGAGGGGGGACAGGGAGGGGGAGGAGGGAAGGGGAGGGGAGGGATATAGATGGTTACTGGCAATTGATCACATGCAGAAATGATGTAATCCACACAATTTATGTACTTTACATAACGTTAATAGGAATACATGGCCGTGTAGATGGGAAATACAGTTTGTTTGAAATAAATCACAAATATCAGATGAAAGTGAAAAAAAACCTATGTGGTGTGAATGGCAATGTTCCTCGCTGAAATGTGAAAAAACTGAATTACGTGCGAATGCATAACTGTAAGATTATGGCGGCAAAGTTGGAACATCACGTGATCGCTCTGAGCGAATCAGCGCGCTGCTCTGCGACCAGCTGAGATTCCGTGTATAATGTTCCTCGCTGAAATGCGCTGAGGTAAATATGAATAAAAAATTCGATATATTTTCACTTTTACGTTTTGGCTAACTCGCTCGCGAACCTGACGAAGATCCTGAGCAAGGATCGCTACGTTATGCTAACGCTATGTTAGCTACGCTACGTTACGCTACGTTCGCTACATTATGGATAAAAATATGGATCTAAAGATAAAAGAAAAAAAAAACCTATGTGGTGTGAATGGCAATGTTCCTCGCTGAAATGTGAAAAAACTGAATTACGTGCGAACGCATAACTGTGAGATTATGGCGGCAAAGTTGGAACATCACGTGATCGCTCTGAGCGAATCAGCGCGCTGCTCTGCCATTCCGGTCATAATATTCCTCGCTGAAATGCGCTGAGGTAAAAATATGGTTTAAAAAATATTATGAAATAAATGTTTAGGTCGACCATGTTCGTACCAGGCTCAATGGCCATGTTTGTGCCAAATATCAAGTTGGTGAGCCTCTCCGTTTAGGAGTCTATCGGTAACATTACACACACACACACTCACACACACACACACACACACACACACACACACACACACACACACACACACACACACACACACACACACACACACACACAGTTTTATATATATATATAGCTTTAACATAATCACATATAAGAATATATTTACTTACATTGGTCACTACTTTGAGGCATGAGTGCAGGCTTCGTCCTCGCTCTCTCGATCTTGCACTCGTCAGTGTATCGCATGTAGCACTTGCGATGATACCCGGCTTGACAGGGAACGGCATCGAGTATTTCTGGTGCTTTAACCAGCTCCAATCCAAAAGTATTGATCGCATTTTGTGCAATTTCAGCTTCTCTGGTATCTGTAGATTTCCACTGATGAACACTTGTGATGAATTTTTGCCAACTAACTTCCGAAAACAAAGTAATCTTTTCTCTTGCACCAGTAATAATGCGCATGCAACATGCCATTGCTATGCCCAGGTAGCTCAGCTGCATGGGTCAAGGGCTGTGATTGGCCAATTCTGTGACACTTGCAGATACAGCATCTGTGATTGGTCTGTGATTGGTCTGTTAAGGCATTCAGTATGACATCATCATGCTAGATTCTGGCTGGGGAAGTGTATATTTTTGCATGCAAATTTCTCAAAAATGCTCAGTTTTTAGTGATGGGAACATTAAAAATAGTAATTAATGACCTAATATCTATTGCTCTTGCAAATATCCAGTAGCCCCCAAGTGGGGACTACGGAAAAGTGGATTTTGGAGTCTTGGCCCATGGTCTATTACAAGGAAAACACTTCACACACTATCAAACAACATGTTCAGGGAAACACTATCAAACAACATGTACACAACCTCTTTATTTCCAATTCAAGAACAAATTTCAATATTCATTCATTTTCCATTCATTCCTTCACTCTACCAATAAATCATTTCATTCGTTCATTTTCCACCAAAACTCACGATCATAGGGCTGGGATCCCTGCCTGGGTCTGCCCTTATCTTGCTTTGATCCCTGTCTTGTCCGTGATACAGGGATCGGGACCTGGATACCTGTGCCAGACCTGGCTTGTTTCTGTCTTTTTCCAGCCCATGAGCTGGGCCTATAATCCTGCATATTTTCAGTTCATCTCCCGTCTGACACTCCTCCATCCCTTTCCTGGAGGCCTCCAATAATTACTATTGTGCTTTTTCTTAGCATCCCTTAATTTTAAAGCTTTCTTAAAATTTCCTAACCGTGTTCTCTGGAACTTCCCTCAATGGGCCTGCGGACTTCTGTCCGAAGGTTATTTCCAACCTACCAGTGTACATATTGTATGGAAACCTCCCCAGCTGTTTTCATCATGTACTCCGCTGGAGTACCTGCAGATGGAAGATCGGTCTTGCCCAGTTTTCCATTACGATTTCCCAAATCTTCAGCCCTATTTCCCTCTCAGTGAGGTTACTACTCCGGGTATCCCCTGGTAGTCCTTGGTCACATAATTCTCTTTCTCTTAAGGTCCCACCTTGTAATACCGAAGATCCCATCTTAGTTCCTCAAAATTTGTCCTTCCCTGAATAAAACGGCTCGATCCCATTTCAGATCCACGCAAAGCTATGGAAAGGGTTCGAGTTTGCCTGGAGATGACAGCACGTTCCTCCTGGGAGATATAAAAGGTAAGTAGATAAGAAATGCTGATCCTGGAGCAGAGCAAAAATCCATGTATCCCCCTGGCAATTTTTTTAAAGTGGGCGGGGCCTAACAATAAATCAATTAAATAATTAAATATTTATTTTTCAAAAAAAATATTTTTTTCAAATTTGCTCGATTTTCTCGTTTTCCCGATTTTTCAATAAATTCCCAAATTTCTAAAATTTCTAAACTTTCCGATTTTCTCAATTTTCGAAAAAAATATAATTTCAGAATTATAGCAATTAATAAAAATAAAAAAATTGAAATTTTAATTGAAAAAAAAACAAAAAACTAATTTTCTCAAAACGGTTAAAAAAAAATTTGTTCGAGTATATAAAATGATGAACAACAAGACAGAATATTTAAATATATATTTAATGCAATTAAATGTTTGGTTGAGAAAATTCTAATATGTATACATCTATCTATAATTCCAGTAATCTCTGTGTGTCTGTGTGTTTGTTTGTTTGTCTGTGACCGCTGTTTCTCGACAACCACGGGTCCGATATACTTGAAACTTGCCAGGTACCCTATCTATAATTCCAGTAATCTCTGTGTGTATGTTTGTATGTTTGTATGTTTGTATGTATGTATGTATGTATGTATGTATGTCTGTCTGTGACCGCTGTTTCTCGACAACCACAGGTCCGATATACTTTAAACTTGCCAGGTATATTGCTGGGGACCCGAGGATGTGCCTTTTCAAGGTTTCATATTAATCGGACAAGTAGTTACCGAGCTATGTCCAAAAAACGATTCAACCAATCAGAGAGCAGCGAGCTATCACGTGTGCCGAACGTGCCGAACAGACTCTGCCTCGGACGGCACATTTGAGAGCGTATTCATTTATTTCACGTTGGCAAACTATGTTGGCGTTAAACTATGTTTTAAAACTAATTAAAACTAATTTGCGATTCTTTCGCTTTCCTGCGCGTTTGTGCACGCGATGGCGATTTATTTACCAAACTCCGCAAGCCGTTCGCTTTGGACCAAACCATTTCATGTAAATAGAGGGGGGGGATTGTCACCGTACTCGAAAGCCGTTCACTTTGGACCAAACCATTTCATGTAAATAGAGGGGGGGGATATAATTTTAGATATAGATATAGTACGGGCATGCCCTAGTCTATCTATAATTCCAGTAATCTCTGTGTGTCTGTGTGTTTGTTTGTTTGTCTGTGACCGCTGTTTCTCGACAACCACGGGTCCGATATACTTGAAACTTGCCAGGTATATTGTTGGGGACCCGAGGATGTGCCTTTTCAAGGTTTCATATTAATCGGACAAGTAGTTACCGAGCTATGTCCAAAAAACGATTCAACCAATCAGAGAGCAGCGAGTTATCACGTGTGCCGAACGTGGCGAACAGACTCTGCCTCGGACGGCACATTTGAGAGCGTATTCATTTATTTCACGTTGGCAAACTATGTTGCCGCTATGTTGGCGTTAAACTATGTTTTAAAACTAATTAAAACTAATTTGCGATTCTTTCGCTTTCCTGCGCGTTTGTGCACGCTATGGCGATTTCTTTACCAAACTCCGCAAGCCGTTCGCTTTGGACCAAACCATTTCATGTAAATAGAGGGGGGGGGGGGGGGGGATTGTCACCGTACTCGCAAGCCGTTCGCTTTGGACCAAACCATTTCATGTAAATAGAGGGGGGGGATTGTCACCGTACTCGCAAGCCGTTCGCTTTGGCTTTGCGAATGGACCAAACCATTTCATGTAAATAGAGGGGGGGGGGGGGGGAAATAATTTTAGATATATATATAGTACAGGCATGCCCTAGTAATTATAATAGGGATAACACACAGAATGAATGATTAAATGATAAATATTTTCAAAACTATATAAAATGAATGATTTTTTACCCGTTTGGGAAAGTATGATAAAATTTAATAACCATAAGAATCTCCCAAATTCATTAAGATGTCTAATAGTTGGTTCAAGCAGATGTGGGAAAACCTGTTTACTTTTAAAGATGCTCCTTACTCCAAACTTTCGATTATGAAAATGTAATAATTTTCACAAAGTCAAGTTTTCAGCCAGAGTATATACTATCACAAGGTTTTAATGCGGGCCTTCAAAAAGAAGATATAATCGGTTTATTTAAATGGCAACACAAACTAAATAAGTACAACATTAAAGATTTAATACAACTATTTTGTGATACTCCACAAAAGGGTAAAAATAAATCAAAACCCACATCACCTACGGCTATAACTTGTATTCTCAGTGATAATACGGATGATATACCTTTACCCCAAGATTTAGATGAAACAAAAAAGAATCTCGTTATCTTTGACGATTGTATTAATGAGAGAAACCAAACGGTTATGGACAGCTACTATACAAGGGGGTGACATTCTTCTTGTAATTGTATTTATCTCAGTCAATCATACTTTCAACTCCCTCGTCGCTCAATAAGAAATAATGCTAATACTTTTATTTTATTCAAACTAAATTCTATAGATAAAACTAATTTTTGGAGATAATTGTTCTACATTATGTAGTAAAAAGGAATTTGGGGGGGGGGGGGGGGGTATATGAAACATACGGTTGAAAAATATAAATATATTGTTGCGAAAGAAGATGATATAATAACTAATAATTTTTTTTGTATAAATAAAATGAACGCTGAAGAACGAGCAAGAAAATTTAAGGAATATAATCAATTAGTTTCAAAAGTTGTTAAACAACAGGAAGAGATAAAGAAGAAACGGAGACAGAAACTACCGGGTGAAGAAATATTTGAAAAGAAAACGAGAAGTTTTTTAAACCTCTTAAAATATTCCGAACAAAAAGCGGTTTCATTTCAAGTTCCTGCGATAGAATATACCCCCAAAAAAATTCAATTGTTGCGTGATTTCAGTCAAATGACGAAACAAAAACTTGAAAATATAGAAGCATCAAAATCTGATGAAGAATCATTCCGCCACCTTGAGGAGATAAATCAACCTCCTGATTATGTTGTGAAAGCTCTTCAAAACAATGAATATTCAGCGGAGTCAAAAACCAAAGCGGTTCTCATTCCAACAGAAGAACCGGCACAGTTTTATATTGTTAAAGAAAAGGTATTTATATTTAATGATAATTTGGCATTCTTAAGTTCTGGCCTACCACCTATTAAATTAACCCCGAGATTAATGTTTCTTCTTACAAAAGATGGGTATACTAATTCAAAATATTTTGATGAGCCGCTTGATATGGAAAATGAG
The DNA here is from genome assembly GCF_964187855.1 of Myxine glutinosa. Taxonomy (NCBI): domain Eukaryota; kingdom Metazoa; phylum Chordata; class Myxini; order Myxiniformes; family Myxinidae; genus Myxine; species Myxine glutinosa. The sequence goes on along the minus strand of NC_136261.1, from coordinate 201,536,621 downwards.
GAAGATAAGGTATATATTGAAGTACTAAACTCGCTTGATTATACAGTTTCTGTTGCTGGTAAAGGTAAGAAGAATGAGAAGGAAAAATATATTATTAATGCTTTTAGTAAGCTTGGTTCGGGTGTTAGTTTTCTTCCAAATGACTCATCACAATTAGTTAATAGACTATTACTGTTGTTGGGTAGTAAGGAGGTGGGAAACAACAATTATTTTAATGAAGCATCAGCCATTTTAGATCAGTTGATGAATATGAAAATAATTAATAAATGTCAATACAAAGATATTTTATCACGTTAAATAAAATGAGAAACACAGTACTTAGTTTTAATTTTACAAAGAGTGATTCCACAAAATCATTCCAATACCCGCTACAACTTGATCCCACAAAAGAATATGAAGCGGCGTTTCCTGCTTTTGCAGGAAAAAAGTTCCTTGTGAAATGTGTTATTTTGACGTATACAAGGTAAAAATACACTATTTGATGAAGCACACGTTTCTGCAAGAGAATAGTGACTTGCAACAAGAAAATGTGCACTTTTGTGTCAAAAGCTATTCTATTAGACAAACAAGATTGCTTTTGCAGGAAAAAGGTTTCTTGTGAAATGTGTTATTTTGCTGTGCGCACGCTAAATAAACACTATTTTATGAAGCACACATGCATGTGCACGAGAATAGTGACTTGCAAGTTGCAACCCCCCCAAAAATGTGCACGTGTGTCAAAACTGCTTCTTTTGGACAAAAAAAAAAAAAGATTGATTTTTCCAGGAAAAAGTTTCTTGTGAAATATGTTTTATTTTGTAAAGGTAAATATACTATTTGATGAAGCACATACGTTTCTGCACTAGAATAGTGACTTGCAACAAAAAAAACATGCACTCTTGTGTCAAAACTGCCTCTTTTGGACAAAAAACAAGATTGATTTTGCAGGAAAAAGGTTTCTTGTGAAATATGCGTTATTTTGCTGTGTACAAGCTAAATAAACACTATTTGATGAAGCACACATGTATCTGCACTATAGTGACTTGCAACAAAAAAAACATGCACTCGTGTCAAAACTGCCTCTTTTGGACAAAAAACAAGTAATTTTGCTGGGAAAAGGTTTCTTGTGAAATGTGTTATTTTTCTTTATACAAGGTAAATATGCACTATTTGATGAAGCACACGTTTCTGCAAGAGAATAGTGACTTGCAAAAAACAAACATGCAATGTTGTGTCAAAACTGCTTCTATTGGGCAAACAAGATTGCTTTTGCATGAAAACGGTTTTTCAGGCACCGTGGTCCCCTTTTTGAAGCAATGTTTTACAGCCGGATGCCCTTCCTGCCACCAACCCCATTAGTCGCCTCTTGTGACACACGGAATTACCAGTGAACTGGTGCTCAATTTGCCGACCTCGGAAGGATGACAGGCTGAGTCAACCCACCTGGTGTTAATTCAGCAATCAACCGGGATTCAAACCCAGGATCCCAAGCCGGCACTCAAACTGCTAAGCCAATACCAGGCTTATGTGTTATTTTGCTGTGTACAAGCTAAATATACACTCTTTGATGAAGCACACATGTATTTGCACCAGAATAGTGACTTGCAACAAAAAAAGTGCACTTTTGTATCAAAACCTCTTCTATTGGGCAAACAAGATTGCTTTTGCAGGAAAAAGGTTTCTTGTGAAATATGCGTTATTTTGCTGTGTACAAGCTAAATAAACACTATTTCATGAAGCATACGTGTATCTGCACTAGAGTAGTGACTTGAAACAACAAAAAAAAACGTGCACTTTTGTGTCACACCCAGTAATGTCAATGTAAACCCAGTAGTATACCTTAACTAAAAGTCCATTTGTCTACAAACGTAACTGTCTACAAACGGATGTGGTGAGGGGCAGAAATATGTGGCGAGAAGATGGAAGGATGCGGTGAAATGGAAGGCTGCGGTGAGATGGAAGGATGCGGTGAGATGGAGAAAGCATGGGAGAAGGAAGCAGACAGCTGGAGGGAGAAAGTAGAGGAAAGAAGTGGATGTATCACTTTTCATGTTTCATGGAAGGCTGTGGTGAGGAGATGGAAGGCTGCAGTGAGGAGATGGAGAAAGCATGGGAGAAGGAAGCAGACAGCTGGAGGGAGAACGTAGAGGAAAGAAGTGGATGCGTCACTTTTCATGTATTTAGTTGACCAACTTGCAATTTGTAAACTTTCACATATAGGAAGGATGACATAAATTGCTATGAGTGACGAGTTGAACTCGAGCCCACTGGCTGTGGCAAAACCCCAGTTTTGCCCCATCAGCAACCTTTGCCCTCATGGAATAACTTGGGTGCGACAAACTACTGGAACTCAACAGGCATAATGATTCAAGTTTAAACAAAACACAACAAGCCAAGGGAAGAATTCAACCCAAAGGAAAAGCCACCTTTATTTTTGCATTTGGAAACATCAAAAAGACAGAGCAATTCAAGTGGGTACAATTAAACCCTTCTGAGAACAATAGAAAATGAAACAAATAAGAAAAACAATAATAATTATAGAAATAGTAAATAATAAGGAATTTGAAAGGAAAAGCACTCCCAAACATACTGGGGGGGAAAAAAAAAATCACATTCTATTTTCCCATCTTTTCCATTCCGTCCATTCCACCTGTGCATAGCATCCCTCCAATGGGACAAACGTCAAACACAAACACTTGGACAGAGACGGTCATGTCCATGGTACATCTGCACATGCGCTTTCGTGTGGAGAGATTAGTGTCATCAAAGCTATCTGCAAATGTGTTTGCTCGTTTCATCAAGGGACAAACACACAAAACATCATCAAAAGTTCGGCTAAAGCAAAAGTACAATCTGGCATAGATGGGCTAATTTATTTATTTTGATCGCTTAAGTTACAGTAGAATGAAGCAGTTTATCATCCAGCGTGACAACATAGTAACGCTAACAGTGCTATCAAGCATTGCAGGCTCCTGAAAGTCACCAACTAATCTACAACCCCACACCACAAAATACCTACCCCACCAAACAAAACTTCTTCCCCTCTTTGCCCCCACCCCACAAAATGACAATGCAAATCTGCTACCACGATTCCTATCATCATAATCATCACCACCACCACCACCACCACCATTACTGTAGTTATAAAATTGCCATACATAGACTAGACTAAGCTAGGGCGGAAAGGTTGGGAGAGGTGGTAAAACAAACAAAAAAACAAAGGTTGGAGAAAAAAAGAAAAAGTAAGAAAGGTGAACCCATGCTGAGGATTCAGGGATGAAAAGGAAAGGCTACAAACATGGAAGAATGCAAGTGACAGAAAAATGGAGAGGAAGATGAAGTAAGATGAAAGAAGGAAAGGAGCAGAATGATGGAAAGAAGAAAGGAGAGCTAGGCCATGGACTGGGCAGAATGATCATTAATTTTAGGTCCACAAAGAGCAGCACAACAAACACTAATCAGCATCAAGAATGTAATCTAGGTCACTAATGGTACAAAGTGTGAAGAACAAGGCTCTATTTCGTACGAGGCATGCTGACTCAGCTCACCATCAACTGTAATCAGATCTTACCATCTTCTGCATTTAACTTCAACTGAACTTCTGCAATCAACTGTAATCATCTTCTCCGTTGAACGATGAGTAATGCACGGTTGAGGCAGTTGTGGAATGTGGGCATGAAAATAAAAACTCAGAATTTCACTCTTAAAATGTAAAAATTATTGGAGAATATTCATTGATTATAATCAATGTTGGGGCAGTGTGCAAGGGGGCAGTGTGCAAGAAAAAGTAGACACTTTTAAATTCAACGTAATATACTTTTCAGGAAAGTTATTACGTTGACAGTGATACTACAAATGTATGTATGGAAAACATCGACGATACTACAAATAAAAAGCCTTGAAAGGTTGACTTTTTAGGATTTCGGATCACACCGCTGTCCCAGATATATCGACAAAAAAGGGTTCAAATAATATTGCCTCAAATATGTTAGGATTATTGGTAGCCACTTTTATCCAACGTTTGATCAAAAACAGAAGAAAGAAAACGGAAGAGCGTGAGCGGAAAAAGTTTACATACAACTTATAACTGAAGATGGAAATTCCAACAGAAGTTACAAATCCGTGTTAATGGGAAAGACTGATTGCCAAATATCCAACTGAAGCTTTTGGAGATCCTCTCAGAGCATCTCGACCTCCAGAACTTCCAGCGGCCCCCTGACTGGCAGAATACAATTTGATTTGCTCTTCGAATCACAGGTGTCTACTTTAACTTAATGAAAACCTGGTGTACCATTCAGGTTCAGTCATATTTAGACAGAGGTAGTTACAAAACTTCACCAAATTCCACCCAACTCGGTGATGCTCTTTACTTTGCACAACGATTGCATGCATTATCCACATTTTCTAAAGTCTAACCTAAAGCAATGAATGCTACTGGAAGCATCCATGGGTTGCTCATCACACTTTGCACTCTGGGTAGCCTACATTGCATTCTTGTTGCCAACCAGTTCATTTGAGGTCGATGCACACCTGAGATGAACGATAAAATGGTTTGCTCTTTCTTATTTGGTTTAAAATATAATGAAAGTCAATCGCCAGGGGAACATCTATGTCTGGATTCAACACATGTTGCTGGCCATCAGTGTTTGCCACAGTGGTTTCATAGACATAGCGAATCCAAGTAGAGCCGAGAAGAGAAATATGAAGTGAATGTCTGAAGAGGCATCAATTTGTCTCAATAGGCAAGTTTCTAAACCTCAATGGTGATAAATATGGATTTGAGGATAATCAAATTATATGATGTAAATATTGAAGCTCAAGATTAAAATAGGCCAAACCCCCCCTCCCCCCCAAAAAAACACCAAATTGATATATATAGCTAAATATGAGTGGGAATATATCAGGTCAGGAATTCTGCTAAACTAATTACATTACAGCTTTTTATTGTTGTATTATGAACAGATTTGAGACCTCCCAGGATATATAACGAGCTGGAAGTCATGTTTTTTTTCAGGATGTGGCAAAAAACAAACAAACAAACAAACAAAAAACATCGCCTGTCGTAAGAAATGGCTCTTTTCAGGTTTTTACAGCTTTATATCATTAAACTCTTGCTTTCTGTCCATGCCAGTTTTAATGTAGATCTTCATCAAGATTGGTTTTTAAGAGTGGAAATTTTTCCCAAAGAGAAGCAACAGAAAGTCATCATGGTGCGCTTCGATTCACATACTAAATAAACACTCACTTGTGTATTATTGGAAAGCTATCATCAGAAGTAATTTTAAGGTAGTTTCATGATTATTATAGAGTTGTTAAGCTACAAGCAGTATGAGCAACAAGTTTGTTGCAACGGATGACATCAGCATCCCGGAATAGCCACAGTAATCATTAATCATCTGTTTTGCTAATTATTCAAATTTTGGTTCAGGATAACAGTACACAAGGCTGAATCATTGACTTCCGCTGAATTAGGATATCAATGAGTAATGGTAATTTAAAATGAGTTCATAATGGGAATTTGCAAAAGAACAGCAACAAATTAAATAAAGGAACACTCAAATAATTGGCCTCATCATCACAATTGGTATAACCTGTTTTAAATGAAATTAAGCAGAAACTTTGGGCAAGGTGTCATCCAAAGCATGCACATTTTGCTAGATATACAGTATTTTAATTCCCTTTGCCAAGGTGAGTTTGCCAATAATTAGACAAAATCCAGCAGCGTATCTTTACGATAAATGACCGTTTCAGATTAATGACAACTCCATACGTATTGGCAAACGATTCGAGAATTGTACTTATTCTAGATTTGGTATCTCTACTTTCTGCAGATTTAGAAAACGTTACTTTTTGTGACTTTTACCTCTTGTCATGAACATTTATTCATACTCTTATTGCAAATACCAAAAAAAGACAAGAAAAAGGATAGTCATAGCACGTAAATAGGTGGCAACATTTGTTTATCGCTAATCAAGCCATGAACTTCAATCTCGTTAAAAAATTTAAATCACGTTCAATCCATTCCAGTCGCAAAACCTCAGCAAGTTCGTTTGTCGAGAAAATTTCTGCGTCATCCGAGTGGCTACTACTATCCAATGCTTGAGCGTCACAAGTCAGGCTATAATCCATCGTCGTTTGCTACTTGAAACAATGTATACTCCTAATAGTGTTAGTTCAGGTTGGGACACACAGCATAATACGAATGATCAGTAATCTGGCTCTGAAAGAGATGCTTATGTTGATCAACTAATTGTAGTGTCACATAACATTCTGGTGGATGCTATTCATGGTTGACCAACAAGGTGTAACGCACAGATATACGCTCACGTGATGCATGTGGAAAACACAGTCTGCTTAGCTTTCATTTCAAACTGAAATTTGTGGAGCAACCGCTATTTGAATATGACATCTCATGCTGATTTGTCTAGGTTTAGAGTTACATGTGTCAGGGAGTGTTCAATACCACTAATGCAAAACTACGTGATTGCCGAAGAAAAAAAAAAAATGAAATGCTCTTATCTTCCAACATTTTGGAGCTGGAGTGAAAACAGTGACAGATGTGAAGCAAATAATGGTAAAGCACATTTCCAAGCACCAGTTCACGACCAAAATAAGTGAGATAGATCAGAATTGTGGAAAATGATAGAGGGCTTGGGGGAATGGAATGAAATCAATGAGGATGAAAAGGGAAGAGGAAATAATGGCAAGAAAAGCAGGGAGGAGCAATTCTAAAGGTTGTGATTGAGACTACTAAGCACAGACAGACTAGTTATGAAGCCCTTCGTAGAACTTGTATGTTGGGTTCTCATAACCATTTTGCTGCATTTTGTTCAAGTGGCGTTCCTCTGGTGTCAGGGCTTCATCCACCTATAATAAAAACAAAATAAGAGTAAACACATAATACATGTAAACACGTGCAGTCATTATCGCTTTAAATCAAGCAAGACACGTTGTGTCACGAACAGATTTGGTCATGATGACAATGTGATTTGTATTTTGATACAATACTCCCATATATGTCCACGAGTCTTGGTTTATCTTATAATAAAGGAGTCATATAATTCTATGTGCATCGACAATTTGTATTAAGCGCGATTGGGGTTATAGTTGATTTGGTGAAACTATTCGCTTACCCGAGCTCAGCAACGGGCACCCCAGAATCGAATGGTGATGCACCGGATGTCATTTAGAATGTTTCATGATTCCGTTCCTCAAACACTCTCCATCACACAAGCAAATTGTTGTACAATTGAGTGCAGTCATCTTGCATTTGCAAGCAATGTACATTGGTGAAAAGAGGGTCAGATCGTACTTCCTTGTGGTCAGTTGTCGTTTGCCTTTGTTTGTACCTTTGTGCTTTGAATTGACAAGTTTGTTGTGACTGATCGCCTCCGATTCCTTCGATTCATTCGACCAAGCATTCCCAGATGAAAGTATCAAACTGATTCTTTCCATTTTTTTTGTGCTTCTTTCACGTGTCGATCACACAATTGTCTCCAATCTCTTTTGCATCAAGTACAAGCAGGCAGTCACTATGCTCTTCAAACAGATTTCCAAGCTCCTGGATCACATATTTTGTAAAGGCCTCTTAGACACTTTATTTTTGATTGTGGTGCGTCTTTTTCTTATTGAACTGCTGTGCTCCTTCAAACTCTATCGCTCTTTCAACATCGGGCCCAGCAACCATCCAATGCTGAAGGGCACTCGGATTTTCCATAAGCCCAACCACTCCTCCATCGCCTTTAATACAAACATTATTCTGTTTGTGTGCCTGATCTATGGGTATGAGCAAAAACACATGCTTAGTCTTTTGTGTCATGAAATGACCAGCGCTAAACTGTTCTGCAACTTCCGGTTGCTTTCTTTGCAGGTCACACATCTCTTAGGTGGACTGCAATCCAGCGGACATAATTTGCGTCGTCCAGAACAAAGAACCACGGAGCTAGTTCTGTGAGTGCATCAAGATACATTGCAAAGTTTGCCTCTCGCAACCATCACACAGACGACGGTTATAACACTGGAACTTTGCATTCTTTTCTAATTCTGAAACTGAGGGCAGTGCTGTGTTCTATCCTCGCACCAGGAATCAAAAGCAAGAGGAACTTGATTGTCACTGGTACATGTTTAACTGTAGTGATCATGGGCATCATGCTGTAGAATGGATAAGGCAGCAGCTGTAACCTGATGTGCTTTTCTTGTTTGGATAATGTGATGCTTTTAGAAAGGAGTCTGCTGCTCAAGCTGTTGTAATCTCAGCCTGTACCAGTGCATGGGTCCATCCACTTCCTTTCAGCTGGTCTCAAACAGTTGCCAGTGCTGCCACTTCAATAGGGAGGCTAGCAAACATTGGGGCCGCCTCTTCGGGTGGTGTATCTCTCCCTCAATCCCCACCCCCCAATGCAAGTCAGGGGCCAAATCTTTCCCCCTCTTCCCTGCTGCCCAGATTTGTCAGGGCACCGCAGTCACGATCGGTCCCTCATGGAAGCCCCCTTTCCCTCTTGGCTTTTCTCTCTAACTCTGCCATGGCCCTGACTTCCTGAAGGTGGGGGTCCACTATCTGGATGTAGGGGATCTCTGGGTCACTCCTGGGAGATCGATTTGCTGCCTCCGTGCTGTAGGCTTGTTCGAGAGAACTGTCTGGGACTATTCAACAACAACAACAACAACAACAACAACAACAACAACAACAACAACAACAACAAACCTATCGTCTGCATATTTCTCAGGCCATTTTCACTGGATCTGTTTGGAGATAGCATATAGTGCTTGATCAAATGTAACCAGTGATGCTTGACCTGGAATCAGATGCCCCACAGCATTCTTGACAACATCCATCGAGTTGTTTGATCATTGCCACAGTATGGGCATTGGGCACTGTCCTGGAATTGGGGAGCAAAGCTGTGGGAGTCACGATTCAATCCTTCGACTGCTGAGGATTGGCAGAGTACACCAGCCATGAAACATCTGCATACTTTTCTACACTATCTTTAATAACTTGCCTTGTTCTTCAGCCATTTGTTGTTCTCTTCTCTGTGCTGCTGAAAATCATCCGTGGCAAGGGTAGTTAGGGATCGGGCATTGGCATTTTCAAAAGAAAAGAAAAACGGCATTTTTGGCTGATTATTCGGCATGAATTTGAGATTTGTATTTTTAATTATTCACATAAACTGTCCAATAAATAGGAAAATATCTATCCGGTGCAAAATAAAATATTTTTGGTACAGTTTTGCAGAAAAAGCAATGTAAATCGATGAAGTAATTTTCCCGTTTTCAGCATAGCCTATGACCGCCATTTTGGATTTTACCCATGATACTTCTTTGCTCGAAGCATTATGCAAGTGGCCTCAAAATGACTCCAATATAATTCACGGAAACGTCGCAAGGTGTAAGCTCCGTTTTTCTTGTTTCTGAAAAGTAGCCAAAAGTATGCAAAGCAGATTCCCATCTCATCTCCCCTCCCCCCCCCCCCCCCCAACCAGATAGAGATAAGGCTGATGAACAGATGGGATTCACAAAGCCAAAGAGCCCTATGAATATCCCGTCTATCATTTGGCCCCATTGGTGATCTTAAGCGGTAAACACTGTTTTAAAATCGCTCGGGGTAGGGGGGAAAGGGAGGGGCATGGGGGAAAGGGAGGGGGAGGGGAGGGGAGGGGAGGGGAGGGGAGGGGGAGGGGAGGGGAAAGGGGAGGGGGGAAGGGGAGAGGGTAGGGTGGAGGGGGAGGGGGGAAAGGGAGGGGGAGGAGGGAAGGGGAGGGGAGGGATATAGATGGTTACTGGCAATTGATCACATGCAGAAATGATGTAATCCACACAATTTATGTACTTTACATGACGTTAATCGGAATACATGGCCGTGTAGATGGGAATTCAGTTTGTTTGAAATAAATCACAAATATCAGATGAAAGTGAAAAAAAACCTATGTGGTGTGAATGGCAATGTTCCTCGCTGAAATGTGAAAAAACTGAATTACGTGCGAACGCATAACTGTAAGATTATGGCGGCAAAGTTGGAACATCACGTGATCGCTCTGAGCGAATCAGCGCGCTGCTCTGCGACCAGCTGAGATTCCGTGTATAATGTTCCTCGCTGAAATGCGCTGAGGTAAATATGAATAAAAAATTCGATATATTTTCACTTTTACGTTTTGGCTAACTCGCTCGCGAACCTGACGAAGATCCTGAGCAAGGATCGCTACGTTATGCTAACGCTATGTTAGCTATGCTACGTTACGCTACGTTCGCTACATTATGGATAAAAATATGGATCTAAAGATAAAAGAAAAAAAAAACCTATGTGGTGTGAATGGCAATGTTCCTCGCTGAAATGTGAAAAAACTGAATTACGTGCGAACGCATAAATGTAAGATTATGGCGGCAAAGTTGGAACATCACGTGATCGCTCTGAGCGAATCAGCGCGCTGCTCTGCCATTCCGGTCATAATATTCCTCGCTGAAATGCGCTGAGGTAAAAATATGGTTAAAAAAATATTATGAAATAAATTTTTAGGTCGACCATGTTCGTACCAGGCTCAATGGCCATGTTTGTGCCAAATATCAAGTTCGTGAGCCTCTCCGTTTAGGAGTCTATCGGTAACATCACTCACACACACACACACACACACACACACACACACACACACACACACACACACACACACACACACACACACACACACACACACACACACACACACACACACACACAGTTTTATATATATTGTAACGGTTTTGAGAAGTGTGTAACGAATTTGAGAAGTGTAACGGTTTTTGAGAAGTGTAACAATTTTGGAGGAAGTGTAACGAATGTAAAAAGTATGGTTTTGTTATGTGTAACACCCTGTTAACGTAAATAATGATCGCAGCCGTCCTCCTAGTTAATTCCATGAAACTTACACGTAGGTCACGATATATCTTTTTAAATAGTGTATTTCCTTATTCTATGTAGGCTAAATATGTGTTTCCCACTAGATTGACTTTGCATTGTATCAAACAAAATAAGCATAGGCCCTTGCAATTTCCCCAAACATCTCCGCTCTCCAAAGTTCCTTTAAAAAGGGTGCGAGTTGTGTTCAATCCTGCAAGCCGCCATTGCCCATGTGCTAATCTCGGAGAAGAAAGGCGTGTCTCCACCTCGGCATAGAGGGGAGGAGTGAGCCAACCCCACATGGCCAATCAGCACCGCGGTGAGCGACCCGGTAGGCGTGCCCTCGCAGCCGGCGGCTTGATTCCGCCCCGAGTTATAAAAGCGACTGTAAGGGACTGCTTCACCAAGATGACCTGGGAGATGAGCGAAGAGGCGACACCAAGAGGGGCGGTGAGATGCGAAACGCTCCAAGCCAAAGAGGGGAGGTACTCGGAAAGGAAACCAGCTTTGGAGAGACGCGCTGAAAGGAGGGAGACGGCTCCACCAGAGGAAGAGGAGCAGGTGTGCCGAGCCAGCGCGTGACGTCTACAGCAGCGGATACGCGACGGAGGGTTTTCCCGCCAAAAACCGCGAGGAATTGAGAGCTGCTGCCTCCGACCCTCCTCCCTCTCCAGCAATCCACCTCAAGCCCTACCTGCCTGCAATATCCCCCGTGTAAGTGTGAACGTCGTCTGTCCTATTCGTTGTCTTGGGGTTAAGTAAAATGAATAGTGTAAGTTAACGATTCGCTGTGTGACTGCTTCTTCCATCCATTGCTTGTGTGTGTATAATAAATCTGTTCTTCCTCCGTACTCTGTCTTCTTCTCTTTTCATTCTCTTTCGGTCGCTTTAGAGGTTTCCCGATTGAATATCTGCGGTGCGATCTGGTCAACGTCGGGTAGAATCGGGTTCTAATCGGGGAGTAACTGTTCGGACGCGGTAATACCAACCGCTCGGTAAAATAACATCTAAAACCGCGTCAGCAACAATTGGTTGTCAGGAGTTGGATTCGGACCTGGGACTAAATTTGTTAGGCCCAAATTTTGGAACACCAATTGTACTATTAGAGTAAGAATTGGTGTCGAGGAGTGAGATCGGACCCGAAGCGCGCTTAACGCGCTCAAAATTACAAGCTGCCGAAATTTATTTTGTTTTATAAAACCCGAATTTTGAGATCGCGCCATGGACAATCAAGGCGATCGGATGTCGGTGGGGGAGATAGACGGGTTAGGGGTAACCCAGGACTTAGGGAAAGAAAGGGAGGAGGAGAGCAATGAGGAGGCGGTTGAGGGGGTATCAGACGCACAAAATGGCGCCTCGCACATTGCTACGGCGGCCGCACCCGCTGCACAAGTGGGAGGGATGGCCCAAATGCAGGCCCTCATGGAGCAATTTATGGCACAAATGAGGGCCTCTATGGAAGAGTCAATGTATAATTGGAAGAGGGATGCCATGTCAGACGAATCCGGGTGTGATCTAAAAAAATTGAGGGAGGAATCCAGGTGTGAAGTGGAAAAACGGATATCAGAGGCAAGGGAGCAGAGGGACAGAGACCGCAAGTTGGGCGAAAGGGTCCCAGGGGTGCACGAGGAGGTAAAGCGGGTCGAAAAGCGCTGGTTGAGCGAAGCGGAGGAAAGCACGGGTACAATGACGGGGGTAGAAATCGCGACACGGGGTTTGGAAAAGCCGGCGACCGATGAGGTAGAGGGTGTTTTATTAAAGCCAGCGGTCGCCGAGGTTAATAAAGAAAAAGCAGTGCTGGGAATTAAAATTGAAGAGATGACGGAGGTAGCCCGGGAATTGCAGGGAGAAATGGAAAATGTACAAAGTCCCTGCTCACATCACGATGCTGTGCTTAACCCGAATGGAAGTTTGCAGGTTCGCGTGGAGAAAAGGATCCCCCAGGTGAGTCGTGCTGTATATTGTGCGGGGAGATTTTGTAAAAGGATGTTTGGCGACAAAAGAATTTTCGCGCGCTTGGGATCGAGGAAGCATCCGGGCGTTGGTGAAGGGTTCCGTGTGAGTGAAAATGGCACGCGTGGGAGGAAAAAGTGTGCGTCGGCGAGTGGGTGTGTTATAAAGTGTGGGAGTGAAACCGAGTGCGAGCGAGAATGCACGTCGGGGTGTACGGAGTGTGACACGAATAGTGAGTTGGTGATGGCGCAGGTGCGAGAGGGCACATCGGAGCGCGAGTGTGAAACCGAGTGCGAGCGAGAATGCACGTCGGGGTGTACAAAGTGTGACACGGAGAGTAAGGTGGTGGTGGAACGTGTGCGAGGAAGCACACCTGAGTTGGTCATGGCGCGAGTGTGGGAGAGCCCATCTGAGCGCGTTAGTGGGTGGATGCCAGAGTGCACGCCCATGGTGAGTGTTACGGAGGACGTAACGGAGGAGAGGTGTGGACCGAGGTGTGCGCAAGAGTGTGCGCGAGAGGTGTGGTGTGTAACAGGGAGAGCGTTGGTGGAATGTACGGACGGCGTTGGAACGCCGGGTTTTGTGAGGGTGAAAGGGGTAGCGTATGCTTGTAAGCATGCAAGTGAAGCATCGACGGTAACCGGGTTAGCGGTTAGGGCGACGGATAGCCGATGCGAGCACTCGGTGCGAGGGGTGCTTTGTTGGGTGCGAGGCCCGGCGCGGGTCGATGCTGCGTCGCTTCTCTTCGAAGCGTCGTTGCCGATTCGGGCTTGGCCCCGCCCCGCACGGTTGAGTCCGGGCTTTGTCGGGCGAGGCGACCGGTCCGGTTCGAGGGCGAGTGGGAGGAAGCGGAACGGTGCCCCCTCGTGGGGACGGGGTTCCGACCGGGGGAGATTGAGCCATCGGGCCCGGGACCGCAAGGTGCCGCGCCGAGATGGTGCGTGGAGCCTCGGTCCAACCAAACCACCTCCCTTGAACCGAAAGCCGGACGGATTCAACCTGCAGGCGACCAAACCACCCGAATTCATTGCTCGGCTTTACGAACCGAGTTTAATGATGTCACGACGCACCAAGGCTAGGATATAGTGGATGGTGATAGTGATAGTGATCGTGATTTGATACGAAATTTATAATAGTGGGTAGAATTGGCAGTAAATGGAAAATTTTTGAATTGGTTGGGATTTGGATGTGCAAAATTGATAGTGGGACCTCCCCGATGTGGAGGGATGGCAACTCTATCATCCCTCACGGGTGGGGGCAAATGCGCAATAGTTTATGGGGTGGCTATGACAACCGAGCCAGGGAGGGCTTGGTTATATTGATAGGGATCTAGCGAAGATGACATTAGGTAACGTTAAGGTTTAGATAGTGACTGATACCTGTAGTGGGGACGCAGGTAGTTTAGTGTGGTTGATAATGACGTGGGAGCGCAATAGTTTAAAGGGACGACTGGGAAGCGCAAGTTTCAGAAGGGAGTAGTTAGCTGAGATGATGCCGTGTGTGTGAAGATTGAACAGGTGAGAATTGAACAGGTGTGATTGCACAGGTGTGCAACTGAACAGGTGAATGGAGCAGTGTATGAGGGAGTAGTGGTGATTGCGTGTTGTGCTGACCAAATGGTCCAGGAAGAAAGGAGGGTGCAGGTGGCACCAGGTGTGAGGGCACAGGTGTGCAACAGCAGGTATGGAGAATGGTAGTGTGGAATAAATGGAGTATTGGAATGGATGGTCGTGGAGTGAGTATGGTGGAAATTGTGGAGTGGAGTGGATGGTGCGAAGGTGTGAATGGGGGAAGAGTGGACCCCCATCACGGATACCCGGGGCGGGTAGTGTAAGTGTTAGGTAGAGGGTACAGGTAAATTGTGGTTGGATATTGGCATCTGTGGTGCGGGTGAAAGAATGGTCTTTGGATGGGTGCATTAGTGTTGTGGAAATGGCTGGGCGTGTAGCCTGTTAGTGTGTGTAGTTGGTTGGGCGCTCCACCACTGTGAGGATGTCGGCCAGGTGAGGCCGCAGGTGGGCTCTGGGAGCCGGTAGTAGTTGTTGTGGATGGGGCCCGAGGATCCGGAGGACGGACCCGGGTAGCCCAGTGCCAGAGGGCACCAAGGGGTGACAGAGCCAGGAGAGGGCCTTCCCCAGTTAGTTAGGTTAGGGTGAGGAGCTAGGTAAGCTCAGGTGGCAACTGCAGTGGTGGAGGTGTGCAGGTGGGTAGACCTGCTGGGAGAGCTACACGTCGCAGCCCAGAAATTGTGCGAAGGCACCGGGAGATGAATCGGGGGAGTGAGACCCCAAATTGAGAAGCACCACAGTTTGGTCAATGGGAATTGGTTTTTAGAACCCATAGTGTAAGTTGGCCAATGGATTGGCAGGGAAAGACCCCGGGTAGTGTAAAGTGTGTTAAAGTCATTTAGAGGATAGTTAGGAAGAAGGATCTCCTCACACCATCTGCATCCACTCACCTGAGGTGACAGGTACTCCGCACCATGCCATGTTTAATTATTTTTGATGCAAATGTTTGGATTGTGAGACGCATCATGACGTGGGTGTGACATTGTGCGTAATTCCATCTCTCCCTCCTTATGAGGATTGATGATGAATTGGTGATGGCAAATTTTGAAGTCGAGGGATTGTGGAGACGAATTTGGTATAGAGGAAATATGGGGAAGACGTGACAGTAGTGACGAATTTGTAAATGGGTAGATTTTGTAAATATGGGGTAAGGGCAAGGGTAGTGTAGGTGACAGGGGGGTGACGTACGGTAGGGACGAGCTTTCTCACTTCGCCCTCCGTACGCATTTCGCCTTGCATTGCCTTATTGATGTGTACCCTTGTGACCTTACCCCTCGCTCAATTGTCTTTCTTTTGTCTCCCACATGACCTGTGCGCCATTGGGTGCCGAGGGGAGCGTGCGTGAGGTGGCCATTGTGCGCCCGAGACTCCCAGAACCAGCATGCATTGCGTTGATGTACCACTTTATGGACCGCTGTTCTGCGGCCAAGTACCACTTGATGGACCCCAGGTTCTGGGGCAGGGCACCTCTGTTGGAGACCGGCCATAGTGGCCAGGGAATCTTGCTTGCGGACCTCGGTAAGGTGGCACCTATGCCAAACAGGTGGACCACCCTTAGTTGGCCCCGGAGGCCCTAAATAAAAACGAACACAAGTTGTGCTTTATTATTATTTCCAAGTAGGCCGCATGAAGCCAGAAGACGTCGGGAAGAACATCGGCCCAGCAGAGAAAGAGAAGACCACCACCAGTTGTTTTGTTGTGTTTATTATGAACCGTGGTGACTGCGCACCGAGTGGTGCTTTTGGTGCTTTGTGGTGCTTTTGGGTGCTTTGGTGGTATTGGTACTGGTGCATCGATGCAATGCGTGCTGTCTCCTCCCTCCCAACAGGAATTTCTTTTTTTTCTTGTTCCCTAAGAGAAAAACAAAACAAAAAAAAAACACAGGTCCTGGGTTGCGTTGTAAATAAGAAATCACGTCATTGTAAATAATGCTCCCCACCGTAAATGTATAGTTTGAGAATAAATCCGTAATTCGGTTAGCTGTGGGCTTGAGTCTGTTAGACAGGGTGCAATGCAATAGGGGGACATACTTATTTGTGTTTTAAGATTGTCACACTCAGGGTCAGGTTAATTGTAGAGGGAATTACACCTACGTGTCACACTAAGTTAAAGTTTTGTAGGCCCGAGCACGGGCCTGAAGAAAGGAGGGTGCAGTGTAACGGTTTTGAGAAGTGTGTAACGAATTTGAGAAGTGTAACGGTTTTTGAGAAGTGTAACAATTTTGGAGGAAGTGTAACGAATGTAAAAAGTATGGTTTTGTTATGTGTAACACCCTGTTAATGTAAATAATGATCGCAGCCGTCCTCCTAGTTAATTCCATGAAACTTACACGTAGGTCACGATATATCTTTTTAAATAGTGTATTTCCTTATTCTATGTAGGCTAAATATGTGTTTCCCACTAGATTGACTTTGCATTGTATCAAACAAAATAAGCATAGGCCCTTGCAATTTCCCCAAACATCTCCGCTCTCCAAAGTTCCTTTAAAAAGGGTGCGAGTTGTGTTCAATCCTGCAAGCCGCCATTGCCCATGTGCTAATCTCGGAGAAGAAAGGCGTGTCTCCACCTCGGCATAGAGGGGAGGAGTGAGCCAACCCCACATGGCCAATCAGCACCGCGGTGAGCGACCCGGTAGGCGTGCCCTCGCAGCCGGCGGCTTGATTCCGCCCCGAGTTATAAAAGCGACTGTAAGGGACTGCTTCACCAAGATGACCTGGGAGATGAGCGAAGAGGCGACACCAAGAGGAGCGGTGAGATGCGAAACGCTCCAAGCCAAAGAGGGGAGGTACTCGGAAAGGAAACCAGCTTTGGAGAGACGCGCTGAAAGGAGGGAGACGGCTCAACCAGAGGAAGAGGAGCAGGTGTGCCGAGCCAGCGCGTGACGTCTACAGCAGCGGATACGCGACGGAGGGTTTTCCCGCCAAAAACCGCGAGGAATTGAGAGCTGCTGCCTCCGACCCTCCTCCCTCTCCAGCAATCCACCTCAAGCCCTACCTGCCTGCAATATCCCCCGTGTAAGTGTGAACGTCGTCTGTCCTACTCGTTGTCTTGGGGTTAAGTAAAATGAATAGTGTAAGTTAACGATTCACTGTGTGACTGCTTCTTCCATCCATTGCTAGTGTGTGTATAATAAATCTGTTCTTCCTCCGTACTCTGTCTTCTTCTCTTTTCATTCTCTTTTGGTCGCTTTAGAGGTTTCCCGATTGAATATCTGCGGTGCGATCTGGTCAACGTCGGGTGGAATCGGGTTCTAATCGGGGAGTAACTGTTCGGACGCGGTAATACCAACCGCTCGGTAAAATAACATCTAAAACCGCGTCTGTAACAATATATATAGATTTAACATAATCACATATAAGAATATATTTACTTACATTGGTCACTACTTTGAGGCATGAGTGCAGGCTTCGTCCTCGCTCTCTCGATCTTGCACTCGTCAGTGTATCGCATGTAGCACTTGCGATGATACCCGGCTTGACAGGGAACGGCATCGAGTATTTCTGGTGCTTTAACCAGCTCCAATCCAAAAGTATTGATCGCATTTTGTGCAATTTCAGCTTCTCTGGTATCTGTAGATTTCCACTGATGAACACTTGTGATGAATTTTTGCCAACTAACTTCCGAAAACAAAGTAATCTTTTCTCTTGCACCAGTAATAATGCGCATGCAACATGCCATTGCTATGCCCAGGTAGCTCAGCTGCATGGGTCAAGGGCTGTGATTGGCCAATTCTGTGACACTTGCAGATACAGCATCTGTGATTGGTCTGTGATTGGTCTGTTAAGGCATTCAGTATGACATCATCATGCTAGATTCTGGCTGGGGAAGTGTATATTTTTGCATGCAAATTTCTCAAAAATGCTCAGTTTTTAGTGATGGGAACATTAAAAATAGTAATTAATGACCTAATATCTATTGCTCTTGCAAATATCCAGTAGCCCCCAAGTGGGGACTACGGAAAAGTGGATTTTGGAGTCTTGGCCCATGGTCTATTACAAGGAAAACACTTCACACACTATCAAACAACATGTTCAGGGAAACACTATCAAACAACATGTACACAACCTCTTTATTTCCAATTCAAGAACAAATTTCAATATTCATTCATTCCTTCACTCTACCAATAAATCATTTCATTCGTTCATTTTCCACCAAAACTCACGATCATAGGGCTGGGATCCCTGCCTGGGTCTGCCCTTATCTTGCTTTGATCCCTGTCTTGTCCGTGATACAGGGATCGGGACCTGGATACCTGTGCCAGACCTGGCTTGTTTCTGTCTTTTTCCAGCCCATGAGCTGGGCATATAATCCTGCATATTTTCAGTTCATCTCCCGTCTGACACTCCTCCATCCCTTTCCTGGAGGCCTCCAATAATTACCATTGTGCTTTTTCTTAGCATCCCTTAATTTTAAAGCTTTCTTAAAATTTCCTAACCGTGTTCTCTGGAACTTCCCTCAATGGGCCTGCGGACTTCTGTCCGACTTTTATTTCCAACCTACCAGTGTACATATTGTATGGAAACCTCCCCAGCTGTTTTCATCATGTACTCCGCTGGAGTACCTGCAGATGGAAGATCGGTCTTGCCCAGTTTTCCATTACGATTTCCCAAATCTTCAGCCCTATTTCCCTCTCAGTGAGGTTACTACTCCGGGTATCCCCTGGTAGTCCTTGGTCACATAATTCTCTTTCTCTTAAGGTCCCACCTTGTAATACCGAAGATCCCATCTTAGTTCCTCAAAATTTGTCCTTCCCTGAATAAAACGGCTCGATCCCATTTCAGATCCACGCAAAGCTATGGAAAGGGTTCGAGTTTGCCTGGAGATGACAGCACGTTCCTCCTGGGAGATATAAAAGGTAAGTAGATAAGAAATGCTGATCCTGGAGCAGAGCAAAAATCCATGTATCCCCCTGGCAATTTTGTTAAAAGTGGGCGGGGCCTAACAATAAATCAATTAAATAATTAAATATTTATTTTTCAAAAAAAATATTTTTTTCAAATTTGCTCGATTTTCTCGTTTTCCCGATTTTTCTATAAATTCCCAAATTTCTAAAATTTCTAAACTTTCCGATTTTCTCAATTTTCGAAAAAAATATAATTTCAGAATTATAGCAATTAATAAAAATAAAAAAATTGAAATTTTAATTGAAAAAATAAAAAAAAACTAATTTTCTCAAAACGGTAAAAAAAAAAATTTTGTTGGAGTATATAAAATGAATGAACAACAAGACAGAATATTTAAATATATATTTAATGCAATTAAATGTTTGGTTGAGAAAATTCTAATATGTATACATAATTATAATAGGGATAACACACAGAATGAATGATTAAATGATAAATATTTTCAAAACTATATAAAATGAATGATTTTTTACCCGTTTGGGAAAGTAAGATAAAATTTAATAACCATAAGAATCTCCCAAATTCATTAAGATGTCTAATAGTTGGTTCAAGCGGATGTGGGAAAACCTGTTTACTTTTAAAGATGCTCCTTACTCCAAACTTTCGATTATGAAAATGTAATAATTTTCACAAAGTCAAGTTTTCAGCCAGAGTATATACTATCACAAGGTTTTAATGCGGGCCTTCAAAAAGAAGATATAATCGGTTTATTTAAATGGCAACACAAACTAAATAAGTACAACATTAAAGATTTAATACAACTATTTTGTGATACTCCACAAAAGGGTAAAAATAAATCAAAACCCACATCACCTACGGCTATAACTTGTATTCTCAGTGATAATACGGATGATATACCTTTACCCCAAGATTTAGATGAAACAAAAAAGAATCTCGTTATCTTTGACGATTGTATTAATGAGAGAAACCAAACGGTTATGGACAGCTACTATACAAGGGGGTGACATTCTTCTTGTAATTGTATTTATCTCAGTCAATCATACTTTCAACTCCCTCGTCGCTCAATAAGAAATAATGCTAATACTTTTATTTTATTCAAACTAAATTCTATAGATAAAACTAATTTTTGGAGATAATTGTTCTACATTATGTAGTAAAAAGGAATTTGGGGGGGGGGGGGGGGTATATGAAACATACGGTTGAAAAATATAAATATATTGTTGCTAAAGAAGATGATATAATAACTAATAATTTTTTTGGTATAAATAAAATGAACGCTGAAGAACGAGCAAGAAAATTTAAGGAATATAATCAATTAGTTTCAAAAGTTGTTAAACAACAGGAAGAGATAAAGAAGAAACGGAGACAGAAACTACCGGGTGAAGAAATATTTGAAAAGAAAACGAGAAGTTTTTTAAACCTCTTAAAATATTCCGAACAAAAAGCCGTTTCATTTCAAGTTCCTGCGATAGAATATACCCCCAAAAAAATTCAATTGTTGCGTGATTTCAGTCAAATGACGAAACAAAAACTTGAAAATATAGAAGCATCAAAATCTGATGAAGAATCATTCCGCCACCTTGAGGAGATAAATCAACCTCCTGATTATGTTGTGAAAGCTCTTCAAAACAATGAATATTCAGCGGAGTCAAAAACCAAAGCGGTTCTCATTCCAACAGAAGAACCGGCACAGTTTTATATTGTTAAAGAAAAGGTATTTATATTTAATGATAATTTGGCATTCTTAAGTTCTGGCCTACCACCTATTAAATTAACCCCGAGATTAATGTTTCTTCTTACAAAAGATGGGTATACTAATTCAAAATATTTTGATGAGCCGCTTGATATGGAAAATGAGGAAGATAAGGTATATATTGAAGTACTAAACTCGCTTGATTATAGAGTTTCTGTTGCTGGTAAAGGTAAGAAGAATGAGAAGGAAAAATATATTATTAATGCTTTTAGTAAGCTTGGTTCGGGTGTTAGTTTTCTTCCAAATGACTCATCACAATTAGTTAATAGACTATTACTGTTGTTGGGTAGTAAGGAGGTGGGAAACAACAATTATTTTAATGAAGCATCAGCCATTTTAGATCAGTTGATGAATATGAAAATAATTAATAAATGTCAATACAAAGATATTTTATCACGTTAAATAAAATGAGAAACACAGTACTTAGTTTTAATTTTACAATGAGTGATTCCACAAAATCATTCCAATACCCGCTACAACTTGATCCCACAAAAGAATATGAAGCGGCTTTTTTTTTTTTTTTTTTTTTTTTTGTATACAAGATCGAGGCTCGTGAAAGAGCGAACATTAATCACACAGAAAGACAAACAGACACACAAAACAAATAACATCGGGAGCGGTAGACAAGATGGGGAGAGAGGGGGAAGGACACAAACACAACATTTGAGAGCAGGGACCGAGAGACATGGAGACATCGAGAGAACTGTGGGAGGGAGAGGGCTTTGGGGGGAAGGCATGGGAAGGGGGGGAGGGGGGGAGGGGGTGGGAGAGGTATAAAACATATGGACACTGCCAAGACTTCCAGGAAAGAAGTTGGAATTTCAAACAAGGTGGATCTGGGGTGAATTAGTGGGGGTAGAAAAGATCAAGGTTTTGGATGGGGGAAGATAAGAGATGGTGGTGAACAGCTGTTTTGAAGACCTGGAGGGAGGAGTGTGATTGAAGTGAGTGTGGGAGTTTGTTCCAGAGGCGGGAGAAAAGAGGCATGAAAGAGTGAAGGTGAGCAGGGAGCCGAGATTTCGGCAGTTTAACCATCAGAGGGTGGCTGGCAGATCTTGTGCGACCTGTAGGAATATTTGGGGGACAGAGCACAGAGAGAGCTGGGGGAGCAAGGCCGGAGAGGAGTCGGTAGAAGACAGAAAGACCACCTACCTGCCTGCGGTGAGTGAGTGAAAGGCCCTCAGAGATAGCTTCATCGCGGGAGATTCCAATGATTCTGAAAGCTTTGGATTCAACAGCGTGAAGCCGAGCCAGGTGTGAGGCAGGAGCACCAGCCCATAGGGGAGAACAGTATTCCATTGAGCTGCGGATGAAAGCCTTGTGTGTGGTGAGGAGCTCAGGTGTGCCTAGGAAGGACTTCGCACGACGGAGGATGCCCAGTCGGCGACTGGCTTTGGAGGCCAGCTTGGAAATGTGGTTTTCCCAAGAAAGATCATGGCAGATGGTGAGACCCAAAAGCTTGAGCGACAGAACTTCTTGGAGAGGATTGTTGAGAAAGTAGATGGGAGGGTTGTCCAGTCGATCTTTTCGGAGAGACATAGTAAGAGTGTGAGATTTGTCAGGATTGAAAGACATGTTCCACATGTTTGACCAGTCTGTGATTTTGTCCAGGTCTTCAGAGAGTGAGGAGGCTGCAGACTGCCGATCTGAGGGAAGAGGAATGGAGCGGCAGAGAGTGGAGTCATCAGCAAAGAGATACAGAGGATTTTCCAGAGAGTCGGAGAGATCATTGATAAAGACCAGAAAAAGCACAGGGCCCAGCACACTGCCTTGGGGAACTCCAGCCTGAACAGGAAGGGGAGATGAGAGAAATCCATTCAGGGCCACACGTTGACTACGACCAGAGAGGAAGTCTGCAAGCCATGCATGGAGATTTCCATGGATACCATAGGAGGAGAGTTTGGTGAGCAGAGCTGGGTGCCAGACTGTATCGAAGGCACGTGATATGTCAAGGGAGACAGCTCTGATTTCCTGTTTGGCATTGAGGACCTCCATCCATTGTTGAGACAGCAGAAGCAGCATGTCCAGAGTAGAGTGACCTGGTCTGAAACCAAATTGATGATCAGAGATCAAGCCATTGGAGAAGAGGAAAGATTTCATATCCGAAGCAATGATGGATTCCATGACTTTGCTGATAATTGGGAGCAGGCTGATTGGTCTGTAGTTGCAAGGATCTGTTTTTGCACCTTTTTTGTGTAAAGCGGTAATGTTTGCTGATTTCCAGGATGCTGGCAGATGACCTTGAGCAAAAGATAGGGTGAAAAGAACAGAGAGAGGGTGAGATAGAGCGGCAGAGCAGGATTTTAGGACCCGTGGGCTGATGCCATCTGGTCCAGTTGCAGAATCAGAGTCAAGGTTTGACAAAAACTCCTCCACCTTGTCAGGAGAGAAGGTCACAGAGTCCAGGAGCAGTTTGGTTCGACTGGGAAAGGTGGGAACAGAGAGAGATGGGTTTGGGACTAAGGATTTTGAGGCAAACACAGAGTTGAGGCATTCGGCTTTGTCACGTGCGATGTCAACTGTGTGGCCATTTGAGGTAAGGGAGGGGATGGAGGGGGGACAAACACCAGAAACGGATTTGACCAGACGCCACCAGGATTTGGAGGAAGGAGACAGGTTTGAGAGTTCATTCTTGAGTGAGGAGAGATAGTGCTTCCTGGCACTCCTGAGGGTAGACACACACTTGTTCCGAGCTTGGTGGAAGGAACTGAGATTTCCTTCAGTTGGATTAGCCTTCCAAGAGGCAAAGGCAAGTTGTTTCAGGGCAACTGCCTCACCACAAGATTCAGTGTACCATGGACGGGAGGAAGGGTAAGACAACTGAAGGCGAGATGGGATAAATCTGTGCATGAGAGAGATCAGTTTGCTTTGGAAGAATTCCCAGGAAGAATTGATGTCAGAGGCAGTGGAGATGGGAGACCAATCCAGACGATTGATGGCTGCTTGAAGACCGTCCCAGTCGGCCTGAGTGAAATGCCAGACTCGTCGACGCTGAGGAGGCTCTCTGAGAATGGCCAGAGATGTCCACTTTGACAAGCACATGATCAGAAGAACCGATTGGAGCAGAAGAAGAGCAGCAGACATTAGCAGGGAAGTTAGTCATAACCAAGTCTAGAAGAGAAGATACTCCATTGGCTGAGATCCGGGTCGGGAAATTGACAGATTGTGTCAATCCCAGTGAGTCACAGAAGTCCTTTGCTGAGGTGCCATGACTGGTGAGAGAGGAACCCACACCCAACCAGGTGGCATGATGACAATTGAAGTCACCACATATGAGGAAGAGAGAGTTGGGATGAGTGGATAGAAGTTGGTCCATGTTGTCAGACAGTGAAATGTAGATGGAGTCATCACTGTTTGGGGGACGGTACAGAACACATATGAACAAAAGGTGGGAGCGGAGAGGAAGCCGTAGCCAGAGGTACTCCTGGGGGTGAGGAGGAGAGAGGGCAGTGCAAGGAGAGTGAGGAAGAGAGTTTTTGATAAAGATAGCCACCCCACCACCAGGCCGAGGCTCAGGTCTATCATACCGGAGGAGGGAGTAACCAGGAAGAGATATTAAGGAATCAGAGACATCTTGAAGGAGGAAAGTCTCTGTTAAGCAGATCAAGTGTGGATTGTCAGAAGCAACCTGTATGGAGAGATCAGTCAGGTTTGAGCGAAGGCCCCGGATGTTTGAGGTCCATACCGTTAATGAAGAGAGAGGGGGAGCATCGGGTACAGGACAGGGGAGGGGAGGAGTAGGGTAAGATGAAGGATGAGAGGGGGAGGTAGGGAGAGCAGTTGTTAGTGTGTCAGCGATTGCAGAAGAGTTCCAAGAAAGGGAAGGATGAGGAGGATGAAAGGTTTGAAGGTGAAGGGATGAGGCACAGTGAGGGGTTGTTTGAGGGGGGGCAGAGGAAAGTAGAAGGTTGGGGGGGGGGGTGGAGGTATGAGATAGAAGGGAGACGAAGTGGGGAGGAGGCAGCTTTGAGGAGGAGGGGAGAGGAGGGAGAATTGGAGAGGAATGGTATGGGGGGAGATTTGAATGGGAGGGGTTGGGGGGGAGTTTTGAAGGGGAGGAGTGAGGGGGGAGTTTAGGAGGGGAAGGGCAAGGGGGGAGTTCAGGAGTGGAAGGGCAAGGGGGGAGTTCAGGAGTGGAGGGGTAGGGGGGGAGTTTAAGAGTGGCGGGGCAAGGGGGGAGTTTAGGAGTGTAGGTGCAAGGGGAGGGATTTGGATGGGAGGGGCAAGAGGGGAGTTTAGAAAGTGGATGATTAATGAAAGACGAACATTGAAAACAAATTGGGTTTGTTGTGATTTTCAAGTTAGCAATCCGGTTCAGAATGATGGAGGAGGGATGGAATGAATGTGAATTTAGACCATGTAGTGAGGGAGACGTATAAGATATTGAATTTCTTTTTTTTGAGGTGGAATGAGTTGGAGAGGAAATTGAGAAAAGCCTTTGAAATAGGAAGAAAAACAGCGTGTTGTAAAATACCACTGAGTAAAACACTGAAGGGGAAAGGTTATACATATTTAAATAATATTTAAACAGAACCGTGAACAATCTTCTGTGCACAAAAATACCAACGGGGGGAGAGCCGAGAGGGACCACCACGAGTCACGTGAAGGGCAAACGGTGGATGGCAAGTTTCCTGCTTTTGCAGGAAAAAAGTTCCTTGTGAAATGTGTTATTTTGACGTATACAAGGTAAAAATACACTATTTGATGAAGCACACGTTTCTGCAAGAGAATAGTGACTTGCAACAAGAAAATGTGCACTTTTGTGTCAAAAGCTATTCTATACACAAAGAATTAAGTTAAGCACCCCTACACAACGAATTAAGGTAAGCACCCCCTAATATATATTCTTTGTGTATATGTATACATTGGCATATATTCTAAGGTATGTGAGATCAAATAATGATTGGTATGACATTAGCAATTATCCATTGATGAAATGCAGATGATTGCACTCATCTGTGACGCCCATCGCTCGTGCAGCACGTGTTATCATCCACGTGGTCGTGATTTTCTGTAAATGCACTATCATCACGGGTTATTGCAAGTCACGCCTGAGCTCGTGTGGGGGTTACATGGTCATTTTCTCGTCATGGTGGCTCGTAGACGGTTGTCGGACGGAGAACGATGGCGGATAATAGGCATGATCGAGTCCGGAATGTCCAGAAAAGCTGTAGCTCGAACGTTTGGTTACCACCATTCGGTGATCAGTCGGTTGGTGCAGAAACACCAGAAAACGGATGCGGTGAAGGACCGCCCAAGGTCTGGAAGACCTCGCGTGACAACAGTCCGCCAAGATAGAGCGCTTTTGAGACTGGTGCGACGATATCCCTTCGCCTCGAGCCATTTCCTGAAGGACATCTGGCTGCCCAACAGAAGGCTATGTCACCGTACCGTGAGGAACCGCCTGAAATCGGCCGGTTTAAGGTCAAGACGAGTGATGAAGCGTCCAAGGCTACTCGAACGACATCAGAGGGAGCGTTTGGCATGGTGCCTAGCGCGACGTGGATGGAACATCCGGTCTTGGAGGCGAGTTCATTGGTCGGATGAAAGCCGGTTCTTGCTGTACGTGACATATGGGCGTGTTCGGGTGTGGCGCCACAAAAACACCGCGTATGCACCTAAAAACATTCAACCAACGGTACCCTTTGGTGGTGGCTCGATTATGGTCTGGGAATGCTTCTCCCATGACTGTAAGTTGGACCTGATAACTGTGCGAGGTAACCTCAACGGAGAGCGATATGCCGAGGAAATCCTGAATACCACCATAATCCCGCACTTCGATGACCACACCCTCGCCAGCAGACCCATCTTCATGGATGACAACGCCAGGCCTCACCGTGCGAGACGCGTCCGAGCCTTGCTGGAGCAAGGTGCTGTGACAACCATCCCCTGGCCTGCGTACAGTCCTGACCTGAACCCCCTCGAGCACGTTTGGGACATGTTGGGACGACAAATTGCGAAGATGGTCC
Source organism: Myxine glutinosa (assembly GCF_964187855.1). Taxonomy (NCBI): domain Eukaryota; kingdom Metazoa; phylum Chordata; class Myxini; order Myxiniformes; family Myxinidae; genus Myxine; species Myxine glutinosa. The sequence continues at coordinate 201,509,667 of NC_136261.1, read as the reverse complement.
CTCCAATAGCCAATCTGGATGAATTGGAACGTGCATTACATCGGGAATGGAACAACCTGCCACAGCAACGCATACGACGGCTTACAGGGTCTATGAGACGTAGGGTTGAGTCAGTGATCCAATCACGTGGGTCCTACACACGTTATTGACGCAAAGATCGCTAGAGGTCTTCTCAGAACAATGACTGTACGTTAGAAAACATAAACGTCATCCACACTGTCCGTGATGGACCTATAGCTCCATACTTAAATTGAGGTGCAAATATGCCTAAAATTCCCAAAAAATTTCACCTTTAATTATTCAGAATAAAATATTGAAAACGGCATGATTGTTATGTTTTTATGCGACCATAATATCACTTCTCCAGAAAATATAGCAATATCATGGGTATATTACACTGTTTTGACGACAACAAACATGTAATGTGCGAGGTTGTGAAAAAACGGGGGGGGTGCTTAACTTAATTCTTTGTGTATATTAGACAAACAAGATTGCTTTTGCAGGAAAAAGGTTTCTTGTGAAATGTGTTATTTTGCTGTGCGCACGCTAAATAAACACTATTTTATGAAGCACACATGCATGTGCACGAGAATAGTGACTTGCAAGTTGCAACCCCCCCAAAAATGTGCACGTGTGTCAAAACTGCTTCTTTTGGACAAAAAAAAAAAAAGATTGATTTTTCCAGGAAAAAGTTTCTTGTGAAATATGTTTTATTTTGTAAAGGTAAATATACTATTTGATGAAGCACATACGTTTCTGCACTAGAATAGTGACTTGCAACAAAAAAAACATGCACTCGTGTCAAAACTGCCTCTTTTGGACAAAAAACAAGTAATTTTGCTGGGAAAAGGTTTCTTGTGAAATGTGTTATTTTTCTTTATACAAGGTAAATATGCACTATTTGATGAAGCACACGTTTCTCAAAGAGAATAGTGACTTGCAAAAAACAAACATGCAATGTTGTGTCAAAACTGCTTCTATTGGGCAAACAAGATTGCTTTTGCATGAAAACGGTTTTCCAGGCACCGTGGTCCCCTTTTTGAAGCAATGTTTTACAGCCGGATGCCCTTCCTGCCACCAACCCCATTAGTCGCCTCTTGCGACACACGGAATTACCAGTGAACTGGTGCTCAATTTGCCGACCTCGGAAGGATGACAGGCTGAGTCAACCCACCTGGTGTTAATTCAGCAATCAACCGGGATTCAAACCCAGGATCCCAAGCCGGCACTCAAACTGCTAAGCCAATACCAGGCTTATGTGTTATTTTGCTGTGTACAAGCTAAATATACACTCTTTGATGAAGCACACATGTATTTGCACCAGAATAGTGACTTGCAACAAAAAAAGTGCACTTTTGTATCAAAACCTCTTCTATTGGGCAAACAAGATTGCTTTTGCAGGAAAAAGGTTTCTTGTGAAATATGCGTTATTTTGCTGTGTACAAGCTAAATAAACACTATTTCATGAAGCACACGTGTATCTGCACTAGAGTAGTGACTTGAAACAACAAAAAAAAACGTGCACTTTTGTGTCACACCCAGTAATGTCAATGTAAACCCAGTAGTATACCTTAACTAAAAGTCCATTTGTCTACAAACGTAACTGTCTACAAACGGATGTGGTGAGGGGCAGAAATATGTGGCGAGAAGATGGAAGGATGCGGTGAAATGGAAGGCTGCGGTGAGGAGATGGAAGGATGCGGTGAGATGGAGAAAGCATGGGAGAAGGAAGCAGACAGCTGGAGGGAGAACGTAGAGGAAAGAAGTGGATGCGTCACTTTTCATGTATTTAGTTGACCAACTTGCAATTTGTAAACTTTCACATATAGGAAGGATGACATAAATTGCTATGAGTGACGAGTTGAACTCGAGCCCACTGGCTGTGGCAAAACCCCAGTTTTGCCCCATCAGCAACCTTTGCCCTCATGGAATAACTTGGGTGAGACAAACTACTGGAACTCAACAGGCATAATGATTCAAGTTTAAACAAAACACAACAAGCCAAGGGAAGAATTCAACCCAAAGGAAAAGCCACCTTTATTTTTGCATTTGGAAACATCAAAAAGACAGAGCAATTCAAGTGGGTACAATTAAACCCTTCTGAGAACAATAGAAAATGAAACAAATAAGAAAAACAATAATAATTATAGAAATAGTAAATAATAAGGAATTTGAAAGGAAAAGCACTCCCAAACATACTGGGGGGAAAAAAAAAATCACATTCTATTTTCCCATCTTTTCCATTCCGTCCATTCCACCTGTGCATAGCATCCCTCCAATGGGACAAACGTCAAACACAAACACTTGGACAGAGACGGTCATGTCCATGGTACATCTGCACATGCGCTTTCGTGTGGAGAGATTAGTGTCATCAAAGCTATCTGCAAATGTGTTTGCTCGTTTCATCAAGGGACAAACACACAAAACATCATCAAAAGTTCGGCTAAAGCAAAAGTACAATCTGGCATAGATGGGCTAATTTATTTATTTTGATCGCTTAAGTTACAGTAGAATGAAGCAGTTTATCATCCAGCGTGACAACATAGTAACGCTAACAGTGCTATCAAGCATTGCAGGCTCCTGAAAGTCACCAACTAATCTACAACCCCACACCACAAAATACCTACCCCACCAAACAAAACTTCTTCCCCTCTTTGCCCCCACCCCACAAAATGACAATGCAAATCTGCTACCACGATTCCTATCATCATAATCATCACCACCACCACCACCACCACCACCACCACCATTACTGTAGTTATAAAATTGCCATACATAGACTAGACTAAGCTAGGGCGGAAAGGTTGGGAGAGGTGGTAAAACAAACAAAAAAACAAAGGTTGGAGAAAAAAAGAAAAAGTAAGAAAGGTGAACCCATGCTGAGGATTCAGGGATGAAAAGGAAAGGCTACAAACATGGAAGAATGCAAGTGACAGAAAAATGGAGAGGAAGATGAAGTAAGATGAAAGAAGGAAAGGAGCAGAATGATGGAAAGAAGAAAGGAGAGCTAGGCCATGGACTGGGCAGAATGATCATTAATTTTAGGTCCACAAAGAGCAGCACAACAAACACTAATCAGCATCAAGAATGTAATCTAGGTCACTAATGGTACAAAGTGTGAAGAACAAGGCTCTATTTCGTACGAGGCATGCTGACTCAGCTCACCATCAACTGTAATCAGATCTTACCATCTTCTGCATTTAACTTCAACTGAACTTCTGCAATCAACTGTAATCATCTTCTCCGTTGAACGATGAGTAATGCACGGTTGAGGCAGTTGTGGAATGTGGGCATGAAAATAAAAACTCAGAATTTCACTCTTAAAATGTAAAAATTATTGGAGAATATTCATTGATTATAATCAATGTTGGGGCAGTGTGCAAGGGGGCAGTGTGCAAGAAAAAGTAGACACTTTTAAATTCAACGTAATATACTTTTCAGGAAAGTTATTACGTTGACAGTGATACTACAAATGTATGTATGGAAAACATCGACGATACTACAAATAAAAAGCCTTGAAAGGTTGACTTTTTAGGATTTCGGATCACACCGATGTCCCAGATATATCGACAAAAAAGGGTTCAAATAATATTGCCTCAAATATGTTAGGATTGTTGGTAGCCACTTTTATCCAACGTTTGATCAAAAACAGAAGAAAGAAAACGGAAGAGCGTGAGCGGAAAAAGTTTACATACAACTTATAACTGAAGATGGAAATTCCAACAGAAGTTACAAATCCGTGTTAATGGGAAAGACTGATTGTCAAATATCCAACTGAAGCTTTTGGAGATCCTCTCAGAGCATCTCGACCTCCAGAACTTCCAGCGGCCCCCTGACTGGCAGAATACAATTTGATTTGCTCTTCGAATCACAGGTGTCTACTTTAACTTAATGAAAACCTGGTGTATCATTCAGGTTCAGTCATATTTAGACAGAGGTAGTTACAAAACTTCACCAAATTCCACCCAACTCGGTGATGCTCTTTACTTTGCACAACGATTGCATGCATTATCCACATTTTCTAAAGTCTAACCTAAAGCAATGAATGCTACTGGAAGCATCCATGGGTTGCTCATCACACTTTGCACTCTGGGTAGCCTACATTGCATTCTTGTTGCCAACCAGTTCATTTGAGGTCGATGCACACCTGAGATGAACGATAAAATGGTTTGCTCTTTCTTATTTGGTTTAAAATATAATGAAAGTCAATCGCCAGGGGAACATCTATATCTGGATTCAACACATGTTGCTGGCCATCAGTGTTTGCCACAGTGGTTTCATAGACATAGCGAATCCAAGTAGAGCCGAGAAGAGAAATATGAAGTGAATGTCTGAAGAGGCATCAATTTGTCTCAATAGGCAAGTTTCTAAACCTCAATGGTGATAAATATGGATTTGAGGATAATTAAATTATATGATGTAAATATTGAAGCTCAAGATTAAAATAGGCCAAACCCCCCCTCCCCCCCAAAAAAACACCAAATTGATATATATAGCTAAATATGAGTGGGAATATATCAGGTCAGGAATTCTGCTAAACTAATTACATTACAGCTTTTTATTGTTGTATTATGAACAGATTTGAGACCTCCCAGGATATATAACGAGCTGGAAGTCATGTTTTTTTTCAGGATGTGGCAAAAAACAAACAAACAAACAAACAAAAAACATCGCCTGTCGTAAGAAATGGCTCTTTTCAGGTTTTTACAGCTTTATATCATTAAACTCTTGCTTTCTGTCCATGCCAGTTTTAATGTAGATCTTCATCAAGATTGGTTTTTAAGAGTGGAAATTTTTCCCAAAGAGAAGCAACAGAAAGTCATCATGGTGCGCTTCGATTCACATACTAAATAAACACCCACTTGTGTATTATTGGAAAGCTATCATCAGAAGTAATTTTAAGGTAGTTTCATGATTATTATAGAGTTGTTAAGCTACAAGCAGTATGAGCAACAAGTTTGTTGCAACGGATGACATCAGCATCCCGGAATAGCCACAGTAATCATTAATCATCTGTTTTGCTAATTATTCAAATTTTGGTTCAGGATAACAGTACACAAGGCTGAATCATTGACTTCCGCTGAAGTAGGATATCAATGAGTAATGGTAATTTAAAATGAGTTCATAATGGGAATTTGCAAAAGAACAGCAACAAATTAAATAAAGGAACACTCAAATAATTGGCCTCATCATCACAATTGGTATAACCTGTTTTAAATGAAATTAAGCAGAAACTTTGGGCAAGGTGTCATCTAAAGCATGCACATTTTGCTAGATATACAGTATTTTAATTCCCTTTGCCAAGGTGAGTTTGCCAATAATTAGACAAAATCCAGCAGCGTATCTTTACGATAAATGACCGTTTCAGATTAATGACAACTCCATACGTATTGGCAAACGATTCGAGAATTGTACTTATTCTAGATTTGGTATCTCTACTTTCTGCAGATTTAGAAAACGTTACTTTTTGTGACTTTTACCTCTTGTCATGAACATTTATTCATACTCTTATTGCAAATACCAAAAAAAGACAAGAAAAAGGATAGTCATAGCACGTAAATAGGTGGCAACATTTGTTTATCGCTAATCAAGCCATGAACTTCAATCTCGTTAAAAATTTTAAATCACGTTCAATCCATTCCAGTCGCAAAACCTCAGCAAGTTCGTTTGTCGAGAAAATTTCTGCGTCATCCGAGTGGCTACTACTATCCAATGCTTGAGCGTCACAAGTCAGGCTATAATCCATCGTCGTTTGCTACTTCAAACAATGTATACTCCTAATAGTGTTAGTTCAGGTTGGGACACACAGCATAATACGAATGATCAGTAATCTGGCTCTGAAAGAGATGCTTATGTTGATCAACTCATTGTAGTGTCACAAAACATTCTGGTGGATGCTATTCATGGTTGACCAACAAGGTGTAACGCACAGATATACGCTCACGTGATGCATGTGGAAAACACAGTCTGCTTAGCTTTCATTTCAAACTGAAATTTGTGGAGCAACCGCTATTTAAATATGATATCTCATGCTGATTTGTCTAGGTTTAGAGTTACATGTGTCAGGGAGTGTTCAATACCACTAATGCAAAACTACGTGATTGCCGAAGAAAAAAAAAAAATGAAATGCTCTTATCTTCCAACATTTTGGAGCTGGAGTGAAAACAGTGACAGATGTGAAGCAAATAATGGTAAAGCACATTTCCAAGCACCAGTTCACGACCAAAATAAGTGAGATAGATCAGAATTGTGGAAAATGATAGAGGGCTTGGGGGAATGGAATGAAATCAATGAGGATGAAAAGGGAAGAGGAAATAATGGCAAGAAAAGCAGGGAGGAGCAATTCTAAAGGTTGTGATTGAGACTACTAAGCACAGACAGACTAGTTATGAAGCCCTTCGTAGAACTTGTATGTTGGGTTCTCATAACCATTTTGCTGCATTTTGTTCAAGTGGCGTTCCTCTGGTGTCAGGGCTTCATCCACCTATAATAAAAACAAAATAAGAGTAAACACATAATACATGTAAACACGTGCAGTCATTATCGCTTTAAATCAAGCAAGACACGTTGTGTCACGAACAGATTTGGTCATGATGACAATGTGATTTGTATTTTGATACAATACTCCCATATATGTCCACGAGTCTTGGTTTATCTTATAATAAAGGAGTCATATAATTCTATGTGCATCGACAATTTGTATTAAGCGCGATTGGGGTTATAGTTGATTGGGTGAAACTATTCGCTTACCCGAGCTCAGCAACGGGCACCCCAGAATCGAATGGTGATGCACCGGATGTCATTTAGAATGTTTCATGATTCGGTTCCTCAAACACTCTCCATCACACAAGCAAATTGTTGTACAATTGAGTGCAGTCATCTTGCATTTGCAAGCAATGTACATTGGTGAAAAGAGGGTCAGATCGTACTTCCTTGTGGTCAGTTGTCGTTTGCCTTTGTTTGTACCTTTGTGCTTTGAATTGACAAGTTTGTTGTGACTGATCGCCTCCGATTCCTTCGATTCATTCGACCAAGCATTCCCAGATGAAAGTATCAAACTGATTCTTTCCATTTTTTTTGTGCTTCTTTCACGTGTCGATCACACAATTGTCTCCAATCTCTTTTGCATCAAGTACAAGCAGGCAGTCACTATGCTCTTCAAACAGATTTCCAAGCTCCTGGATCACATATTTTGTAAAGGCCTCTTAGACACTTTATTTTTGATTGTGGTGCGTCTTTTTCTTATTGAACTGCTGTGCTCCTTCAAACTCTATCGCTCTTTCAACATCGGGCCCAGCAACCATCCAATGCTGAAGGGCACTCGGATTTTCCATAAGCCCAACCACTCCTCCATCGCCTTTAATACAAACATTATTCTGTTTGTGTGCCTGATCTATGGGTATGAGCAAAAACACATGCTTAGTCTTTTGTGTCATGAAATGACCAGCGCTAAACTGTTCTGCAACTTCCGGTTGCTTTCTTTGCAGGTCACACATCTCTTAGGTGGACTGCAATCCAGCGGACATAATTTGCGTCGTCCAGAACAAAGAACCACGGAGCTAGTTCTGTGAGTGCATCAAGATACATTGCAAAGTTTGCCTCTCGCAACCATCACACAGACGACGGTTATAACACTGGAACTTTGCATTCTTTTCTAATTCTGAAACTGAGGGCAGTGCTGTGTTCTATCCTCGCACCAGGAATCAAAAGCAAGAGGAACTTGATTGTCACTGGTACATGTTTAACTGTAGTGATCATGGGCATCATGCTGTAGAATGGATAAGGCAGCAGCTGTAACCTGATGTGCTTTTCTTGTTTGGATAATGTGATGCTTTTAGAAAGGAGTCTGCTGCTCAAGCTGTTGTAATCTCAGCCTGTACCAGTGCATGGGTCCATCCACTTCCTTTCAGCTGGTCTCAAACAGTTGCCAGTGCTGCCACTTCAATAGGGAGGCTAGCAAACATTGGGGCCGCCTCTTCGGGTGGTGTATCTCTCCCTCAATCCCCACCCCCCAATGCAAGTCAGGGGCCAAATCTTTCCCCCTCTTCCCTGCTGCCCAGATTTGTCAGGGCACCGCAGTCACGATCGGTCCCTCATGGAAGCCCCCTTTCCCTCTTGGCTTTTCTCTCTAACTCTGCCATGGCCCTGACTTCCTGAAGGTGGGGGTCCACTATCTGGATGTAGGGGATCTCTGGGTCACTCCTGGGAGATCGATTTGCTGCCTCCGTGCTGTAGGCTTGTTCGAGAGAACTGTCTGGGACTATTCAACAACAACAACAACAACAACAACAACAACAACAAACCTATCGTCTGCATATTTCTCAGGCCATTTTCACTGGATCTGTTTGGAGATAGCATATAGTGCTTGATCAAATGTAACCAGTGATGCTTGACCTGGAATCAGATGCCCCACAGCATTCTTGACAACATCCATCGAGTTGTTTGATCATTGCCACAGTATGGGCATTGGGCACTGTCCTGGAATTGGGGAGCAAAGCTGTGGGAGTCACGATTCAATCCTTCGACTGCTGAGGATTGGCAGAGTACACCAGCCATGAAACATCTGCATACTTTTCTACACTATCTTTAATAACTTGCCTTGTTCTTCAGCCATTTGTTGTTCTCTTCTCTGTGCTGCTGAAAATCATCCGTGGCAAGGGTAGTTAGGGATCGGGCATTGGCATTTTCAAAAGAAAAGAAAAACGGCATTTTTGGCTGATTATTCGGCATGAATTTGAGATTTGTATTTTTAATTATTCACATAAACTGTCCAATAAATAGGAAAATATCTATCCGGTGCAAAATAAAATATTTTTGGTACAGTTTTGCAGAAAAAGCAATGTAAATCGAAGTAATTTTCCCGTTTTCAGCATAGCCTATGACCGCCATTTTGGATTTTACCCATGATACTTCTTTGCTCGAAGCATTATGCAAGTGGCCTCAAAATGACTCCAATATAATTCACGGAAACGTCGCAAGGTGTAAGCTCCGTTTTTCTTGTTTCTGAAAAGTAGCCAAAAGTATGCAAAGCAGATTCCCATCTCATCTCCCCTCCCCCCCCCCAACCAGATAGAGATAAGGCTGATGAACAGATGGGATTCACAAAGCCAAAGAGCCCTATGAATATCCCATCTATCATTTGGCCCCATTGGTGATCTTAAGCGGTAAACACTGTTTTAAAATCCGACAGTAATATTAGAGAAATTAGCTCTAGGAAACGAGCATTTATAACATTAAGTTTGGACTGCTGCACATGTGCAAAAATATATTTTTTGAGTGTCACCATATCTGAAAATGTTCCGAATATGCCGTCACACATGTCTACCAATTTTGGTGCTTTTCTCACCAAGTGCACGATCTCAATGACATCATCGACTATGCCGACTGACTATTAAGCAGTAATCCTCCTTCCTATCTCAGACTGCACTCTTCCCTCAATGTATTGGTTCTCCTCAAGCGCATTGAATGCTGTAATTTGGGCAATGCACACATATTTGAAAGTCCGTTACAAATTGGATTTGAAAAGCGATCCATTAAAAGTTGCATTTGAAAATCGATCCAATAAAAGTTGCATTTGAAAAGCGATCCATTAAAAGTTGCATTTCAAAAGCGATCCATTACAAATTGGATTTAAAAAGCGATCCATTACAAGTTGGATTTGAAAAGGGATCCATTAAAAGTTGGATTTGACAAGTGATCCATTAAAAGTTGGATTTGACAAGCGATCCATTAAAAGTTGGATTTGACAAGCGATCCATTAAAAGTTGCATTTGAAAAGCGATCCATTAAAAGTTGCATTTGAAAAGCGATCCATTAAAAGTTGCATTTGAAAAGCGATCCATTAAAAGTTGCATTTGAAAAGCGATCCATTAAAAGTTGCATTTGAAAGGCGATCCATTAAAAGTTGCATTTGAAAAGCGATCCATTACAAATTGGATTTAAAAAGCGATCCATTACAAGTTGGATTTGAAAAGGGATCCATTAAAAGTTGGATTTGACAAGTGATCCATTAAAGTTGGATTTGACAAGTGATCCATTAAAAGTTGGATTTGACAAGCGATCCATTAAAAGTTGGATTTGAAAAGCGAACAATTAAAAGTTGGATTTGACAAGCGATCCATTAAAAGTTGGATTTGAAAAGCGATCAATTAAAAGTTGGATTTGAAAAGCGATCAATTAAAAGTTGGATTTGACATGAGCGATCCATTAAAAGTAGGATTTGACATAAGCGATCCATTAAAACTTGGATTTGACATAAGCGATCCATTACAAATTGGAATTGAAAAGGGATCCATTAAAAGATGGATTTGACATAAGCGATCCATTACAAATTTGATTTGAAAAGGGATCCATTAAAAGTTGGATTTGACATAAGCGATCCATTACAAATTTGATTTGAAAAGGGATCCATTAAAAGTTGGATTTAACCAATGATGCATTAAAAGTTGGATTTGACATGAGCGATCCATTAAAAGTTGGATTTGACAGGCGATCCATTACAAATTGGATTTGAAAAGCGATCCATTAAAAGTTGCATTTGAAAAGCGATCCATTAAAAGTTGGATTTGAAACGCGATCCATTAAAAGTTGTATTTGAAAAGCGATCCATTAAAAGTTGGATTTGAAAAGCGATCCATTAAAAGTTGGATTTGAAAAGCAATTCATGAAAAGCTTGATTTGAGAAGTGATTTGTCACAAGTTGGACTTGGAAAAGCATCCAGACCAATTACATTTGGAAAGGTAATTCCTTGCATTTTCAGCATGACTCAAAATCAACCTTCACAACACCATCCAACAATGATGCAACCACTTGGGTTTGTCGAAATTCACAATGTACATAGACAATCATTAGATTGAATGTCACTGTACAGCGTACATAAATTATCTTTCCAATCAAAATCAATTATCCTGAAACTTAATATTTCCTGCAACATAGAGCCTGGTGTTGGCTTAGCGGCTAGGGTGCCAGCTTAGGATCCTAGGATCCTGGGTTCGAATCCCGGTCGATCGCTGAATTAACGCCAGGGGGGTTGACTCAGCCTGTCATCCTTCCAAGGTCGGCTAATTGAGTACCAGTTCACTGGTAATTCCCTGTTTGTCGTAAAAGGCGACAAACAGGGTTGGCGGCAGGAAGGGCATCCGGCCGTAAAACATTGCTTCAAAAAGGGGGCCAAAAAGGGGGCAGGAAGGGCCAACCCCCGCTTTGCGGGGAAAAATGGCCTCTAAAGGTGGTTTAAAAAAAAAATACAGCCTACATTGGTAATGGAAAAGAACTGAGAATTCTGCTGCAACACCATCACCACAACTCACCAGTGTTTTTGCTTTTGTAGTTTTTAACCACAGTGCTCTGTTATGCTGGAATGTATTCACAAAATCTTGTGTGTGCAATATGACTCACGAACGGTCTGAGGTTCAGCTTCGAGTGCTGGCAATATAAAAAATGGCAGTTTTTGTTGACACAGCTGAAGTCACTTGAGAGCAACAGCTGCCATCTGACAAGCCCTGCTCTTGAAAATGATTTCTTTACATTTATCGAAAAAACACCAATTTAAATTAAAGGAAAAAAAATTGAAGAAATTTGCAATGGGCAGAATTCTGGCTTGTCTGCTCTAAATGCAGACAGCCTTTGCCACTTGTTACGGATTAGTCACTTCCGTTGTGGTGGCTTTCATCCACTTGAGACATTTCTGGTTCCATGTATTATTATTATTGTTGTTTGAGGGAAATAGCAATTATTATTGTCAAAAGGTAAAAGGAATGTTTTAAAAATGAAACCGGATCGGGAACCGGAAGACGAAGAAGAAGAAGAGAAAAAAGGGCGGAGCGAATGAGTCGGACAAAAAAGCCGAGTTGCTCTGGATTCTGAAGCGAACGTTGGCGAGCCAGAGTCACGAGCGAACTTTCGGGTTTCCGGGAGAGGAATTCCTACGACGGAGTTGTCATCGCTGTGACCGGTCAACCTGCATGTCAGGTTTTGCGATTGATTCAGGAGAGAATCATCGCCGTGCCGTGTGCCATGAGACCGGGTCGTCGGCCATTTTGACTCGCACAGGATTTGTACTTCGCTCGCGGTTTCGTTTCTTTTCGACAATTCTCACCGCATTCAGACGTCGATCTGGGGCGTGTGTGTGACGTTTATTTTTGAAGGCTAATTCGTCCATACACGAGGGTGTGATCTCTCGGTCGCCTGTAGGGCGCCTTTGGATTTCCCAGTCGCCTTGAGGGCACCTTTGTACCGCTTCGGCTGTGTGACTGCCCTGGCCATTCACACGGGATTCTGGTCGTTTGGACATCGTTCTAGCGATTGCTGGAGCGAATCAACTTCGTCTTGGAGAATAAGAGACATTGGGGAATGTTCTTGTTACACTCACTTGGAGCACAGCGAGTTATATATTGAAAAACTGATGGTACCATCATAGGACATATTGATTGTACTTTTGAATACTATTGTTGTTGTACCGTTATTCTTGTGTGATCTCAATGCAATATTTGTTTGTGAGTAACAATTGGGGTGGCTTCTCCATTGATCTTTGACACAGAATAACACATTTTTCTGCCGTGACTCCTCTCGGGGCTCGGAGAGGAGCACGTAACACACTCCATATGCAGGGATTCTCAATCTGCTTCACACCACTTGAAATAAAACTTCTGCTGAGTGATAAGCACTCTGATAGTGGTGATATCACTCATAAGTGATAAGTACTCCAGGATAAAGCTTAGCCCATGCCAGAGCAACAAATGCACCCAAACCCTGAAGCAAATAGGTGGAGATTTAAAGCTATTCATGAAATGATGAGTGAATTTGCCAAGTAAAATCAACCCCCCCCCCCCCCCATAAAAAACCCAGAGTACCTCTGCAAGACTGGATACGGGGCTGTAAGGGCGACGGCGCAACAACAGAACGCTCGCCACAATGAGAAGACCCACCACAGCTGCACCAACGAGCAGTGCAATCACAGCACCACGGTTAAACTGCTCCATTCCTGCCATTGCCTGCATCACAAAAGTTCCTAAGACACTAAAGCACCTAATGGTGGTTATGCACCTTACATTTTAACTCGAAAAACGCATTGCTTTTCATTACAACACATCAAATTACCATATTGGTACCTCTCCCCTTTCCCAACACTACCTGTGAAAACTCACGAGCCAGTGGCTTGCTATCGAGCTCAAATTGACGTTCTGGCTCAAACTTCTCAGTTTGCACTCTGGTCTTCTCCACCAATGGATCACCAACTCCCTCATCTTTTGGATCTTCAGCCTCCCCAGAACCAGCTATCAAGTGCAAGAGATTATGCTCATCAGTTACAGCAAATCCACATTTTATTTCACGACTTTAGCAAATGTCACAAGACAAGGTCACATGAAAAACAACAACCCGATCAACACCATTTTGAGAATTTGCTTCTGTGGGAAAACACATTTATACTTCACAACAGAAACAAGAAAGAAAAAATAAATAAATAAATAAACCAGTCAAAACGCATTTTCTTCAAGATATTTACATTTCCTATATCTGCAGAAAATTATACCACATGTATGATGATAGCATGTGCAGCTGTTGTGCTGTAGTCAAGCATGTTGAGTATTCACAGAAAAAAGGTCATATGCACGTTTTGCATAGTTATCTGCAAACTGACCAAAGCAAAAGTATTTAAAGTATTAATCTCTGAAATGTTGAATAAATATAATTGGTGACTTGAACGACGTTTTTGCACAATTCCATTGGAACATGGTACATCTTTTATGGTACCGTGAAATGGGGTGAATAGGGACACAAACTGAAAAAAAGTTCGGAAACTCTTTTCGCTGAAAATTGATAACCATACTGATTTGTTGATATTTGGGTTGAAAGTGTTCTCTTGTTTTTTTAAAAAGCAACTTATAGTCCCCATTAACCCCATATATGGGTTAAATAGGATTTTTATGGCTGTCCCTATTCACCCCGTTTTACGCGTGAATAGGGAGGACAGTCACTAATACAAAAAAATAATAATCAAGAAACAATCCTGAGTTTCCAACTTATTGCTAAATTGATAGCTCAGATGGATGCACATAATATGCACCCATAATATAAACCACGGTGCCAATGAAAAAAAATAGGGGATACAAAGTTTCTCCAAACTGTCCCTACTTCTTGATTATTATTTTTTTGTATTAGTGACTGTCCCTATTCACCCGTAAAACGGGGTGAATAGGGACAGCCATAAAAATCCTATTTTTCCTATTTAACCCACAAGTTTCCGAACTTTTTTTCAGTTTGTGTCCCTATTCACCTTGCTGTCCCCCTATTCACTCCATTTCACAGTAATTATATGAGATAATGCAAAGGAACCATTAGGCATGTGTTGTTTTGCCTAAGTTATTTTTCATTTTATTTACAGGTTATAAAGATCATGGAAGAACAAACGGTTATGTGCAGACAGACATTAAACATCAGACAAATGACTTTCGAAGTGACTCGACTTGTCGGTACACACTGGGTGTCAGTGACGCCATCTTGTAACATCACCTTTCTCTCCACAATCGACGGGGCAATTTAAGGAGAAATCCCCCCCCATCACCCATGGGACGTTACAGTTACAATCTAGACAGGTCGCCATTCCGATCATGGATACTCGATTCCAAGTGTAGGAATTTGTAATTTTGTAATTTGTTGGGGCATGCCAGCGATTTCACTTTGCTGGTAAAACGCCAACAGGCATGACCACAACACCGACACCAAGCCAGGCCTATTTTTCTCTCAAAGACCCAATTCTCACATGATGTTCTTGTCAACTCCTTTAACATTTCAAACAACAACCTTCACGCACGATTCCACTTCAAAGGAAGAGTCTGTGTCTACTCCAACATAAACACTTGTTGTACGCCTTGTGGACCTCAAATCTCCAAACTTTGATGTCATCTGGCTTAAGATTTGTCTCCCGGCCATCACTATTTTTCTCCGTTTCACTGACCGGTCTCACAATTCTACAAACTTTATAGCTTTCTTTACCTATCTTAATAACTGCCATGAGGCCATGACATCTGAACACGCTCAATCAAAATTCCTCTATGTAGGAGACTTCAATGTACACCACAGGGAGGGTTGGAAATCTTCCCACACGGATGTCGGGCGAGTTCAAGCTCTTACATTTTCCATTCTCAATTATTTGGAACAAATTATCACCTACCATACGCATATCCCAGATTGTCATGACCACTCTTCCAATACTTTGGATTTGTTCTTCACCTCCAATTTGTTGTGTTACAGTTACACAATTTCACCTCCAAATGGTTCTTCTGACCACAATTGTGTGATCACTTTACTTACCACCACTCCTTCTCCTCCATCTCCTTCTCCTTCGACTAAACGCTAGTATTGGCATTTCAATAGCGCCGACTAGACTGGTTTATAAAACTTCTTTTCTGATTTTCCCTGGAAAGACTACTGCCTCTGCTCAGGCGCTGCCTCTATCTCTGCTGAATGTATAGCTGAGGGCCGTAATAGCTACTTTTAAGGGATGCGGCATATCAGACATTGAAAAACGTTTTTTTCCAACTTCTTCCGATTCAGTTTTCATACCTGCCAAAAATCATTGCAAACATGTTATTTGTGAGGCGAAGCATTCCTTTATCCAAAAGAAATGTGACCACCTCTCATTTTCTTCCACTAATAGATCTTTCTGGTCCTTAGCAAAAGTATCTCTAACTTCTGTCCCTGAACCTTTCCTTCGTTTTCAATTCCGATGATACTATTGCTGTCTCTGACTGATAAAGCAACTTTTTGGTTCTATTTTCTCTTCTAATTCCATTCTGGATGACGAACATTCCATCTCCCTCTGAAGCACCCCTTAGCAATCCTATGCCCCTCCATATAATCTCTGTTCATGCAGTCAAAAATGTACTCCTCTCTCTGGACACAAGCAAGGCATATGGACAAAATGGCATTCCTCCTCGTTTCTTGGAGTGTGCCTCAGAACTTGCTTGGTAGTTTGTGTCGCTTTTTTTATTTTTCTTTGTATAGACTGAGGCTCGTGTAAGAGCTAACATCAATCACACAA
Source organism: Myxine glutinosa (assembly GCF_964187855.1). Lineage (NCBI taxonomy): Eukaryota > Metazoa > Chordata > Myxini > Myxiniformes > Myxinidae > Myxine > Myxine glutinosa. The sequence continues at coordinate 201,493,624 of NC_136261.1, read as the reverse complement.
AAAAACATGTAATAAAGGGAGGGGGAGACAACATGAGGAGAGAGGGAAGCACACAAGTACAACAGTAGAGAACAGGGACATCAGGAGATCAGGAGATCTGTGGGAGGGAGAGGCCTTGGGGGGGAGGAGGCATGGGAAAGGGGATGGGGGGGGGGGGGTGGGAAAGGTATAAAACACATGGACACTGCTAGGACTTCAAAGAATGAAGTCGATATTTCAAAAAAGTGGATCTGGGGTGAAATTAACAGGGGTAGAAAAGATCAAGGTTTTGGATGGGGGAAGATAAGAGATGGTGGTGAACAGCTGTTTTAAAGACCTGGAGAGAGGAGAGGGATTGAAGAGAGTGAGGGAGTTTGTTCCAGAGGTGGGAGAAAAGAGGAATGAAAGAGTGAAGGTGAGCAGAGAGTCTTGATTTTGGCAGTTTCACAAGAAGAGGGTTGCTGGCAGATCTTGTGCAACCTGTACGAATATTTGGGGGACACAGCACAGACAGAGCTGGGGGACTGAGGCCGGAGAGGAGTCGGTAGAAGACAGAAAGTCCACCAACCTGCCTGCGGCGAGTGAGTGAAAGGCCCTCAGAGTTAGCTTCATCGCGGGAGATTCCAATGATTTTGAAAGCTATGGTTTCAACGGCGTGAAGTCGAGCTAGGTGTGAGGCAGGAGCACCAGCCCAGAGGGGAGAACAGTATTCCATTGAGCTGCGGATGAAAGCCTTGTATGTGGTGAGGAGCTCAGGTGTGCCAGTGAAGGACTTCGCACAACGGAGGATGCCCAGTCGGCGACTAGCTTTGGAGGCCAGCTTGGAAATGTGGTTTTCGCAGAAAAGATCATGGCAGATAGTGAGACCCAAAAAGCTTGAGTGACAGAACTTCATGGAGAGGATTGTTGAGAAATTAGATGGGAGGGTTGTCCAGACGGTCTTTTCGGAGAGACATAGTGAGAGTGTGAGATTTGTCAGGATTGAAAGACATGTTCCACTTGTTTGACCAGTCTGATTTTGTCCAGGTCTGCCGAGAGTGAGGAGGCTGCAGAATGCCAACCTTAGGGATGAGGAATGGAGCGGCAGAGAGTGGAGTCATCAGCAAAGAGATAAGAGGGTTTTCCAGAGTCGGAGAGATCATTGACGAAGACCAGAAAAAGCACTCACCCCAGAACACTACCTTGGGGAACTCCAGCCTGAATAGGAAGGGGAGATTCGAGAAATCCATCCAGGGCCACGCATTGAGCATGACCAGAGTGGAAGTCCGCAAGCCATGTGTGGAGATTTCCATGGATACCATAGGAGGAGTTTGGTGAGCAGAGTGGGGTGCCAGACCGTATCGAAGGCACGTGATATATGTCAAGGGAGACATCTCTGATTTCCTGTTTGGCATTGACGACCTCCATCCATTGTTGAGACAGCAGAAGCAGCATGTCCAGAGTAGAACGACCTGGTCTGAATCCAAATTGATCATCCGAGATCAAGCCATTGGAGAAGAGGAAGGATTTGATATCCGAAGCAATGATGGATTCCATGACTTTGCTGATAATTGGGAGCAGACTGATTAATCTGTAGTTGCAAGGATCTGTTTTTGCACCTTTCCTGTGTAAAGCGGTGATGTTGGCTGATTTCCAAGCAGATGGCAGATGACCTTGAGCAAAAGAGGGTGAAGAGAACAGAGACAGGGTGTGAAAGAGCGGCAGAGCAGGATTTTAGGACTCGTGGGCTGATGCCGTCTGGTCCAGTTGCAGAATGAGAGTCGAGGTTTGACAGCACTTCTCCACCTTGTCAGGAGAGAAGGACACAGAGTCCAGGAGCAGCTGGGTTCAACTGGGTGCGGTGGGTACAGAGAGGGATGGGTTTGGGGCACAAGATTTTGAGGCAAGCACAGAGTTTAGGCATTCGGCTTTGTCACGTGCGGTGTCAGCTGTGTAGCCATTTGAGGTAAGGGAGGGGATGGAGGGGGAACAAACACCAGAAACAGATTTGACCAGATGCCACCAGGATTTGAAAGAGGGAGACAGGTTTGAGAGTTCAGTCTTGAGAGTGGAGAGATAGTGTTTCCTGGCTCCCCTGAGGGTAGACACACACTTGTTCCGGGCTTTGTTTTGTTTAGAAACCCAAACTTTTCCTCTTTCCTGGAAACATGTCTTCGTACAGCCTATTTTAAAGAAGGGTGATTGTTCAAAGCCTTTCAACTACCGTCCTGTTGCTCTGACTTCTACTATTTCCAAAGTATAAATGAACAGGATTATAACTAATTGACATAATGGGTGTCTCAAAATACATGGAACCCATGTCACTGCTAATAATTCTGCCAATATTAATGTTCTTGTTCTTTTTTTTCAGATTTGAAGAGAGGAGACCATAACAACTAATAATTTATTATCAATCAAAATGCCTTGGACAAAGGAGGAAAAAATATTTTGCGTCACTACTTATTTGGAGACGAAATCATTCAAAACAGTGCAAGCAAAATTTCGCAGGAAGTTCAACTTCAACAACGATCCCCAGAAAAACCAAATTTATCGTTGGGCACACAAATTTCAAGCCACTGGATCAGTAAACAACCTCAACAAGAAGGCAGAAACACCCAGTTCTGGCAGGAAGCTGACTGCAAGATCTCCTGACAATGTGAATGCGGTGAGACATTCTGTCAGAAGGAGCCCGAAAAAGTCCATCTGAAGACGTAGCCAAGAGCTGGGTCTTTCACATGCGTCAGTGCAAAGAATCTTGATCAAGGATCTTCAGCTGTACCCATACAAGATCCAGATCAAGCATAAACCCACACCAGCTGACATGGCAAAACGGGTTGTGATGTGCCGGTGGTTCGAGAACAAGATCGAAGAGGATCCTGACTTTCTTGATGATGTTTGGTTCAGCGACGAAGCACACTTCTTGCTCTGTGGGCATGTCAATAGCAAGAACAATGTGTTCTGGGGCACACAAGCCCCAGACGAGGTGCTTCAGAGGCCCTTGCACTCTGTGAAATGCACGGCCTGGGTGGCCATCTCAAAACATGGCATAATCGGACCGTTTTGGTTTGAAGACGCAGACGAGGAGGCAGTCACTGTCACAAAGGAGCGTTACATTGTGGTGCTCAACAAGTGCTGGAGGGGACTTGGGAGACGTCGTGGCGTGAATCGAGATGTGCAATGGTTCCAACAAGATGGGGCAACTCCACATACAGCCAACATCACGATGGAGTGGCTGGACCACCGATTCCCTGATCGGCTGATCAGCAGGCGCCGCGAACCCGAGTGGTCTCCGCATTCACCCAATCTGAACCCCCCATATTTTTTATCTCTGGGGGTTCTTGAAGGACCACGTGTATGAGAATCGTCCTCAATCCATTTCTGAACTGAAAGTGGCCATCACCCAGAAGATTCGTGCCATCAGGAACGAAGAGTGTGTCACTGTCAGGGTGATTGACAACTTCGCTCGTCGGCTTCAAGTGTGTCTAAGGCGCAAAGGCGGTCATTTGGAACATGTGCTCGAATAAATGTATCCTTTGAGCTAGAGACCTCAAATCTTCAGTTTTTTAATTGTTATCATATCAGCTTCCAGGAAATGTCATCTTTTTTGGAGTTTCTTGTCTGAGTAATAAATTATTATCATGTTAATGGGTTCCATCTATTTTGAGACACCCGTATGTGGGAAAATTATATGCCCAGACAAGGAATCAAACTCAGGTCCTCTGGTGAACCATACCAGTGCTCTGTCATCTGAGCTATCTGGGCGACCCTGATCAAGCATGCAATTTTACCACAGGCAATGATGTGTGGAAGTGCATTTAGATGCCAGAACCAGAAGGACAAGATATTGTTTGTTATGCCACTACAGTTTGATGATGCGCAAAGCAGTGTTGCTTCGATACCCGATCCAAATCTAGTAAGTGTATTGACTAGCATTCAGCAGCAAATTGTTAATTCTGCTTGCATCAATCTACATTGGCAGACAGATAGAACAATGTATGAAATCAGCAGGACATCGATTGAGGTATGCTAACCACCATGGGAAACAAGGAGACGCTGACGTTTTGGCTATTCACCCTTCATTGGAGCAAAAGAGTATTGGGCAAGCAGTTCGGTGATGATACAAGTGATAACACAAAGTTACCGGCTGTGATCTGTGCAAAATAGTTGACAATTGCTCAGAAGTGTGGCACTTCTGCTATAAAAGAGATTTAAAAAAAGATAAAGCAAACATCAGAAATTGTTACATGGGAAGCAATATTGCAATCCCAAATGGGTGACTGCAACAAAACAATGCCAGCAAGATGCTTCACTTCATTTTATTACTCGTTAAGATAGTTACCCTCAGTATCGAGGCGTGGGACAGAATGTACAGCAAATGGCCGGTAGGGCATCCAGGCTTCTTCTGCAGGCAGCAGACCATCTTCTCCGTATGCATGGGGCTCTCGCCCCGACACATCTGGCAACTGCGCAAGTCCATAGGCTTGTAGATCCGACACCATATCCTCTGAATTAAAAACAAACAAATGGCATCAACTCTTATTGCATCAATAAATGGAAACTAGGGCTGGGAAGTTTGAATGTATATATGCTTCACTGTCCAGCAAGATCATGAAACGTTTCCAAAAAACAAAAAACATGAAACCCCAATCATCATAATTTATAGCCTTGTATAAGAGAATGTTAAAAAATATGCAATTCTTGAGCTGAAGTCACAGCACACACGTCATGCAAATACTGTAATTACGGTACATTTTCTGAAACATTGAACATTTTGATACTGCGCAGAATGACAACTGTGCTGAAGTCAATAGTTTGTGGAGTGTTAATATTCCAACCACAAGCAAAATGAACATATACTTATTCTTTTTATATTACCAAAAGGATCAGCATCCGTTCAAATATGCACGCGTGTCAGCCATTTAAAAGGGTTCCTGCTGTTGCAGAATAAAAATAATGCCTCAGGCCACCTTCGGGGGTGGCGGCATAAAAAAATTCAGGTCAGGTCAGTCTTTTGGGACTGCCACTGGTAACACGTAACCCAGAGCTACCTGCCGCATGGTCAGGTTGTCGGCGACTAAACCGACACCTCACTGGCTTTGCTAGTGGGGAGGGAGAGTGTGACATCATGCCAGGACCAAAAACAGCACCTGGCAAAGGACGGATGAGCTCACATAGGGAGCCACAACCATCCAGTGAGGAGATGGCGTCTCCTAAAAAAAAACAACACCCATCCAGTTTGGAACAGTTCAAGGCATACCAAAGACTAAAATGGTACGTGCCACTTCCTTTCTTGAAAAGGAAAACACAAATATTGTGGGTGTTTTTTTGGGTGCACAGCATCGTGGATACACAGACAAATCCACATCGGTTGGCATCCATGGGAGGAGGAAATGCCCTGCTGAGTACAGTGAGAAAAGCGGAGCCATTGTTACGAGGTCGCTGGCACCAAGAGTATCCTGGGAAGTGACTGTCTCGTCAGTATATATATGTGTGTGTGTATGTATATGTGTGTGTATATACAGACTTGGCATTTAATAAGGAATATTTTTTTTGTGGGGGTGAACTTACTTTTCAAGATGTCTTAGAACCAAAAGTTCATTGGAATTATGTTGAAATTCTTCTAGATTTTGTTAATGTGACCTTTAAAAGAAACAAAAACCACATTTCACATTTCGAAACAAATAAATTGATCCTTGAAAGTGATGTAAACTGATATCGAACTCAATTCATGGACAGTACTGTGTTAAACTTCTGTACGTTTTCCAGAAGTATCTCTGTATTTTGCACATTAGCCAATTATTTTTTTTAACAAAAACAAAAGTTAAATTACGACTGGGATTACGGACAGTAAAATTACAGTTCAGTACTTCGTGTAACCCCCACGAGCATTCAGGAGAGCACACACACGTTGAGGCATGCTGTTCACGAGATTTGCCAAGGTTTGGACAGGAATCACTTGCCATGCAGTGACAATAGCCTGCTGCAATTCACGCACAGAGGTCGGCTGCTGGTCCAAGTGGTTGATTTGACGCGTTATTTCTGCCCACAAGTTCTCTATCGGATTCATATCCGGGGACATGGCAGGCCACTCCATATGCTCTACACCATGGTCAGCAAGAAAGTGTTGGATCATGCGAGCACGATGAGGCCGTGCATTGTCATCTTGGAAGACAAAGTTTCCTCGAAAGGCTGCACGAGCAAATGGAAGCAATGTTTCTTCCAGAATGGCCCTGTACTTGAAGTGGTTCAGGTTTCCATTCAGAACAACCAGGTCAGTTTTGCCCCCTGCATGAAAAGCAGCCCAAACGGTCACCCCACCACCTCCAGCTTGGACTCTTGGCACTATACAATTTGTTGTAGGCTTCATGCACTTGTCTGCGCACTCGGACGCGGCCATCTTGACGATAGACCAGAAATCTAGCCTCGTCACTGAAGATCACGTGATTCCAGTGTCCTGGCTGCCATTGACGGTGCTCTCTGGCCCACTGCAATCGGTGCTGGCGGTGTTGTCTGGTCAGGCGTGGCTTTCTCAGGGGACGCCTGGCACGTTAGCCTGATTGAACCAGTCGTTGGTTGACTAGCCTTCTGTATACAGGCACATTTGTCAGTTGCTGCCACTCAGCCCTAAGCCAATTACCTGACTTGGTACGGCCATTGTGGACTAACTGGTGCAGCTGGCGATCATCCCTCCTTGTGGTTCTGCGGGGACGTCCTGGCCTCGGTATTGGAGTAGGGACACCCCTCCTCTGAGCATTTCGTTTCAGGATCTTTGACACCTGACCTTGAGTGATGCCATACTGCCGAGCAATAGCACGCTGTTTCATGCCGTAATTTCGTAAAGCCACCACTCCGTGACAAACAGCATTGTCGAGTTGGCGGACCATCTCCAGAGGAAGCGGCAATAACTTTTGGAGACGTGCAGCAGTTGTTTTCCACCAATACAGAATGCAACAACCCTTGTATACCCGACTGTGAAGCCAATCATCAAATGCACCTGTCCGTACATTTTGCCACGCCACCTGTGATATAATCCTGTTGTTGACTTCTTGCTGCAACAGACAATCAGTGACATGGTTCTTTTAACAAATAAATCACCAAAGTGTAAAATAAACTCACCAGATTGATATACTGAGTTAAGTAAACCCAAGTCAGGAAAAAAAATATTCCATATTAAATGCCAAGTGTATATGAAGAGCTCTTTTCCAAAACGCTATAAACGCCAAAAAAAAAAAAAAGCGATTACCAGCTCCAACATTCGTGAACAGATAGTCGGTCAATATCACACATTCGTTTGCTCTCAAAACGTGATATCTCCCGTTAGTTTACGCAGCCCAGTTTAGATCTTTTTTGCAAAGTGCGACAAACGCCATGCCACTTTTATTCCAAACCGCGATATTGCCTGTCGGCCAATCCGCGTGGGGAATTTTCCACAACATGGCGACTTCCGTTGTTTGACTGTGGCGTAATTTTCCTGGACGTAATCTTCTGTAAAATGGACAGTTTTGATGGGATGGACGAAGCGGTGGTGCTTTCACCGGGAGGAAGAAAGCGTAAGTTGAATAAGGACAACCATGAACGGGAAAAAGATAAGAAAATTCGCCATTCTGGTGCTGGTAAAGTTCCAACCGTGGCATTTAAACACACCGCTGAAAAAAATCAAAATCGTTGTCACGCTGATAAGCTCACAGAAGACGATCTCAGACTGAACTTTGACAAATTATACGGAAACTCAAAGAAAGCAGATCAGGACAGGGAATTTCTGCAGCTGATGACAATCACGTCTGTTAAGCGGCATCGCAAGAAGGTGGATACAGTTGGCAGAAGGAAAAACAGGAATGTTTCCGCGCAGTTCAGTCTGCTGACGGTGAACCACCCAGACAAGCTTCCTGTTTGTAAAGACACATTCGTCTCAGTACTGGGTGAGTTTTTGTATTGTTTTCATTGCAGATATCTTTCATCTGGAAGCTCATTGAATGTTATTCGCGTTTACTATTTGCACACCATTATGCATGCACCCAGATTCTCCACCACAGATAACATTTAAAATATTTACATAATCCACGTATGTCAGCGATGATCATGCATAAAAAATTTATTAGCACCGATTCACAGCATTTCCAGGCAGATTGTACGTCGGAATCGAGGTGGTTGCAACCTTGCTGGGCTGATTAAAACAGCCACAGTCAAAATTATTTCTGTCTATCGGTTCCACAAGATTGATCCCCTGCACCCCATACGATATTAGCCATTTTATACCAGGTATTGCATTATTCTTTTGATTTTTTCAGGGATCAGCAAGGACAGAGTGTCCCGGGTGGCCCGATATTACGCGGAGACTGCTGAGGCTCGCCCAGAAAGAAGGGGAGGCGCCCGAAAAGTAGACATCAACAACAGCAAGAGGGATCTGATCTCCAATCACATTGGAACATTCACCTGCAGGGCCAGTCATTACGGCCGTAGGGGGGCTCCAGGGCGAAAATATCTCCCCACTGACTTGAGTGTGCACAAAATGCACCAGCTGTTTGAGGCACAAAACCACGCCCAAACCAGCTACTCTCTGTACTATTCTGTTTTCTCATCCCAATTCAACCTTGGCTTTGGCCATCCTGCCACAGATGCCTGTTCCAATTGTGCCAAATACAGGATGAGAATAAAGGATCCAAACATGTCAGAAGCTGAAAAGCAAAATGAAACAGCCTTGTTCATTTTGCATCGGCGAAGAGCACGAGCATTCTATGACCAGCTGGGAAGGGACGAAGAGGACTCCGTGACTGTTTGCTTCGACATGATGCAAAATCTAATTTTGCCCAAAACACCAATAGGCCAAGCCTATTATTCCAGACAACTCTACCTTTACCTGTTTGGTGTTGTTGTGCATCATGGTAAGGAGAGCAAACAGCTCAAGGAGGATGTCCACCTTTATGTCTGGCTGGAAAATCAAAACAAAAAGGACAGCAATATGACAGCTTCCGCACTGGATCATTGCTTCCGCCACCCACTCAATGGTCCGCTTCGGGAGAAAAAAAGCCTTCGCTTGTTCAGCGATTCATGTTTTGGACAAAATAAGAATATGAATATGGCATCCATGCTCTTGGCACTTCAGCAAACAATTCCTGGTCTCAGGATTGAGTACACCTTTCCAATTAGGGGGCACAGCTTTTTACCAGCAGATAGAGTATTTGGGAGAATTGAACAGAGAGTTAGGAAAGTGGACACCATCCTGCTCCCAGAAGAGTACTGCTCAATTTTGAAAACATTTGGGAATGTCTACGTGTATGGAAAGGACTGGCAGTCGTTTGATTACCGATCAGCAACCAAACATCATGTGAGGACGAAGAAAACCTTCAAAATTAGTGAGGCCCGTATGCTAGAATTCACAAATGGCCAAGTGGGTTTTAAAACCGCCTACAGTGCTGCATACTGCCACCACAGTGTTTTGAAACGGGGCAAGAAATGGGCTGAATTCAGACCTGATCCATTACCAATGCAGACCACTGTAACAGAGGCGAAGAAGCGTGAT